>NC_067400.1:209768720-210128720 GCF_016432865.1 Antechinus flavipes | reverse complement strand
ATCATTATTACCTCAACAACGATACTGTTTGAGGATGTATTCTGATGGAAGTGGATCTCTTCGATAAAGAGAGCCTTAATTGATCAAAGATGGACAGAAACAGCTACACCCAGAGAAAGAACACTGGGAAATGAATATAAACTGCTTGCATTTTTGTTTTTCTTCCCGGGTTATTTATACCTTCTGAATTTAATTCTCCCTGTGCAACAAGAAAACTGTTCGGTTCTGCACACATATATTGTATCTAGGATATACTGTAACCCATTCAACATGTAAAGGACTGCTTGCCATCCAGGGGAAGGGGTGGAGGGAGGGAGGGGAAAAATTGGAACAGAAGTGAATGCAAGGGATAATGCTGTAAAAAATTACCCTGGCATGCGTTCTATCAATAAAAAGTTATTTAAAAAAATTTGTTTCCTCATCTATAAAACGAGGGACTTGGAACTTAATATCCTTCCATATTTTAATACAGTGAACCTATTATTAGACTTCTAGCTAGATGGCATGGTAGTGAGAGTGCTGGACCAGAAGATATTAAGAACAGAGTTCAAATCTGCTGCAAGTCACTTAACCTCTCTTTGTTTAAGTTTCCTCAATCATAAAATGGGGATAAGAGCACCACCTACCTCCCAGGGTTTTTGTGAGAATCAAATGAGACAATATTTGTAATAAGTGTTTAGCACAATTTTGGCACAAAGAAGATGGCACATAAATACTTATTTCCCTTTCCTTTTTACATCACTCAGTAGATATTGTTTATGATTTCTGAATGGCTTCAGTCAGTTCCTTAATCTTTCCTAGTCTGCCATTTTGGCTATCTTCTCTACTTTCTGAAAACTTCATTCAAAGTTTTCTTCCAGTCTTAAACCAAGTTCCATGCAAGGCAAAATTGTTATATAATAGTGAGATTTAAATTTGGAGCCTTCCTATCTTCCCTATCAATGGTTAGAGTCCCTTTCCTTCTCTTCTTCTGCAGAACCTTCCTTCTCTACAATTTCTTTGTCCTATTTTTTCTCTCAACTGATAACTAATCTTTACTGAAAGGAAGATGAAAATTAGCTTAAAGTTAAGTCATCTAGGTCTATTTTCAAAGAGGGCTCTTGAAGACCCCAAAGCTTAAAAGGCTCAAAGGCATGAAGGGATAAAAATGTAATGACAGGTGCTTAGAAGATTTGAGAACAGGAGGTACAAATTATAATATATTGGTAGTTGCCTACTTTTCCTACAATTTAAGTAGGCTAAATTAAATGTTACATTAAAGGGATGAAGAAGTCCAGCAGTAAGAAATGAAAAACTAAGTGACTTTAGAAAAATATGGAAAAACTTGAATGAAATGATGAAAATAGAAGTGAACAGAACCAAGAGAATGTATAGTTACAATATTGTACAAAGAATAATAGTGAACAACAAAGTTATTCTGTTTTCTATAAATATTCAATTCAGCTATAAAGGATCTGTGAATAAAGATACTGTCTACCTCCACAGGAAAAAAAAAAACTGATAAATAGAAGTATGCATAGTATAGTTTTACATATATTTATAAATCTGTGTCACATGCCTTCTCTAGTGAAGAGTAGAGAGGAAGAGAGGGTTACAATTGGGAACTTAAAATGTAACAAAAATAAATAACTAAAATTTTTAAAAAGGAGTAAAGCAACATGCTTCTCTGTGACCTCTTGAATTAAAAAAAAAAAAAAAAAAGATACATTTTTTCCTTTGGAAAGATGTCTGTTCACTTACAGTCCCAAATTAAACTTCTAACTTCTGTACTGCATCCTTCACTTTCACTAATGCACATTTACTTTACACACACACACATACACACAAACACATACATAGCAATACACAGCAACAACTCTCTAGGATTCTTAAGACTGCAAAAGAAAAACAAAATTGATGCTCAGCTAGATTTGGGGATAAAGCATTCCAGAAAGTTTGTATTAGTTTATATTCTATTTATCCTAAAGGATCCACCCTTGCTCATTTTATGTAGATTGCAGCAATGTTAAGTATCAAGAACAATTCATTATGCACAACAAAATCCCTTGGAGAGAAAGCAGAGTAACAGAACTTTGGCTGTTCGAGTCACAGTTATATGTTTTCAGGCATAGTTGCTTCTCTGAATGGAAGGGGAAGTCAGACTAGATTTCAAAGCCTGAAACCTTTGAACTCACAAAATGAAAAATGCTAAATTGGGAATCAAAACATTTTCTGTTTCCTAGCAGAATTGCATAGCATAGAAAAGTCAGAGGAAGGCTTGTTGAAAAAAAAGATCTGGGACTTCCGGCCAAGATGGCGGAGAGGAAACACACTGCTGTGTAACCTCCGTGTTTTTCTCTCACTATCCATTTCATTTCATGCCTCTGAATTAATGCTTGACTGAAAAAAAACATACAATTACTGACCAAGAGAAACCATCCTTAAGACTCGTCAAGAAAGGTCTGTTTTTGCGCAAGGGCGGGGACGGTATTTAGATCGGAAGCAGTCTGCGGGCAGCAGCTGCAGCGAGAGCACAGACAGCAGCTCAGAGCCGAGCAGAGCGGAGAGGGGGTGGGGCGTGATCGCAGCCGTCTCTGCGGGGAGAGCTTTGCTACAGGATTAGATACTTTGCTCCAGCAGCAAGTCAGCAGCCCAGCAGAGAAGCTAAAAACACCGGGGGTGAAGAATACAACCCCAAACAGCTGGAGTCTCTTGGGACCTGGCCACCCCTCCCCCACAGTATCTCAGCACGCTCTCGGATCTCAGAGCGCAGGCGCCGCAGCACAGTAGGACCCGTGCCTCACAGCTACCCTGCCCCTCCCCCAAAGAAAGCAGCCTCCATTCAAGGGTTTTTTTTTTTCCTCTGTTTCTTTGATAGTTTGTCTTTGATTATTAGACAGAATGAGCAAGAAACTGAAAAAAACTTTAACCCTTGACAGCTTCTATACAGATAGAGAGCAGACTCTAAATCCTGAGGAGACTAAAAACAGACAGTCCCCAGGTGAATCCCCAAAGGAGGAGATCATCTGTTCCTCAGCACAGATGAACCTCATAGAAGTGATTAAAAAGGCTCTCACAAGGGAGCTAGAAGAAAAATGGGGAAAGCAGAGTGAGGCTTGGCAAAAGGAGAGGGAAGCTTGGGAAAAGGAGAGGGAGGCTTGGCAAAAGAGCCTGGAGAAGTCAGTTAAAGAGAGAGTGGATAAAGAAGTAAAATCCTTGAAAAATAGGATTGGTGAACTGGAAAACAAAATTGGCGAAATGGAAAAAAATTCCACAGAACAAAAGAGCTCAATTGGACAATTAGAAAAAGATCTTTAAAAAGTGAGTGAAGAAAATACCTCACTGAAAATCAGGGAGTTGAATTGGAATTGAATGACTCGAGGAGACAAGAAGAATCAGTCAAGCAAATCCAAAAAAATCAAACAATGGAAAAGAATGTGAAATACCTTCTGGGGAAGACAACAGACCTGGAAAACAGATCCAGGAGAGACAACCTGAGAATCATCGGACTTCCAGAAAAGTATGATTTAAAAAAGAGCCTGGACACTATTTTCCAGGAAATTATCAAAGAGAACTGCCCAGAAGTCATAGAAACAGAAGGTAAAATAGACATTGAAAGAATTCATCGATCCTCTACTGAAAGGGATCTTAAAATCAAAACACCAAGGAATATAGTGGCCAAATGCCAGAACCCTCAGGCGAAGGAAAAAATACTGCAAGCAGCTAGAAAAACCCAATTCAAGTATCAAGGAGCCACAATAAGGATCACCCAGGATCTGGCAGCATCCACATTAAAGGATCGAAGGGCCTGGAATATGATATTCCGAAAGGCTAAGGAACTTGGTATGCAACCAAAAATAACTTACCCAGCAAGAATGAGCATCTTTTTCCAGGGAAGAAGATGGACATTCAACGAAGTAAGTGAATTTCACCTATTTTTGATGAAAAAGCCAGAACTTAACAAAAAATTTGATCTACAAGCACAGAACTCAAGAGAAATCTAAAAAGGTAAAGATTAATCTTGGGAACTATATTTCGGCTATAAAGATGTATAAAGAATACATGTATACCTTGTTCTAGAAACTAGATGTGGAAAGGACATTGTACCAGAAAAAAGGGAAAGTGAGGGTAGTACATTTCATGAAGAGGCAAAGAAAACCTATTATATCTGAGAGAAAGAATGGAGAGGGATGAATATAGTGAGTATTTTACTGCTTTCAGAATTGGCATTAAGAGAAGAATTTTAGACACATTCAATCTATGGTGAAACTTCTCCCACCTCATTGAAAAGTGAGAAGGGAAAAGTGAAAAGGGAAGGAATAAGCTAAGTGGAAGGGAATACGGTAACTGGGAGGGAAAGGGGTAAGTTACGGGGAGGAACTCTAAGGGGGGGGGGATACTAAAAAAGGGAGAGCTGTGAGAAGCAAGTGGTGCTCACAAGCTTAATACTGGGAAGGGGGGTAAGGGAGTAAGAAGGGAGAAAAGCATAAACCGGGGCTAACAAGATGGCAAGTAATACAGAATTGGTCATTTTAACCATAAATGTGAACAGGGTAAACTCCTCTATAAAGAGGAAGCGGTTAGCAGAATGGATTAAAAGCCAGAATCCTACAATATGTTGTTTACAGGAAACACACCTGAAGCGGGGTGATACATGCAGGTTAAAGGTAAAAGGTTGGAGCAAAACCTACTATGCTTCAGGTGAAGCCAAAAAAGGAGGGGTAGCCATCCTGATCTCAGATCAAGCTAAAGCAAAAATTGATCTAATTAAAAGAGATAAGGAAGGGCACTATATCTTGCTAAAGGGTAGCATGGATAATGAAGCACTATCTATATTAAACATATATGCACCAAGTGGGGTAGCATCTAAATTCTTAAAAGAGAAATTAAGAGAGCTGCAAGAAGAAATAGACAGTAAAACTATAATAGTGGGAGATCTTAACCTTGCACTCTCAGAATTAGATAAATCAAACCACAAAATAAATAAGAAAGAAGTCAAAGAGATAAATAGAATACTAGAAAAATTAGATATGATAGATCTCTGGAGAAAATGTAATGGGGACAGAAAGGAGTACACCTTCTTTTCAGCAGTTCATGGAACTTATACAAAAATTGACCATATATTAGGACATAAAAACCTCAAACTCAAATGCAGTAAGGCAGAAATAGTGAATGCATCCTTTTCAGACCATGATGCATTGAAAATTACATTCAATAAAAAGCCACAGGAAAGTAGACCAAAAAATAATTGGAAACTAAATAATCTCATACTAAAGAATGATTGGGTGAAACAGCAAATTATAGACATAATTAATAACTTCATCCAAGAAAACGATAATAATGAGACATCATACCAAAATGTATGGGATGCAGCCAAAGCGGTAATAAGGGGAAATCTCATATCTCTAGAGGCCTATTTGTATAAAATAGAGAAAGAGAAGGTCAATGAATTGGGCTTGCAACTAAAAATGCTAGAAAAGGAACAAATTAAAAACCCCCAATCAAACACTAAACTTGAGATTCAAAAAATAAAAGGAGAGATCAATAAAATTGAAAGAAAAAAAAGATCTGATCATTTAAGCTATCCTAAAAAATCTTCTGAATTAGCTCTGTTCACTTTTTAAACAAATACAGCTTTCTCCCAGACATACTCATGGCAACATGTGACTTCATTTGCCATAGTTATTATAACTTAGTGCTATTCTGAATCTTAGGGGGCAAGCATATCAGAAGGATTATCATATGCCTTTGGACAACAATACTTGCCACACAAGAAATGTAATCCCTTAGCAATTTATCCCAGGCAGCATTTAATTATAGTAGGAATTATGAACATAGATTATGACTATGAAATTAGTGAGTTATCATTGCAAATGTATCATAGATGATAAGTTTCTCAGCTTATAAATTTATTTCCAAAGAAACTCAATGCTAAAAACAGTAAATATGAGAACAAGTATTCAGAAATCAACTATATGCCTGGGTGATAATCACAGATTTCCAATAAAATTTAATTAGAAGCTAAAATATGTTCAATTCTGAATTCAGATTAGTGCTGTGCTTTAAACATAATCTGAACACTCTCTACCAGTAGTTCTCAAACTGTGGTCCTGAGATCCCTGGGGATTTTTCTCCAGACCACACTCTGGGCTATACCTTGAAATTCACTTTGGAAATATTCCCCCTCCCTCCCTTCAAACTGTCCCTCTGATTTGGATGGCTCCTCCTAAAATTTCCAGATTAAGAAGGGTCCTCAGCCACTGATGTCTCCACTTTTCACCAGGATGCTCTCTGGATTATCTCTACCAGGCTTATCCCATTCTGAATACCCTCCCCATCACACAGAACTACCTTTTTATGTGTTCTCTTCCCTCTTTAGAATCTAAGCTCCTTAAAGATAGGGACCATCTTCCTGGTCTTATTTGTATTTCCACTGCTTAGCACACTACCTGGCACAAATAATTGTTGACTGTCAGTGACTTTTTCATAACGTCCACAAGGTCGAAACTACTTTCATAATACTACGAATACATTTTAATGTTGAATATGATAAATATAGATTTAATCTATTATACAAAAATTCTTGGAAATATTCAATAATTTTTAAGGATAAAGGGATTCTGAGAACAAAAAGTTTGAGAAACAATCAATCTCAGATGATAGGAACATAAATTTAGAGCTGGAAGAGACCTAAGACATCAAATGCCACACTGTCATGCAGATGTGGAAAAGGAAACCTTGAGAAGGTGATTAGCTGCAAATCACATAGCTAATAATGACCTTAATAGAACACTAGATTGGTGGTATTTATTCTTCATTCTTGAAGAGAACCAAGACAATAGAATGGGATGTCTTGACTTGCAAGTTAATTGTACTTAAGTGAGGCAGGGCTGTGCAAAATCATCAGTCTCACTTTCTCCTCCAAAGTCCAGAGTCTGTGGCAAGATATAGGTCAAGATGACTGGCAATGGCCCTGATACAGTGAGAGACCTTGGTTGGCCTTTAAAAATCAATGTTTTTCAGAAATCTGTTTTCTGAGGAAAACTACCATCCAGTAGTTAAAGACTAGGTAAGAACTGAGGGGAAAAATGACCTAGTTTGTCTTCATAAAAGAATCAATCTGGGAAGATTGACCCCAGAGTATCTGGCCAGAACAGAAATAATTGCTATTTACACCCACTCTGAGTCATTAAAATCCAAACAATGAGTAAGTGAGGCTTGGGTGGAGGACCTATTATTGGCCGATCAATGAAAGCCCAATGAGAAACTCACAAAATTTATTTATTATGCCACTTTTAAATTCCATTCTAATTATTCTGGAGGTATTAGATGTACTTAAAACAAGTTAAATAATTTCTATAATAAATATATAATAGTGATTATGAATAATAATAGCATTTTCCAGCTTATAAAGAGCACTTTTTTCAATAGCCATATGAAGCAAACAGCCATATCATACTTGTCATTATATATTTAGTTCCATGGCAAATTAAATGGCAAAGCCAGGATGCAAACCTACATCTTTTGATTGGGAATCCAGGGTTTAACTTGCTGCAGCTGAGTCACCTACCCCTCAACTCAGAATAATCTTCAAAAAACAATAGACTGAGTCACTATGGCAACAGCAAACCACAGTTGATGTTCTACTTAAAAAAAAAAAAAAAAAGAACTGTGCTATCAGTATTCTAAGAAAAATATGAATATGAAATTTTCTTATTATTAGAACATTTTAAAAAATTATAGCAGCTAAGACTCTACAGAGGTAAGTATATAACAATATAGAAATTTTGCCTCACGAGGTTATCTTTCATAGCATTGTATTTTGTATTTGCAATGAAGAGATTAACCCAAAAGTCAATGTGGAAGCTACATGTACTGTCAGGAAAGATGCTACCAATACATCCAGTGGTTAGTGACAAAGTATGAAATAAACAAGCACTCTTTTATGGACTTGGTAGTTTAGAGGACAAGTTACGTCAACAACATAGTTATGTGACTGAAGTAGTCAAATAAAGCAAGAGGATCATTTATAATAACAATAAGACACTTGGTTCTCCGGGCTTGCTTGATTCATGATAAGTTTAAAACAGAAAAAAAAGCATAACCAAGAGTCAGCCTGTATACAGTCTGCAGTATGATCTGATGACTGCTGAAAGACCCAGACCAAAAATATCAATCAACAGACTTTATATTGTGCAAAAGTCCTGTGAGACCAGGAATATGCAGGACTTTCACAAATCTATTATGGTAACTAATATTCTTACTCTTATGTTCATCCCAAGGGGACACTTTTGAAGTGTTTAAGTATTTAATCTGGGAAGTATTATATTAATAGCCATTAACACATTGACTTAGATTCGTTTATCAGGTCTCTTGAAAAGGAAGCTTCTCTGAGACAGTTTTTCTGGCTATTGTTTACCTTCTCTCTAGTGTTATCCTTCTTAGTTAAATATTTTATTACCCAAAAACTTTGTTTCTTAAAACTATCAATTTAAAAATTGAACTCTTCTTCTTCACTCCCTTCTTACTTTGCCCATTGAAAATCATGAATCTGCAATTAAAGAGGTCAAAGCAGTACTTTAGAGAATCAGTACTTTAGAGAATTTAGCAGAATCTGGCAATCTGCAGTATAGTTTGAGGTGGAAAACTCTGCTTTGAGAATGTTAGAAGATTATTATAGGATATTATAGGATTATAGGAGAAGAAATAATTATTAATATTAACATAATATACATAACAAAGTTTTATAATTAACAGCTACTAGAATTATTATATGTAATATGTTATTTTATATACTACCATATATTGTTCTATTATTAAAGCTTTAAGGCTCAAAAAGTATTTAATTTGTGATTTTAATCTACATAATAAACCTGGGAAGAAGGGGTTATTATTATCTCCAGTTATAAATGAGAAAATTTAAATGGAAGCAGGACTGCCCAGAATCATACAGCTAGCAACAATCTGAGGCTAGATTTGACTTGAAGTGTTCTTGACTCCAAGCATTCAATCTGTTGTGCCACGCAGCAGAAATGAACAAGGTACTATCGGAAGCTACTGGGATATTTAAGTTGGAATCCTGAGAAGGAAAGAGGTAGGTAGCATGGGTATACTATAGAAGGGAAGATTGGGTGCAAAAAGTATAAGTAACAGAAATATTGAGGAGCATAATCATAGAGAAGGGAGGAGTTGGCTCTGCCCAGGACTTAAAAGTAAGATTTTCCATAAATATCTGAGGAGTAGATAGCTGCCAATAAACCCTCAAGTTGTTATTGTTCAGTTGTTCCAGTCATGTCTGACTCTTCATAATCCCATTTGGAGTTTTCTTGGCAAATACACTGCAATGGTTTGTCATTTCCCTTTCTGGCTTATTTTACAGAGAAAGAACTGGAGGCAAACAGGGTTAAATGACTTGCCTAGGGTCACATAGGTAGTAAATGTCTGAAACCAGATGAATTTTCCTGAGTCAGTCCCAGCACTCAATCCACTGTGTCACCCTGCTGCCCTGACTGAGATAAGTCACTTAACCCTCTGTGCTTCAGAAGGAAATGGCATACCACTCCAGTATCTTTGCCAAAAAACTCCAAATGAGATCACAACTAAAAAACTGACCCAACAACAACAAAAACACCCATATAAAAAAACCTCTCAAGAATATGAATAATAAATTTGATTTTCTTACTTGCCTCAATTTTAGAATTGTGGAGTTGTTCAGGCTTCTTATTTTCATACAAAAAGGAACACTTACCTTCTTAAACCTATTAATATAGTTTCTTCTGAGCTTATTAAAGGAAGGAAAGTGACTAAATACTATGCCAATTAGATAACATAGAAGCTTTCTAATGGATTGAATAAATTTAGGTTGAGACCTATAATTTCACTGATATGGAGAATTTCTGGGTAGAAAAACTCCTTCTACCAAAGCAAAAGGCATCTTCTCTGTGGTGTATAGTCTTAGAGAGTAATCTAGAGCACTGAGAGGGTAAATATTAATGATGGTGGTGATGATGATAGCTAGCCTTTATGCATCACCCACTTTTTGCCAAACATTGTGCTAAGCACTTTTTTTATAATAGCTCTTTATTTTTCAAAATGCATGCAAAGATAGTTTTCAACATTCGCTTTTGCAAAACCTTATATACCAAAATTTCCCCTCCTCCTTCACCCTCACCTAGACACTAAGTAATCCAATATAGATTTAACATGTGTAACTATTCTAAAGATGATAAATTTCATCTACATAAGAATTTATCATGCTACATAAGAAAAATCAGATCAAAAAAGAAAAAAAATGAGAAAGAAAAAAAGCAAGCAAAGGACTACAACAACAACAACAAAAAATGAAAGTGCTCTAATGTGATCTACATTCAGTGCCCATAGTCCTCTCTCTGTATATGGCTTTCTCCAATCACAAGCCTATTGGAATTGGCCTGAATCACCTCATTGTTGAAAAGAGCCATGTCCACCATCACAGTTGACAATCACATAATCTTCTTGTTGCTAAGTACAATGCTCTCTTGTTTCTATTCAACTTCACTCAGCATCAGTTCACGTAAATCTCTCCAGGTCTTTCTGAAATCATCCAGCTGATCATTTCTTATAGAACAATACTATTTTGTAACATTCATACACAATAACTTATTTAGCCATTCTCTAACTGATTTTCAATTTCTAGTTCTTTCACACTACATAACGGGCTGCTACAAACATTTTTGCACATGTGGGTCCTTTCCTCTTTTTTAATGGGATAGAGGCCCAGCAGAGATACTGCTGAATCAAAGGGTAATGTGTTAAACATTTTTAGAAAATTAATATTATCTCATTTGATTCTTCTAGCAATCCATTTTACAATTGAGGAAACTGAGGCAAACAGAAATAAAGTGATTTGTTTAGGGTCACAGAGACATTATGGATCACAGATAGAGGTAGAGACCTTCAAGTCTCATTTTAAAGATGAGATACTTAAGACCCAGACAAGTTAAAGGACTTGCTGAACATCACACAGGTAGTTAATATTAGAGGTGGGTCTTCAACTCAAGTCTTCTTAGCTTCAAGGCCACATCTCTATGCATGACATCATCTTCCCCTCCTGTCTACTAGCTGATATTTTTAGACATCATCAGATTTTCATCTATAGTTAGATGCTCTTAGTTCATTCCTGTTGATTTTTTAATTTTTTATCTGAAATTTTCTGATGGTTGGTGATTTCATCCTTATGGCATTGCCACTGTTCACCTATGCTGATCCCAATTCATCTCTGACTTAACCTTAATAGCAGGTGTTCAAGAGTAGCTATAGCTGAACAATTCATCACCCTCAGGTCAATATAGTGATGTGTTTGATAAACTAAGAAATTGCAAAATGATCTCTGAGCAACTCTTGAGCACCAAACCAGCTTTTCCAGACGTGGCACTAAAAGTACGCTTGGATCTTTCTAAACTTCATTATCAACCCTCAACTGGAAATCTTGCTCTAATTTATCATCCCTTTCCTTCCCCTTCCTGAATTAACCATCAATAATCAGACTCAAACAGAGTTTGGGGAATCTAAGGAAATTTAATTTGTCTTTTAATTTTTCATTTTTATTTTAGCCTTTTGGAGTTGTTTTTGAACATTAGAACAGGGTTTTTGTTTGTTTGTTTGTTTTAGCAGAGTGGCACAATGTGGATGATAGTATTCCAGAAATTCATCCCCAAAGAATGCACATTCCAGTAAAGATTACTGCTTTTTCTTCTTAAAAAACAAAAATAAAATCTACTCAGGATGTCTCCTGTAGGGTTCCTGTTTGCAGAAGTTTTGGGGGAGAGATGACTCTACTTAACCTCTTCACTGCTAAGTGAATGATCTGTAGTTTTTAGGACAACGCTACTGTGGAATGTAGGTACATTCCTTTCTTCAACTGCACAAAGTACTGTTACTCATGGATTCCATTTCCTTCCGATCTTTTTTTTCCCCAAAACTGTAGGAATAAACTTTTTTTTCAGATAATGCTCATAATTTGTTAGCACTATAAAAGTGACTAAGATATAGGATAAATGGGGATTAGGAAAGGAAATTTGGGAAAAGGACAATGCAAAACAAGTATGACATGGTCTTTCTCAGAACCAGATTTGTTATATTCTTTCTCCTTCTTCCAACCAGGATTTTCAGGCACTAGGATTTAGAGGCTACTCTTCTCTACCAGCTACAGATTATAGTCTCCTCATTTTAAGGATTTAGAGATTAGCATCCCAGTCCCTTTAACAATTTAACATCAGATTAATTATTACAAAGTGATATTTACTTCAAAGACATAACAAAAACATACAACATTTCCTTCCCCTTTCTTTGTTTCTCCTACAACCAACAAATGGCATCAGAATTAGACTCACAATTGAACTCAGTTCTTATACTGTATTAATTTCACCAAGTTCAAATCTAAAGCCAAGGTTTCCAGCTGGAGAGACAGGAAGTCCTACATTCCTGTATTTCCATGGCTAAAGTGATAAAATAATTCGTTCAATATACCTTGAATGGGAAAGAATTGAAGGAAAAGGTCTATAGTAGGCCTTTTTTGAGGCCATGTAGTAGGAAGTTGGGGAGGTGGGGGAAATGGGGGAAATGGAAATGGCGTGTGAATATGTGCATATGAATTCATTATTCAAATGCAAGGGAAAAAACTCATATATGTACTGAATCTGGCTGTTTTAAATATGCCATAGTCAATGGCAAATTACACAAGATACAATGTAGAAGCTCCAAGTTCTTCAGTCTACCAGAAGCAGGTCCTGATACATGTACTGAAACCTCCATTACCCAAGTATAAGATGAAGCTATATTTCAAGTGATACAAACTGAAACAATCTAAGGTTTCTGTGAAGTATATTCCAAATATTTTTGCAGAACTGATTTCCTGAAGAAAAAAAAAAGCTGAGATTTTTATAGTTTAATAGTTAAGTTTTTGCAAAGCACTTTTATAGTTTTTTATTTTATAACAATAATAATTAATAATGCTTGAATTTATATAGTGCTTTAAAGGTTGAAAATGATAGATTTGCACCAACAAAATCCAACAGCAAGAGATACAAAGAGAAATTCCATTCAAAATAACTGTTGATAGCATAAAATATTTGGGAATCTATCTACCAAAGGAAAGTCAGGAATTATATGAGCAAAATTACAAAAAAGTTTCCACACAAATAAAGTCAGACTTAAATAATTGGAAAAATATTAAGTGCTCTTGGATAGGACGAGCGAATATAATAAAGATGACAATACTCCCTAAACTAATCTATTTATTTAGTGCTATACCAGACTTCCAAGAAAATATTTTCATGATCTAGAAAAAATAACAGCAAAATGAATATGGAACAATAAAAAGCCAAGAATCTCAAGGGAATTAATGAAAAAAAAATCCAATTAAAGTGGTCTAGCTGTACCTGATCTAAAATTATATTATAAAGCAGCAGTCACCAAAACCATTTGGTATTGGCTAAGAAATAGATTAGTTGATCAGTGGAAAAGGTTAGGTTCACAAGACAGAATAGGCAACTCTAGCAATCTAGTGTTTGACAAACCCAAAGATCCTAACTTTTGGGATAAGAATTCATTATCTGATAAAAAACTGCTGGGATAACTGGAAATTAGTATGGCAGAAATTAGGCATGGACCCACACTTAACACCATATACCAAGATAAGATCAAAATGGGTCCATGATCTAGGCATAAAGAATGAGATTATAAATAAATTAGAGGAACATAGGATAGTTTATCTCTCAGACTTGTGGAGGAGAAAGAAATTTGTGACCAAAGATGAACTATAGACCATTACTGATCACAAAATAGAAAATTTTGATTATATCAAATTAAAAAGCCTTTGTACAAACAAAACTAATGCAAACAAGATTAGAAGGGAAGCAACAAACTGGGAAAACATCTTCACAGTTAAAAGTTCTGATAAAGGCCTTATTTCCAAAATATATAGAGAACTGACTCTAATTTATAAGAAATCAAGCCATTCTCCAATTGATAAATGGTCAAAGGATATGAACAGACAATTTTCAGATGATGAAATTGAAACTATTACCACTCATATGAAAGTGTTCCAAATCATTATTGATCAGAGAAATGCAAATTAAGACAACTCTGAGATACCACTACACACCTGTCAGATTGGTTAAGATGACAGGAAAAAATAATGATGAATGTTGGAGAGGATGCGGGAAAACTGGGACACTGATGCATTGTTGGTGGAGTTGTGAACGAATCTAACCATTCTGGAGAGCAATCTGGAATTATGCCCAAAAAGTTATCAAACTGTGCATACCCTTTGATCCAGCAGTGCTACTTCTTGGCTTATATCCCAAAGAAATACTAAAGAAGGGAAAGGGATCTGTATGTGCCAAAATGTTTGTGGCAGCCCTGTTTGTAGTGGCTAGAAACTGGAAATTGAATGGATGCCCATTAATTGGAGAATGGCTGGGTAAATTGTGGTATATGAATGTTATGAAATATTATTGTTCTGTAAGAAATGACCAGCAAAATGAATACAGAGAAGCGTGGAGAGACTTACATGAACTGATGTTAAGTGAAATGAGTAGAACTAAGAGATCATTATATACTTCGACAATGATATTGTATGAGGATATATTCTGATGGAAGTGGACTTCTTTGACAAAGAGACCTAACTGAGTTTCAA
This sequence comes from Antechinus flavipes, assembly GCF_016432865.1. Classification (NCBI taxonomy): domain Eukaryota; kingdom Metazoa; phylum Chordata; class Mammalia; order Dasyuromorphia; family Dasyuridae; genus Antechinus; species Antechinus flavipes. The sequence goes on along the minus strand of NC_067400.1, from coordinate 210,114,064 downwards.
TTGATAAATGATGGACAGAAGCAGCTATACTCAAAGAAAGAACACTGGGAAACAAATGTGAATTATTTGCATTTTTGTTTTTCTTCCCGGGTTATTTTTACCTTCTGAATACAATTTTCCCTGTGCAACAAGAAAACTGTTCGGTTCTGCAAACATATATTGTATCTAGGATATACTGCAACATATCTAACATATATAGGACTGCTTGCCATTACGGGAGGGGGTGGAGGGAGGGAGGGGAAAAATCAGAACAGAAGCGAGTGCAAGGGATAATGTTGTAAAAAAAAAATTACCCTGGCATGGATTCTGTCAATATAAAGTTATTATAAAATAAAATTTAAAAAATAAATAAATAAATAAAGATAAGAAAAGTAAAAAAAAAAAAAATGATAGATTTGAATCTTACAATCCTATAAGTATTGTAATATATATCTAACACTTAAAACTTTTTTTTTTAATTGATGATCTCATTTGATCCTTCAAGCAACTCTGTGAGTTAGGTCCATAACTATTTTTGTGCTCATTTTACAGATGAGGAGACTGACGATTATAGGGGGTATGAGACTTTTCAGTGGTTCCATTGCTAATAAATAACAGAGGCAGAATTCAAATCCTGACCTTCCTACCTCCGAATCCAACCCTTTATTCATTATATCATACTGTCTCTACAAAGTAAAAACACTTTGTAATCTATAAAATACTATACAAATGATAACATTATCATCTTTATTTTACAGATGAAAGGGGAACATAAGTGCTTAGTCCAGCATTACATGGAAATCTGAACTAGTATGAGATTTCATTTTTAAAAATTAAATGTTCCAAAACATCATGCAAGTCACTGAGCCTAATTCTTGAGAGTATGCAGTATAGCTCATGCAATTCACCATTTAGAAGAGTCTAGGAATCTTGCTTCCTTAGGAATCAGGATGATATATAATAGAAATATCAGAGGATAGCTTTGATATGTACTGTAACTGGTTTAGTCTATTAATCACATGGTAAGGAGGAATCTTTCCAATTCATTGAGGTTATTGTCAAAAGGCACAAGCAAAGTAGACATTTTGGCCTTTTCATTTGACTTTTCTTGGAGAGGACTCCCTCAATGACATTTTGGTAAGGGAAGAGAGATGACATTTTAAAGGAAGAAGGGTTGGTTTCAATCTCTGTGTGTCTGCCTCTGTGACGACCGCGCTAGCACCCAGGATACCCCAGAATCAGCCAGAATCAGGATTAGCAAAAGTCCTCAATCTTAATTCTTGGTCTTAGACGCAGGATTGAACAGGATGGAAGGAGAATCTCTGCAACCACCTTCTCCCTCATCTACTGCCAAAGAGTGACTCTGGCTAGTCTTACTCCACCCATTTTCCAAGCATATGCCCACAGAGTATTGTCCAATCAGTAGTTAGCCTCAAGTGCTCGGCAGTCCTAACCTCAGTGCATCGACTCAATAGTTTCAGCCCTCAACATGCCTCTGTCTGTTTCTCTCTGTTTCCTGTGCTTCTGTCTCTGTTTCTCTGGGTCTCTCTGGGTCTCTATCTCTCTCTGTCTCTGTCTCTCTCTGTTTCTCTGTTTCTGTCTCTCTCCCTCTCTATGTCTCTTTCTCTGTCTCTCAAGCACAAGATTCACTTCCTCATCTCAATAGATGTCCCTTCATTGTAATTGAAAGAGATTGATGGCTACGGTGGCTATGCCTGCAATCTTTGAAAGGCCAGCAGAGAGAGTTATTTAATGTATAGGATTTGCTGTATAGGAGTCCAGCAGCAATGACCTGAGGAGTGGGAGCTTAAGGTTTAACCACCATAATATTGAAGGGAAAGTGAGGCTAGATAGAGTATTTGCTACATTTCCAAGATTCCAATAAGAAATAATAAGATCAATGAAGTCCTATCTACTTTCTTCCAACCCCAGGAAATTAATAATAAGAAATATCTAGTATTTCCATATCATTTTATACTTTCCTAAAATATTTCCATGAACAATATCTCTTATGTTCTTCATAGTTAACAATGAGGGAATTGAGATATAGAGGTTAAATGATTTTCTCAGTCAAAAAAATGCTTGGTAAATTGTGCAATAGTCACCTGACTCATCAATTACATCTTCTATAGCATGGGGCTCCCTCCCTAATTCATTATTCAAATAAATTACAGAAATGGTCAACATTTTTTCTCTTCAACTCTTACATGTTCTGACTCAGCTCCAATATGCACATGTTAAATCACAGTTGATAAGTTTTGCTTTTGACACAAAAAAGTAGCTACCAATTTTCTTCAGTGTATAGTAATCAAACAGTAAACTACAACTAAACGAGCTTGCTAGACACAAACATAAAAAAGAATAAAAGGACACATAGAAGATCAGAAGATATTTGTAATGGATTGACATCTTATGATGTGAAAACCATATCTGAATCATTTTCTTCCTAGAAAATATTTGGGAAAAAAATGAAGCTACAAAGAAAATCTCCTTAAATATCTTCTTGAAAACACTCCATAAGCTAACAGTCTAATAAATAAAAGTAGAAAATATATTCAAGTGATTTACAAATTTCAGCATTTTAATTAAAAACAATTCACAGAAAGAATGAGAACTTAAATTTCCCCATTTGCATAGTTTACAAAAACTAGTTTCCTTTAGCTAATAGTGGCTTGTTTTCAGATCTTGAGTCTCAAAATTTTGATACCTCAGTCTGAGATGCCTTTTTAAACTAGAGATACTTCAACTCCCAGGACTTCTCCTCTCTCATTGGCCAGTTCTTGCACATAAACTCCATTTAATGAAATGCACAGTCTCTGGTCTTAACTCTGTGAACTTTTATCATTTGGTAACTTCCTTTCCACAAGCATACATACTTTTCAGCTTCCTTTTATGTGTTTTCTTCTTAGAATATATATACCTTGAGGGTAAGAACTATCTGGGTTGGGGTTTTTTTTTTGTTTATATTTGTATTCCAATGCTTAGCATGGTATCAGGTACATAAGTATTTAATAAATTTCATTGATCTATAAATAAGCCTTTTTTTTCTTTGAGCTTTATGAAATGTAAGCTTTGCCTACAGGAGGAGTTGTCAGCAACATCCCAGACAATGTCAGATAGTGTAGTTCTCTTATTATGTAGGTGAGAGAAATGAATCAGAGAAATGAGAAATCCACTAAATTATATCCAAGTTCTTTGTCATGTGAAGATTGCTGAAATGATTTATACTATCAATCATCCTTTCTCTTACATTTTCATTGTCTCTTTATTGGTTTATTTATAACTACCAGCAGAAATGCTTTTTTTGTTCCAGCCATAATAAATCTTCCTTTAAAATTCTCTTCTCCATTGTCCAAATTGCCAAATTATATTTTTCCTCTCCTTCACCCTGATGAAGGCAGAGTATAATAGGGGGAAAGCACTGGATTTGAGTTAGGGAATTTGAGTTTGAGTCCTCACTTTGATGTTTATTACTTTTGTAATTATTATCTTAGCCAAGATTCTTAACATCTTTGTTCTTCAGTTTCCTCCTTTATGTAATGAGGATATTGATTTATAGCCTTTGAAATTCATTCTTGTTATAAATCTATTTGTTTGTTGTTCATCCTTCATTTTCAATTCATTATTGATTTATTGGCAGTATGATTGGGGTTAGGTGACTTGCCCACGGTCACACAACTAGTAAATGGTAAGTGTTTAAGACCAGATTTGAACTCAGGTGCTCCTGACTCCAGGGCCAGTGTTCTAGCTACTGAACCACCTTTCATTTGCAAAGAAGACCAATGTCATCACAGATAGTGTCTTGACTTGCAAGTGAATTGGATTTAAATGAGGCAGAGTTGTGCAGCCATCAGTCTCACTTTTTCTTCCTGAGTCATTAAAATCCAGTGATAAGTCAAGATGACCAACGAAAGCCCAGGATGCAATGGATAACCTTGATGCCTGAACAAACTCTAAATGTTCTACAACACATTCTTCAGTCACTTTCATGGCCATTGAAGCAAATAGTTCTTTTCTCATCCTCCCATTTCTGCCAGGAGATGTCTTCACATGGTAGGGGTAGACGTCTCTCTTATACTGTTTATGCTACAGTTTCTTGGAACCATAGATGAGAATTGGGTGATGATGGACACCAAAGGCAGATGGGCCCTGAAAAGAACTCCACAGCCCCTCACACAAATGTGTTAATATTCCCTGAATACCCCATATATCCTAGCTATAGACCTTTACACTTAGGTTAACTAAGCTTTGTTTCATGCTCAGATAAACAAAGATGAAGGGAGTCATGTGAGAGATACCAGGGACTTGCTCTTGTGAAAGAACAATTTGCATTCTCCTATCACATGAATGGGAACAGATCTTTTCTCTGGTTATAGTAAGAGCTGCCTCCATCTTTAAAATGAGCCAACTAGGACAATCTTGTTCTTTCTTTCCAGCAGTGTCCAGAGTAAAGAGCTTGTTCACCCAAAACATTACCATCATACATTAAGTAAAATGGGGAGAAGAACCACTTCCTCCTGACCCTTAGGTTCAGTAGCTCCAAAAAAAATTGGTTTTAGAAATTTGATCTATTAGGTTTGTCCTTTTCAGTTCCAAGGGCAAAAAGTAGAATACCCAGACTTGGGGACTCCAAACATGGTGACCTTGGACCGGGGATTCAGACCTGACACTGGGAAATAAGCCAAAGGGAGAGAGCTTTGAACTTAGAATTTGATGGGCCTATGCCCTATAGGGGCATATGTAGTTCCTACAGGAACTTTTAAGGTGAATATAATCCCAATCTTCTCCCTAGATATCAAGGAGATGCAGGTATTATGAAGTTATTTTGAATGGTTTGTCTTTTTTCTACTTTTGACTTTTTTCTCAATAAAAGTGAATTTGACTCTTAAGTGGTTAAATGGAACTAGGGTTCTGGGCATCTCTTAAATTGAGGGAATACAATTAGTGAAAGCTTCTCCCTAGAACACAAAATCTTAGTTTGCTCATAAGGAAACTAAGAGATAAAATTTCTACTCTGTTTTCCATCTTTATACTCCCACATTTTCTATTTTGCAGTGAATTTATCTCTCTTGAAGATTAAAATATGAAAAATGCTCATTGAAAGGTTTCTTTTGTATCTATTTTGCTGGTAAGGTTGCCACAACTGTTTCATTGGGCCATTTCAAACTTGTGTGTTCTAGGGAGAATATATTTTTATTTATAAAATTTTAAAATATGAATATTTCCTCTAAAATGGAAAAAAATTGAAAAAGATAGTGGAAACACTATGGCACATCTACCTTAAGATTAGCCAGAATTATATACAAGTGCTAACAAATCTATTCAAATATATACTTCAGAGACGATCTAGTTCAGTTGGTTAGCAGTTGGTAAAACTGTGGGAAATAGACACTGGTCTTTGAGGGTTTTGGAGATAAGACCTTTAAACCTCATAATACAAAACATGAAAGACAGCTGGCCAATCTTGTAATTGCATGGAGGTTTCAGTTTTTCCCTCTATGTTTGTATTTTTTTTAATTTATTTTTTACAAATGACCCGCTATATTACTTATATATATTTCCATGGGGAGGTGAGACTGAGGGCATCTATCCTCAATGATAATTAGAAGATTATTGGTTAATATGAAAATTACAATTTTAAAATGTCTTTTCCTGTTTAAATAATGGTTTAAAGAATGCACTTATCATTTCACTGAAATAGGGAACTTCCTATGAGAACCTTTCCTTCACATTACAGATTGAAAGTGGTTTACTAACTGGCTGTCTGAGGGGAAAAAATGTACCCAGGCCATACTTTTAAGTTTAATTTGCATTTTTAACATTTTCTTTCACAAGTTGAAAATAAACCATCTGTAAAACAATAAATCAAGCCCTGTTTTGTAGTAATTGCTGATAATCTACTCCCTTCTGGAATTGTGACCTAGAAGTTTGCCAAGCATTTTCCTTTCAGGGCTCCCAATCCCACTTGACCAAAAGTGTTTCTCTCCGTCCTTGAATTATGATTCAGAGACATGTTTAGGCAATGAAACTGCTAAATAGCATCCGGTCTTGCATTCTAGAACAGGGGCCCCTAACAATCTCTTTCTTACCAGTTGCCAAGTACCTTTATCATCTCTGGCTTGGAAGGCTAAGACTACTGTTGCTTCTGTCTGAACCAACAAGTGCCACTACTGGTATTTCTGTTTTATCCACATGGATTCTGGCCTGTTCTATTCCCTTGTGTCACAGCTCTATCTTTCCAATGCTCTATGTTATCTTGATTTCACTCTGACCTTTCATTGAATGCTACTCTAGAATTCAATTTGAGACATTATTTTTAAGTTGTTTAGAGGAAAATGTTGGGAGAGCTCATTGGAGTGCTTATCTACTTGATCATCTTGGTTCTACCTCCAGAAATCCCTATTATCAATTACCTTTTGAGCTTTCATTTACAAATGTTGATGCAGAGAAATCATGAAGTTTAATTCATTATTACAGAGCTTAAAAAAAAAATAGTTAGTTCAATTGCACAAGAAAACTTTATTAATGAGTAAGGGAATGTAAGGGTAATAATTATATAATAATTGCTGTTGTTTATATAGTGCCTTATAGTTTACAAAATGTTTTATCTTCATTATCTTATTTGACTCAATACAATCTTGTATGATAGGTACTAAAAATATCAGAATCAGAGGAGTTAAATAATTTACATATAGCTAATAAGGGTTAGAAATAAAATTTGAACACAGGGTTTTCTGTCTCCAGATCTATCACTTATGAACTTAAGGTATATGACCATGCTGTTTTACGGCAGTAAGACATGAGTCTGGCAAAGAGAATTAGTAATAGTCTTACATAAATCTCTAACTAATATAAAAGTTACCCCTACTTATCATTAGAAATGGAAGGAAATTATTTAAAACACAGTGAATTATAATTTAAAAATACTGAGAGTGAAAACAATAAAATCCAGATCCCTGTTGATTCCAAATCCCAACATCCCTTCTGTCACATGGCCCTGCCCCTAGGATAAGGCCCTGCCTTCTCTACTGCCAGAAATGTCTACTTATAGCTTTTAAAAATATTTAAGACATATTATTTCATCCTTCACAATTAATAATAATAAATGTGTGAAAGGCATTTATCTCAATATTAATTCTTTGCCCAGCCATGTCTAATTTTTCCTTGTCCATCTAACATACAACATATATTCTTGCCTCAAAACTTGTGTTCAAACTGTCCTGTCTCTCTATATCTTTACTCATGCTACTTCTTCTCCTTGGAATGGTCTTTTTCAAAATCTTTTGTTTGCTTCAAGGTTAATATACACATATATGCCTATGTATGTGCTTATATATATATAAAATGTTTCTATGTCTATTATACATTCATATACATACTATTTCTGTATGTATAGAGATGTAAATTATTTGGTTCTGACCCCTGACTTCCTTAGTATAGAAGGTCCCGCTGCCAATTAAATTCATAATAAGTCACATTAGAGCTTCTTGGCCATCTAGAGATTAAGAAATCAAGTGACTAAATCATCATTACACCTTCAGTACCTCTTGATACTTGAATTCTTCCTAATTGGTAGGAGGCATACTATCTACTATGCATTGTATTCCCTTTTATTGGTAATTATTTGTATTCTAGTGCTACTTCTTCCACTGAGTGATTTTAGGAAAATCTCTTTATTAGCCTATTGATCTTTTTAAAATGATGAATTTGGAAAACCTTAAAATTCTTTCTTAATCTGAAATTCTATGTTGTTCTTTTTTTTAAAAAAATGCCAAGAAAATAATCACAGAGGGAAAAAAAAAAAAACTATGAAAAAGAATACATCTTCTATATTTGTACCTCCATTAGAAGCCAAGATTTAGTCTTAATTCTTCATTTATTCCTCCATTATCATTTCCATTAAAACCATTGTTATTATAGGCAAAATCGTTCTATTTTATTGAATGGAAGACCTTTAAAAAGGCAACACATAAGCTAAAAAAGTATTCCTTCAGCGTTAAAAATTGACCTGTTTATGTCTATACATTAGAAATAAACCTACCATGGCCAATGCTTATTCATTAGTTCTGTGGTCTGGGGGATCATTTGAACTTTTTATGCTTTTTTCAGAATGGTGAAGGAGTAGTACTCATAGCAAGTTTAGGGAGCTTAACGTCTATCCTTTGGGCAAACCTAGGCACAACCAGTGTGTTCATTCAACAAATGAACCCTACACACAAATTAGTTTGCTAGTTACTGTGGGGAAAAAAAAGAAGCTTAACATATTTTCTCTGGCTTCAACAAACATCACTTTTAGGGGGCAAATCACAGGAAAAGTGATTACACCTAGTAATAACTTAAATCCTCTGATTAAAAAAATGTCCAAAAAAAAGATCAAAATTCAAATACTAACCTATATAAACCAGGATTTCTGGAAATCTAAGATAAGGAATTTGGAAACCAATGATGAGTTGTTTGGTTTTTTAAATTGCTTTTTCCCCCTGAGTTACTTCCAGAAAAGTATGCATTCCTTTCCTTGCCCCAGTGACTAAAATAACGTCAAAACAATAGATATTTCATTTTCAACATAAAGTTGAAGTTTAAAGTACTCTTAGAAGTAATTTTATTTCTCCTTCTGATTTTACAGATGGGAAAATTGAGGTCTGGAAAAGTTAAATTATTTCCAGGAAAAAGATAAAGAAGCAGGATACAAATGGCTTTTCATTGCTGTTTCCTCTACATATCATTGTGTACATACAAGGACAGAAGGCCTGGTTGGAGAAAAAATACTGGTCAAACCTACATTATGATGGTAAATAAGTAAATAAATAAAACTAGTTAATTTACGGTATTTACTTTAAACAATAACAACAGCAACAACCAGCCTGAATTCCACTGACATGTGGGGAGGAGACATCATTCTTATATTGGATTTAACATTCTTCTTGGCAAGTGAGATTCTGATCTATAGATATTCCTAAAGTTTATATTTGTAAAAAATGTTTTCTTAACATCAATAAGCATCATTTTCTTCCTCCTATGCACATCATATTTTCTATGCACATCACAGGACACCTTTTTTCTCCATGAAATTCTTTCTATCTTCAAAAAAGCAGTTCTTTAATTTTGTATTTACCTCCACAAAGTGTTTATATGCAAACCTAGATCCTTTTACAAATATTCAACAGTTGTTCTTTCATACCTAGATATACATATGATGGTTGCACTTGTTAAACAAATGAAATCATTTCTTTCTTCCACAGAAAGTCCCCAGAGGACTACCACAACTCACAGAATGACCACTTTTTCTTGATTTTTCAGTAATTCCACTACAAGACACAAAATGATGCTGTCCTTTTTATACTCAAGAAATAACTTATTCTCATCTCTCATGAACCAAGGATCCCTGGCCTCTCAGACTTAAGAGTTAACCTTTCTAATTTTTCATTCATCTTGATCATTACTGCCTGGAGAGAATCTGATATCATTTGCACAAATATGGCTGGATGCAAACTGGAAAAGGAAGAAGCCATATGGAGATCTGACCCTGGAGAAGGGCCATCTTTACATTCTGAAGCATTAACTTTGCCAAATGTGACTTCAGCTGGAAACAATTTTGATGAGAGAAAATGTACTAGGCTAGATCCTGAACTTGCTACGTGCACACCAATTTTCTTTAAAGAGACCACTTGAATATTGGTCATTGAGAGGATGTTGCTTTTATTTTGTTTGGGAGAAGGAAAAGAGAGAGGGGGATAAGAGTGTTCTAAAGAATATTAAGTATTTAAAGGTTGAAAGAATTTGAGAGATCATAGGTTTAGAGTTAGAGGGGGAGCTTTGAGGTTATCAACTTGGAATCCTTGGTTTTACACATGAAGAAAATGAACATCAGAGAAAGGAAGCAATTTGTCTAGGATTATACATTCTAGTATCTGTTCCAGAAATTGAACTCACATCTTTCTGCTATAAACCCAGAATGTTATACACCACAGTAAGCTGAATCTTGCAACTTCTTATCAGTGATCAGACTGATGGCAGCATCATGACTTAGCATCATGGGAAATACAAATTGTTCCAGAAAAGGGAAGCCCAGCAATTTTGGAACCCCAAGAGAGTCAAATACAAACCTATTTGAAAATTCCTCAAGTGAAAAGACATTCTTTCTCCCTATTCCCAACTCTCACGATGGAAAGGTATAAAGTTATGGGTCCTAGGCTAAGCAGGACTATCCACAGGCAACCAATAGATTTTCAAGGATTGGGTAATAGCTTCTGCCAAATGTTAAACCAAGTAAAATCTCCCATCCTAGAAATTGTACAATCAGGGTGTTGGTAATCAAGATCTTCTCTTTTCTCTCTATTAACTTTCCCCCTACTCTGTCTTGAATTATAGCAGGTATTCATCACTTCCTTCATCATAATAATGAATAAACATTTATTGAATCATTGCTGAAATCCTTTAATTTATTCTTTCAAAATCCATCTTAGGTATCATTTTCTCAAATCAATTCAGTTCAACTCAATGAACATTAAATATCGAATGCACGACACTGTATGAGATCTAGAACAAAGACAACCAAAATGGTCTTTCCTCTCAAAGAACAGATACTCTTTTTTTATGTCTCTCAGAAGCATTTAGTACAGGATTTTTTTAAATAGTATTTTATTTTTCCAAATATATACAAAGATAGTTTTCAACATTCACCTCTGCAAAATCCTGTAATCCAATTTTTTCCCCTCTATCCCTACCCCTCCCAAGACAGCAAGTAATCCAATATAGGTTAAAACATGTGAATTATTTTAAACATATTTTCATATTTGTCATACAGTGCAATAAAAATCAGATCAAAAGAGGGAAAAAAGCAAACAAAACAAAAAAGTGAAAATATTAGGTTTTGATCTACATTTAGTTTTCATGGTTCTTTCTCTGAATGCAGATAGCACTTTCCATCACAAGTCTATAGGAATTGCTTTGAATCACCTCATTGCTGAAAAGAGCCAAGTTCATCACAGTTGATTATCACATAATCTTGTTGGTCCTGTATATAATGTTCTCTTGGTTCTAGAGTAGATACTCTTTTTTGGATGTTTCACAATAAAAAGTGTTCTCTCTTCCTTCAAGGTTTCTTTTCTTGACTCCTTGAGTACATTTGTCAGAATATTCTGCTTTGTAATTATTTGTTTCCATCTCTACAGTAAGATTATAAATTATTTGAGGGTAGGGACCCTGTGTGTGTATATATATAAAATGTGTGTGTGTGTGTGTGTGTGTTTTCTTTATATTTCCCAAGTACAATCCCTTGCATATAATGGACTTATTACAAATATTTCATTGAATTGAATAAATTAATGAATGATGGGATTCCTATCTCTTAGTGTTCTAAGAGATAGGAATCCCATCATTCATTAATTTACTATGCTGTAGCAGAAAGAACATTAAACTTAGAAGGACTTTAAATTTTCTCTCTCCTACTTATTGCCTTAATGACTATGGAAGTATTTTTGCCTTTTTTCACCCTCAGCTTCTGCATCTATAAAATGAGGAGATAGGAAAGAATGCTTCTTACACTCTCTTCCAACCCTGAACTCTATGATCTTATGATTAAATAATGTCAAATAATTTTCCTAATAAAATTATATATGAAGCTATTCAAATGTAGTTGTTATTTTTAAATATAGTATTCAAAGTACAAACATTTTCATTAAATAGGTTGGCTGGCTGCCCATAAGAAATGATATTATATACTTCTTCACTACAATTTACTAAGCTTTATGTATATTATGTCATTTCAGTCTCACAATAATGCTACAAGGAAGGTAATATGAGTATTATTATTCCCATCTTATAGATAAAAAGTCTATGCAGCCCAAAGCATTAAAGTGGCTTCCCAATATCATATAGAAAGCAAAAGTATCCCAATTCATATTCAAATAACTGGACTCCATACCCAGTGATTATACCATAGGTAGACAGAAACCTGTAAATGGATTTCTATCATGGATTTTCTCATTCAACAGAATTTTATATTAACAAAATTATCATTTTATATTATTATTATTAATAATAAAATATCCACAGAGCAATGTGAATAAATGTATGTTGAATTGAATTGAGACCTACATTCTTGTTCTTGCCTTGTTATTAACTAGTGATGTGGCCTTGGCCAAAATAACTTATATAGAAATTATTTTCCTCATCCACAAAATGGTAGATTGGAGTAAATTTAAATGATTTTCATAACTCAAAATTTCATGTATATGAAAAATTAAAGTAAAAAGCCTTTTCTGTAGTATCAGTACTGTCATTATTAAAATTCTGGTTTTTTTCCTCTTATGCCTTGTAATTATTCTTTTTTTCTTATGCCTTGTGCCCTACTCAATCAAGAAGAACTATGAAAACCTGCCCAGGATATGGATATCATGTATTAACTAGCTTTAATCATTTCAAGAAATTTATATTATGGTTAAAAAACTTTATTAAATCACCTATTATTAGTATCATATAAAAGATATTTAGAGGTTGAGGTGCAATGTCACTAAATATGCCTTAAATTTGCTTAGCTTAGTTTAATATATAAAATCCATCCATTTATTTATTTGCAGATATAAGCTGTCTGTAGAATTAATTTATTAGTAGTAATAAAGGAAGCATTATCATGGTAGTAATAATATAATTCTTATGCAATTATATTATCTCTTTGTGATAAATTACTAAATTGTGGATGTTAAATCTCAAAGGGACCATAGTCATAATTGTTGGACAGTTTCTCATTTTGCAGATAGACTGATATCCAGAGAAATTAATAAATTTGCCCAAGATCATACAGCTAGTTAATGTTAACATTAGTAGTCTCCTGACTTTCAGTCCAGTACTTTTTTTTATACTGACTCATGCTGCCTTAAGATACAAACAGGCCAATTAATATAAATTCCCTAAAGCCTTCAGTATAAAAGCATAAAGATTTGAACAATATCATAAGACAAATTCAAAGTTAAGTTTAATGCCCAAACCCTCAAGAATATCTTGAATCTAAATTAAGAATGGTAGAAAAAAATATGCACTGAGTTCACATTAGCTTACATATTCTCATGTATGCCTTTCAGTTAAGATGATAGAAATACTTTGAATAAGGTATTATATACTAAGGAGGAATTATGAGGTCTCTTGATATGATTTGGGGAGATTTAAATCAAAATAAATATGAGTTTGCTGCAACATATTCCCAAGAAAAATTTGGAAAAAAAGAACTGACTCACAATATATGCCTTAATAAATTCACAACATATACTGATAAACTCTAAATAGATATGTAATTTTAACATAAAGAGTAACATAAACAGACTAGAAGAGGAAGAAAGAAATTACCTTTTAAATCTATGAATAAGAAAACAGCTTATAAATGATCAAAATTCCTGACTAATCGTGGAAAGTAAAATGGAAAATTTTAATTTTTGTTTGTTGGTGTCAGACATTTTCAATCCTACCTGACTTTTCATAACCTCATTTGGGAGTTTTCTTGGCAAAAGATACTGAAGTGAATTGAAATCTACTTCTTCAACTCACTTTATAAGATGAGGAAACTGAGGCAAATAGGATTAAGTTAACTACCCAGAGTCATATAGCTAGAAAGAATCTGAACCAAATTTGAACTCGGGAAGATGACTTCCTGACTCCAGACTTTTGAAACTAAATGTGAAACTAAGAAACGGTGACCCAATGATGTCACTAATAGGCTTATACCTACAATAGATATCTACATATAAAATATATCCATAACAGCTCTTTGTTGTGTGTGTTGGCAAAGAACTGAAAACTGAGAAGATACTTTTCATTTGGGGAATAACTAAACAAATCATAATGTGTTAATATAATGGAATATTACTGCCCAGCAAGAAAAGATAAAAGGGATCATTTCAGAAAAACCTAGAAAGAATTGTATGGACTGGGACAGCTAAGTGGTACAATGGATAGAGCACCAGCTCTGAAATCAGGAGAATCTGAGTTCAAATCTGGCCTCAGACAGTTAAAACGTCCTAGCTGCGTGACCCTGGGCAAGTCACTTAACCCTAATTGCCTCAAGGGGGAAAAAATTGTATGGACTGATGCAGAATGAATGGCCAGAACACAGAGAACAATTTATACAATAAGAATAATATCATAAAGATAAAAAAGACTTTGAAAGACTTAAGAACCCAGATTAATGCCACTGAAAGGAGTACTGGCATTAATAATAATATCATAGCATACAATCAAGAGGTTGAGGTCCAACTTCCTCATTTATAGATGAGAAAACTGCTTTCCAGAGATGTCAAATTCAATTAAATTCAATACATATTTGTTAAGTATCTATTATATATCAGGCATTGTGCAAAACACCAGGGATAGAAAAAGAAGCAAACAACACTCCCTGTTTTCAAGAATCTTAAAATGTAGTGATGAAGATAATATTCAGACAACCATATACAAAGCAAGCTATATTTGGGATAAGTAGGAAATAATTAAATCTAGAGGGAAAACAGTGGAATCAGAAGAATTAGAGGTTTCCTGTACAATATGACATTTTAGATAAAGAGTTAAAGGGAGGTTAGTGTTACTGTAGAGGAGAGAGAGTGTACCAAGCATGAGGGACAGCTAAAGTAAATGTATGGAACTGAAAACTTCTCCAAAGACCCATAAATAATAAAGTGATAGAACTGGGTTCCATCAGAATATCACTGAAATGATTTTTTTGTATTTTACTTTCTCTTCTTCATTGCTTATTTCAAACACTGGAATTTGGAACTACAATAACAACAAAATGTTCTACTCAGAATAACATATTGTTCAAAGTTGAAAACATCTAAAATTCAAGCAGATGTTGGTTGATTGACATAAAGGTAGTGACTAGATGGGACAGAGGCAATAGTCACTTCACATAGGCTAAGCTTGTTTTTCCCTAAAAGATTGAGACTCAATTGGCTTCAGAGACTAAAATTTTAATTCTATCAGTGCTTAGGACAGAAAAATTAAGGACTCTTCAGGTTTGACACATCTTACTTAGTGAAAGTGACACTTGGGAAATGCAGAACAAGGGAGCTATTCTCAACTGAATCAATTTATGTCTTTGCTGAATATCTTCTTCCTGTTATTAAATCAACCTCCTTTGTTTAAATGTTAGATTTTTCTGTCTCAACTTTCCTTCCAATCTTGAGTTTCAACCTCCTTATTGACTTGAAGCAAGCCTGATATGGGGCATTAAATGACTTCATTGCTTTTGTCAACTATCACTACTATGCCAGGAGAAAGGTGAATTCTCATCTCATCTCATAAAGAAGTTTGACTGAAAATCTTTATTCAAGTGAAGTTACTACTGGGGGAAAAAAGTCCAAATAATCAAATGTAAACTAATTTTTTTGAATAAATATAGTTATTTGGGTATGTTGGACCAAAATAAAACAAACAAACAAACAAACTACTTGGTATGAGGCAGTACAGTATAATGGAAAGAGTAGTAACCTGGAAAATGTAGATCAAATCTTAACTCTGTTACTTAATACTTTTGTGATCTGTGGGAAAAAAACAATTTACTTAACTTTTCCTGATCTCTACTTCCCTCATTTCTAAAACAGAGGTTTATTCCATTTTAGAATATATCTCCCAGTCTAAATCCTGTGATACTTGAGGAATATCTGTTTCAAATCAATGTTTCAAAGGTTTCTTTAAAAGTATGCAAAATAAGGAAATGTAGAATCCCCATGAATCAAAAATGTACCCCCAATTGTGGCTTAAATAATTTCCTTCCAATTAAAATGTTTCTGGCATTACATGGTAAAATCAGTTAATGGAAATTGTATGTTAGGAATTCACCACTCAAAAAGCAGTCATCAGATCCTATTATTGAACATAAACACTCATGTTCCTCCTTAAAAAGTTACTGAATTGTGTATCTGGGGAGTAGATAACTCAAGAATCACTTAATTATCACAACTTTGGCTCATGAAGTCACAACTACAGAATACCACAAAGTCAAATCCAAAAAAATCTGATGAAAATGTCTAGGTTAAAAAAATGAATAAGTAAAGCATACTATTTTGCTTATATGAATTAAATCATCACATCTTAAAACTGAAAGCGACCTTGGAGATCCTCCGACATTTTCTCATTTTATAGTTGAGGATTTTGAGGCACAAAAAGGGAACAAATTGTATCAAAGGAAACTAAAATAGGGATATTTGATGTCACCTAATCCAGTCTCCTCTCTTTCATTTTACAGTTGAGAAAGTAGATGCCAGATGCCCAGAGAAGTTAATTTTTTTCATGGCCATATTCATAGTTAATGAAAGAAAGAAAACTAGAAAATTAGATCTCTTGACTCTTTATGCAAGATGCTCTGTTGTTGTTCAATCTTTTCAGTCATGTCTGACTCTTCATGAGCCCACTTGGAGTTTTCTTGGCAAAGATACTAGAGTAGTTTGACATTTCCTTCTTTAACTCATTTTATAGATGAAAAAACTGATTCAAATAGGTTAATATCTGAGGCCAGATTTGAACTCAGGAAGATGTGTTCCTGACTCCAGACCATGTACATGCGCCACCTAGCAGCCCCACATTGTCCAACTCTTCAAGATCTTGTGGACCAAATATCTATTAGATTTTCTTGGCAAAGAAATTAGAATGCCATTTTCTTCTACAATTTTATGCAAGCAGGGGTTATTTGACATGTCCAGTCTAGTAAGTGTCTCTGCTCATATTTGAACTCTGGTTTTCCTTGTCTTTACAAGGTCAGACCTAGTGCCCTATACACTGAGCCATCTAGTTGCCTGAGGAAGATAAATGATTTTTTCATGGTCACACTCATAGTTAATGACAGAGAGAAAAGTAAAAAGTCAGGTTTTTTTTAAACTTGTAATTTAGGGTTATTTTCTGCATGCAAATCATACCACCTTGCCTCCTAATCTTTTTATAATATTTAGGATCTTTTCTTTTCATTATTCCCTGAAATATCATTTCCCATTTCCATTACATTGATAATACAATTGCTAATATTCACTTGCCCTAAAGTTAAATATATAATATATATCAATGTAAGATAAAATATACATAATACATATGATACTATATTCATTTACTCTAAAAATTATGCTTTTACATGTCGTCTCTAAGCATTTTATGAAGTCAACATGTCAAGTTGACAAGTCTAAAAAGTCAGAAAGACAAAACATGTGAAATAGAGTGTTGAATATTTTGCCTGGGTTAATCAATAATTCCCCAAACGATCCTCAGGGCAAGTCTTAGTGCAGTATAGTATAGAGAGCACAGGATTTGGAGGCAGAGATTTTGTATTCAAATTCTATTTCTGCAACTTGCTATGTAGGTAACTTTTTGAAAGTTACCTAACTTCTCCAGACTTCAGTTTCATCATCCTTAAAAAAATAAAGTGTTGGACTAGATGACCTCTAAAGCCCCTTATGGCTTATTTAAAAGTCTTTCAAAATCTGGAACTTAACAAACATCATATAAAATGAAAATTTCCACATGCAAAGAATAGAGAAGATTGTGCATGAAATGTGAATTTAATGCTTTTTTAAAAGAAAAAAGTATATAATAAATTCAACATGGTATTTTCAAAGCTGTCTTGCTTGTCTTGATTTCTTATTTAAGAACAAAGCCCATACTACAATGTTTAATGATCCTCTTTTCTTTCTTTTCCTTTCTTAATCCCTCTTTCACTCCACCCACAACCTTATACCTTCTCCCCTTTGGTCTCTTAATTGAGGAAAAAAAAAAGAAAAAAGAAATCTTCACAACATATATGCATAGTCAAGCATCTCTATCTTTATCTCTATCAGAAAATGTCTTATTCCACAATTTGTTAGGTCCTTTTTGATTTTATTTCTATAATACAATGACTTTTGTAAGACTGTTGATTTTACAAGTCTCAAAATTTTTGAACATGCAAATCAGTAGGGTTAAAAATCACCCACAAAGACCTGATCTAATCATTCTGGAGAGCAATATGGAACAATGCACAAAGGGCTATCAAACTGTGCATACTTCTTGATCCAGCAGTCTCTCTACTGGATCTGTATGCTAAAGAGACCATATAAAAGGGAAAAGAAGCCACATGTGCAAAAATGTTTGTAGCAACCCTGTTTGTACTGGCAAGGAAACTGAGTGGATGCCCATCAATTGGGGAAATAGCTGAATAAGTCATGGTATATGAATGTAATGTTCTATAAGAAATGATGATCAAGCTGATTTCAGAAAAGTCTGGAAGACTTCTAAGAACTGATGTTGAGTGGGTGAATAGAACCATAAGAACATTGTACACAATAACAAGAAGATTATGTGATGATCGACTGTAATGGACTTGGCTCTTTTCAACAATGAAGTGATATATATTCAAGGCAATTCCAAAAGACTTGTGATGGATGATGCTATTTACATCCAGAGAAAAAGTTATGGAGTCTGAATGAAGATCAAAGCATACTTTTTTTGGTTTCTTTTTCCTTTCTCTTGGCTTTTCCCTGTTGTTCTATTTTTCTTTCACAAAAAGACAAATATGGAAATATGTTTAAAATTATTGTACATATCAGATTTGCTGTCTTGAGGAGGGAGGAGGTAAGGAAGGGAGAAAGAAAAAATTTGGAAGTCATAAACTCACAAAAGTGAATATTGAAAATAATCTTTACTACTGAGGAAAAAAACACCCACAAATAAACTCAGCAGGAAAACAAAGGAGATCAATAACTAGCCAATTAACTAGCATTTATATAAAGCTACTATTTCTCTTAATATCTAAAGGTGATTTAATTTTTATTATAATTAATGGAAACAACAATAATTGGCATTTTTAAGTTTTCCTTACAAAAAACCATGAGGTATATGCAGTGAATCAATCAACAAGTATATAATTTATGAAAGGTAATGTATAAGATGCTGGTAAAAATACAAAAAAAAAAAAAAAAAATAAGATAATCTCCATTCTCAAGAAATCACTTTCTATCTGGGGTGATATCAAAATATTTTTTAGCTGAAAAACTGAGATTCAGTGAGATTAAGGGCTCAAAGTCACATGGTTAGTCCACTAAATACAGGTCTTCGGATTCCCAAGATTAGCACTAAACCTGTAACTGGCACTGTTTTTATTTAAAGGCAGTTAAGTAGTTCAGTAATATAAAGAGCTGAACATGGAGTAAAGAAGACCTTAGTTCAATTCTGACTTTAAATATTAGCTGTGTGATCCTGGGTAATTCACCTAATTTCTGCTTGAGTTTCTTTATCGGTAAAATAGGAATAAAAATAGCACTTACCTCCCAGGCTTGCTCTAAGGATAAACTTAGATTATATATGAAAAGCATTTGCAAACTTGAAAGTATCACATAAGCATGAGCTCTTATAATTAAATTAGATGAATCTCATATTCACCCATAAAACAAACATGGAAAGTATCTAAGTTCTAAATGATCAATTTGTATTTTGTATTGTACATTTGTATTGATAATCCTTTACAAGAAAAAACAAAGTGATAAATAATAATTTTTTAAAATCCAACACAATAATGTAAGAAATGCAAATTCAAACAACTCTGATTTACCACTTCACATTCCTACATGTGCCAAAAAAAAAAAAAAAGATAAAATTCAATGTGATGGAACAAACAGAGGAAAAAAGTCTACATCAGTGTTATGGCATTGAAAATTAATCGTGTAGAAAAAAACTAGCAACTATGAACAAATAATTACAAAATTAATCCTAATCCTTGACCAAATAATACCATTACTAGGAATCTAATCTAAAGATATTATTTTTTAAATTATTTGCATAGATATTTATTAAAACACTATTTTAATAATTAAAAAAATTCAACACAACCTTAACACTCAAAATTTGGGAAGTATTCTTCCAGTTCTACTTACATCATTCAGTATCAATTCATAACTATTTCCATTTCTTTTTTGAAATCATGTCTCTTAGTTTCTTATAACAAAACAGGAATCCATCACAATATATTGAGCCTTTCTTCAATTGATTCCTTTAACTTTCCAGTTGTTTCATTTTATTTTTTGCCACTATTAAAAGAATTGCTATAAATATTTTTATACCGAAAGGATCTTTTCCTTTTTCTTTGATATCTTTGGGGAATAGGATTAGCAGTGTCATATCTGGGTCAAAGATCATAGACTGTGTAATAACTTTTGTATAATATTTAAAATTACTTTCCAGAATATTTGTACCTGTTCATTGGGCTACTAACAGTACATCAATATGTTTTTCCATAGGCCTTCCAATATTTATCATTTTCCTTTTTTTTGTCATTTCTGACCCTTTGATGAATGTGAGGAATAAACTCAGAACTACTTTAATTTGCATAGAATAGTGATTTAGAACATTTTTCCCCCACAAAGTTACAGAAAGCTCAAGTTTCTTCCTTTGAGAATTTCCTCTTCAAATTTTCATTTTTGTATTCAGTCATTTTAGTCCCATTCAACTTTTCTTGACCCCATTTGGGGTTTTCTTGGCAAAGATAATGGAATAGTTTGTCATTTCCATGTCCAGGTCATTTTACAGATAAGGAAACTGAAGTAAACAGTGACTTGCCCAGGATCACTCAGTATTAAGCATCTGAGGTTAGATTTGAAATTGATCTGTACAAATCTTTCTGATTCCAGGTCCGGAGCTCTATAAAGAGCCACTATAGAGTGTGCCTCATATCCTTATATTGTTTATCAATTGAGAAATGACTCATTTTCTCATAAATCAGTTCCTTACGTATCTTGGACATGATACCATCAGAGAAACTTGCAACAAACATTTTTCTCCAGTTATATTTACGCAAAAAAAAAATATTTAAAAGTTTTAAGTAATCAACATTATACATTTTATCTTCTATCGTTCTTTCTATTCCTTGCTTGGTCATGAACTTTTCTTCTATCCATAGATTTATAGGTAATCCTTCCCTCCCAAACCCCCAAATCTTCCTCTAATTTGTGGTGTTTTTTATTTAGGTGATATGCCCATTTTGGAGTTTATCATGGCATAAAACATGAAATGTTGATCAAAATTTAATTTCTTTCATACTGTTGCCTAATTTTCCCAGCAGTATTTGTCAAATAGTAAATGATCACACCATTAGTTGAGTCTTTGTTTATTAAATTCGAGGATGCTACATCCATTTGATTCTGTGTGTTATGTGCCTATCTAATTATTTTCTATTTTAATCAGTATTAAATTGTTTTTAATTATCATAACTTTGTAGTATAGTTTGAGATCTGGCACTTCTGGGCCTCCTTTGTTATTTTTTACTCCTCCATATGATTCATTTTCCTTTCCTAGTCATACAAATCAGAAGTTTGCAGAACTAAAAAAAAAAATAGTACTATAGTACTTTTCTATTACTAATCCTTTGATAATTTGATTGATTTAACTTTGGATAAATAAATTAGCTTGTATTATCATTGTTGTTATGTTGATTAGTCCTACCCATAAACAATTAATACTTCCCCCCCCCCAATTATTTAGATCTGTATTTCTGTAAAGAGTTCTTGGTAAATGTATGTATAGTTTTTTTTTCTGAAACTTGTAGGGTGAATGGCCAAGTATCATATATAAAGCTAGCCCTTCAACATTGTGACTTTCCCCATCATGCTTTTGCTATACCACAAGTTGATATAAGAAATTAAATGGGAATTTTGGGGGAGTTTTGTGGAAGCTACAGACAACATGTGAAGGCCTATAGACAATACAGAAAAAGTATTTTTATTTACCATTGAGTTATGTATAGCTTAACTATCAAGTATATCACATACTTAACATAATTTTTACAAAAATATACAAACTATATACAGCATATACAAAAAGAAAAAATTCATACTTTTTCTCTGATATAAAAGGAGAGCCAAGAAAATTTGCACAGATTTTCCTCATTATGAAGGTGTTGGACCCTTAATCCCACGATGTAGAAGAGATAAGTATATTCTGTAGTAATTTTAAATGGAATTTCATTTCTGTTTTTTCCTCCTGGAGAATCATGTACATAGACAATTATTACACCCATGAAAGTTGATGAGATCACAAAGTTAGTATAGAGGGAACAGAGAAAAGTCATAAGGATAGAACATTGGGAGACAGCAATAGCTAGTTGTCTTGATCTGGATGGAGATCCAGAAATGGTTAATGAGAAGAAGTGGTCAAACAGTACAATCAAGAGAGACCAACTTCATGAAGATCTAGAGAGGAAAGAGAATATAAAAAGAAACAATCAATAATGCAAAGGTGACTGAGAGATTAAGAAGGAGAACTGAGATAAAACCATTAAATCTGGTGATTGAGAGCATTGTCACTTCGTTGATGAGGCTAGAAGCTAGGATGAAGATTTAAAAACAAGTAAGAGAAATGTGAAGGCCCCTAGTATATATAACTTTCTCAAGGAGTTTAGCTCAAAACAAGAAAAGAGATTATCAGATGATAATGGAGATGGTTGGATCAAGTAAAAGTTTTTAAGAATGGAGAAGGCATGGGAGAGTCTGTAGGAAAGATGCTACTACATAGGAAGATATTGAAGGTTAAAGAATAGGAATAGGAATAAATTATAGTGGAGGAGATCCGAGGGAGAAGATGGCAGGGAATAAGTGAATACTTACAGTATATTATATTAGTAATTAAATTGTTTGAAAATTAGTTATTGTTACATGGAATATGGTATTCTATTAACTGGAACAGTTCTTTCCCCTGTTACACTGCATTTATTGAACTTAGGTGAAATTATTTTGTGCACAATTTATTCTGTTTAAATGCATGCCCTCCTCCCTCATTATATTGGGACAAGGCTTTACCCTTAATCAGAAAAAGAATAAGCTCCCCTTTAAAAATAGATTAAATCTAATATAATGTTAGAAGCAGAAGAAACCTCAGTGATCTTTTATTACAGCCTCCTCATTTTCTAGATTGAAAAACTAGAACCCAGGCTGGTAAAGTGTCTTGTTCAAGGCCACAGGACAAATTAATGATAGTAAAGACTAAAATTTAGATTGTTACAATTTTAATACTCATTTTAATTTAATGGGCTGATTCTATACTTGTGGAAAATAAAAATTATCTCTTTATCTAGCATACATCCTAGAATACACCTCCACTTCAGTTCATTATCTTGGATAAATAAGTTGATGATAATTTATCTGGTTTATATTCCCCTATCTTTCCTGACTTCTTTTGGAAAGCAGTTTTTCTTCCTTATTTTTTTTTTAAATTTGAATTTCGGAGGTTTAGTTACATGAGTTGTGCTTGACTGATTCCTTGATCGGGTATTCCAATTTGTTAGTCTGAAGTTTGGAAGGTTATCAGTGTTACAATAGGGATTTAAAATTGGGAAAGCTTAAAAACACACTCACACAAGACATTTTGTTCACTATTTCAAGTTACATCAACAAATGGTGAAGTGGAAAGAATGTGGCTAAAGGCAGAAAAGCTATGTTAAACAGCTACTGCTAGTGACGTGGGTACAACTCAAGTCAGGAAAGGGTCCAGTAATTTCACAGGCCCCATTTCCAGGAACAAACTACCCTCACCTCCCCACATATATAACTGGAGGACCTCTTAAATACATGGATCCTTATATTTCTAAACAAAGGACATTCAAAGATAGTCACGGAGAGGGATTTTTTTTTTCCAGGGAAAATGTTCACTCAATACTAGTCACTGGAAATGGAATGTCTTATCACTTAGGTTTTCTTTCCTACAATAAAGAATTCAGTGATGTCTGACTAATAAAATGTATTCTAATACAATAACTCAAAATAATAGTTGAAGGATTTTTTCTAAGGGTATTTGATCCTAGCTTTTCTCTATCTAGACTGAGATTTCTCTATCTAGACCCTAATTTCTGCTATAAAAAAACTAGGGGTTCTTTGACCCAGCAATGGGACTACTGGGTCTGTATCTCAGGGAAATCTTAAAGAAGGGAAAAGGACTCACATGTGCAAAAATATTTGTAGCAGCTTTTTTAGTTGTAGCAAAGAATTGGAAAATGAGTAGATGCCCATCAATTGGGGAATGGCTGAACAAGTTGTGGTAATAGAATATTATTGTTCTATAAAAAATAATGAACAAGCTGATTTTGGAAAGGTCTGGGAAAATGTACACAAATTGATGCTGAGCAAAACAAGCAAAAGCAGGAATACATTGTACACAATAACAGCAAGAATGTGCAATGATCAACTATAAAAGATTTGGCTCTTCTCAGTAGTTTAGTGATCCAAAGAAATCCCAATATTCTTTAGACAGAAAATGTCATCTGCATCCAGAAAAAGAACTAAGGAGATTAAAGGTAGATCAACACATTTTATGTTGAATTATTTTTTCTGTTTCTTTTCTCTCCCATGGTTTTTCCTTTTTGCTCTGATTTTCTTTCCAACATGATTCATAAAGCAATGTGTATTAAAAAAGAAGAAAAAAACATAAAAAGAAAAATCTCCATATGACACCATATTTCAGGATTATTTTTTAATGAACTAGTATGTATGAAATACTAATCTTGACACATTAAAATGAAATGTCTACTAAAAAAGAAAAAATACTAGGGGAATTTCTAGCCAAAGAACATGATGGAGGCTACAAAATGTAAGCTTTAAGCATGCAGTAAGAAAGTAGTAATGATTAAAAGATCATTAATGAAGCAAGTAGAAAAAATAATTTTTCTAAAATTAAATAGTGGAATACTAATAATACCTATGCCATCTCTAACAAAGTTCTAGATTATATAATATCAGGGCAGCTGAATGGCACAATGGATAGAATGTCAGCCCTTGAGCTAGAAAAACTCTTCAAATCTGGCTTCAGATGCTTATTAGCTGTGTTACTAGGGCAAGCTGCTTAATCCTGCTTGCCTCAGTTTTCTTCATCCATAAAATGAGCTGGAGAAAGAAATAGCAAGCCACCCCAAATGGTGTCACAAAGTGTCAGACATGATTAAAATAAATGAACTATTATCCCAGTTGGATTTTCCTCAGGACTTTCAGGAAATTTTATCTAGATAAGTTCTACATTTGGTATAGAGGTAAAGACAAAGATAAATAGAGAAGTAGAAATAGATAATTTTGTTTCATAGGACACATTCATGTGATATTTGATATGCATCTTATCCTTCTCCCCTTACTTGATTGTAAATTCCTTGATGTCACTAAGTAGGACCTTATTTGTCTCTGCATCTTCTTCAACATCTAGTACATCTAGTACAATAGGCCTTTAAAAAAAGTATTGAATTTTGATGTATTTGTTTAGCGAAGAAACAGCTAGGTCATTGACTTAGATTAAAAAAAGAAATTGTGTTCTTGTCTCAGTTGATTCTTTTGAGGTGACCACTGTATATATTTATAAATACATTGGAAAAATGAAATAAAAACTTGTCTAGGTTGAGCTTTGTGAAAATTACTCCTGGTGGGAAGTTTGGTTTTAATACCATCTGGTTCATTATCCAAATATTTTCCTTTTCTTTCTATATCTTCAAGAAATAGAGAAAGTGCTTAATGAATTCCTGTTGACTGAGCAAAAAATATCCTATAACTACAAAATGGTCTAATGATTTGATCTAAGTAAGGTATTTAAGATGAGATCTCCCATCTCAATTGGCATTAGCTAATTATGTTAGCTAAGTGTGTGTGTGTGTGTGTGTATAATCAATTAGCATTAGCTAGTTATATTCCTAGAATGTTTCCCCTTCCTCAACTCTGTATCTTCAGTTTCCATGTCTTCCTTTGAGCCTCATTTCAATGTCCAGCTCCTAAAGGAGGCTTTTCTTGGTTGCCCATAACCACTAGTTCCTTTTTCTTCAAGATGTAACTATCTATTTGTGTATATTATTAATATGCCCTGCTATCACTCCTATTAGAAGTGAGCTATTTGAAGATAGGAAATCTCCAATGATTAAATCCATCATCTTCCCTCTCAAACCTGCCCTATTTCCTGTCATCTCCATTTTTATTGATGGTGCTACTATCTTCCCAATCAAACTCATAAACTTCATGTCACCTTTGACTCTTCCCTCACTCTTATATCCAACTGCCATGTCCAATTGTTATTTTAATGTTTCTATCATTTCTTTTTTTGTTTCAATTCTCTCTTAACACTATCTTAGCTCAGGCCTCCATTACTCTCATCTGAACCATTATGATAACCTCTTATGTGACTTCTTAAGACTTTAGTCTTTCCCATTTCTAGTCCATCCTCTCAATGCTACCATGGTAGAAAAGCTATGGTATACTTTGTTGACCTTGATTTCTTTGTCAACCATTAGATTTCTGATTAGCTTTTGCAAGTCTAGTCTACCTAATGTTTTAGTTCATCATTTGCTTCATTGACAATCTCAATGATAAGGCTCTTCTCCATATTTATGTAAGGTAGTCTTTACCTGACAATTGATAGCCACTTCCATGCTTGAACTCTTTCCAATTTATTAAGTCTGTCCAGAGCTTGTAAGATTTTCTTTGGGGACTTGTACACCACAAGCAGGCATTTAAAGACTTGAGTAATAATTGAAAATCATACTCATAGTAATTGCCTATATATCATCCTTCCTTGTTAACTCTGTAGTTTTTATGTGTGTTTTAAATCCTGTCTCCACAAGACAAGCATCAGTTCCTGAGCCAGTATATTGTGGAGGGAGTTCTTAGACTGGGAACCACAACACCTGTACTCAACCCTCAATTTGATTACTTGGGGTAAAAACTTTTTGCCTTTCTGGGGCTTCATTTCTTCATGCATAATAAACAATGGGGATAAATATAGCATACTTGCACTCCTTACCTTAGGGTAATTGTTAGGAGCAAATGAAACCATTCTTTATAACTGCAAAGGTTTCTGTAGGCGTAAATTATTCTTATTCTTAAGACTGGGCCTACGTCTTGCTTTTTCTCTTTTATCATCCTCACAGTACAGCTCTGCAAATATAGTAGATGTTTAATGGTACAAAATTGCTTGATGGAAGCTGCCTATTATTTTCTCTTTTAAATGTTATAATGTAACTCCTATAAGTCTTTCTATTTCTTTGAAACCACCCATGTCACATTTACTGTATCTGAGCTTCCTATACAATTCTTTGATATTCTTTCTCTTTTTGTTCCCACTTTATGTTCGATATAAAGATTTCCCCCTCCCATGCCTTTTGTGTTCTTTTCTTAAGTAATGTTCAGTATTATTTGTCTCTGATTCCTTTTTCTGCGGGTTCCTGCCTACCATTTCCTTAATGTTAACTTCAGCAACATGCTTTCATAAAAGCAGATCTGCTGTTTTTCCTTTGTTTCCTACCATCAGTTCATTTTGCAATGGATTGAGATTAGTCAACAACAGACCATTTTTTAGAGCATTCATTCCTTCCCAAATGAAATTGCTCATAGAGCCTGCCAAGCAAAATGGATAAAACATACAACTATGAAAACTCTTTTGGAAGTAAGTCATTTTAGTAATGATCAACATATTGTTTTTTAAAATTAAATTTTAAAATTAAGAAAACAAATAAATATTTTAAGACATAAAAGACCAGTTCATTGAAAGTATAGAAAATATTTAAAATCCTGAGCAAACCTTTTAATAGGGCTTTAATCTAAAAAAAAAAAAAAAAAAAAAAAAAGCAAGTCCAGGTGATGTAGCTAATGTCGACACCCAGGTGATGAGGCATCAAAATGCTGTTATTTAGGTACCAGATGATGTGCTTTAGGAGAAGCTTTTTTTTTTTTTTTTTTTTTTTTTTTTAAGGAAAACCCAAAATTGGGGTTTGGTCATGTGAAAGATTTGCAATAGCCATTCTCTTTGGCAAAAGGCAGGTTTACCTAGAAAAGAGATTACAGAGAAAATAGGAGGTACAACAGACACCAGGAATGGTAAATATGAAATAGAGAGAGCATATTAAAAATAAGTTATTCAGTGGAACTCATAATTACCCAATAGAAAGAGAACAATCCATAAAGCTGGGACATGCCCTTAGCTGGCAGACTAAAACCTGAAAGGAATCTAGTATCCTAAAAGAGTTAACCTGTGGATCATAGTAGGGTTAGAAGAGATGCCACATGGCATGAGGGAAGGGGAAGTGGAAAAACACCACGGCAGAGTGCCAGTGGCAGACTGACCCAAATGAGGGCAGCAGCAAAGCCATGATCCATAAACTGTTTTATAGGGAAAACTTTACCTCAAGGACCTGACTGGGATTTCTGACAGGACATGGTTAAGGTGAGGCTGCCTAAAACATCTACAGAAGATGGGCTTCAGAGGTTTGATGTAATTTGGACTTCTGACTAGATGTCCTCCACAGAGGGTGGGATGACAGCAGAGCTAAACTGATCTCTATCAGATCTTCTCCCTGCCTGACCCAGGGAATAATTTCTCTGTCCCCACAACCACAAAGGACCTGATTATTTGCCTGATACCACAACACTGAGTTGGGCTTCAGGATCTCTAGTATCATACATATTAAAGTTATTCATTTTTTTATTTCCTTAATTTATCCTTTGAAAAGTAACTAAATGTTTTACATATTTAAAGGTAGAAAGACATACTTTTCCTTCTCTTTTTTCCCTTCCTTCCTTCCTTCCTCCAGTCTTTCCTTCCTCTCTTCTTTCTTTCCTTCCTTCCTCCTTTTCTTTCTTCTTTCTTTTCTTCCTTCCTTATTTCCTTTCCTCCCTCTCTCCAATCCTTTTTTCCTTCCTCCTTCCTACATTCCTTTTTTCTTCTCTCCCTTCTTTCCTTCCTCCCTTCCTCCTTTCCTTCTTCTTTTCTTTTCTCTCTCCCTTTCTTCTTTTTTTCCTTCCTCCCTTCCTGCTTCTTCCTCCCTTCTTCTTCCTTCATTTTTTTTCTCCCTATCTCCCTCTCTGTCTCTGTCTCTATTTCCTTTCTTTTTTTTTTAATATTTCTTTTCCCATAGGAAGAAAAAAAAGAGAAGTATATATGAAATTTATGAATCCATTACTTCAAACACTTTGTTTCATAAAGTATAAAATAGAGTTGTTGGAGTTTGTTTGGCAAAAATACAAGAATGATTTACCATTTCCTTCTTTAGCTCTTTTTGGATGATAAACAGGATTAAGCGACTTACTTGCTCAGAGTCATCCAGCTAGTAAGTGTTAAAGCCAGATTCAAACTCGGGAAGAGGAGTCTTCCTGACTTCAAGCTAAGTTCACTGTGCCACCTAGCAGCCCAATTAACAGATATCACAAATTAATTCCCAAACTGTAAACTTTCTTTTTAATGCCAAAGCTGTGTTTTCTTTGTCTCTTTCTGAACTTTCTTCTATTATCTTCTGTGCATTAAAAGAAAATATTTCCTTTTTGCCTTTACCTATTTTGGGAGGGAAGGGATCACTACCATTACCTCTTCTCTACTCTTATTCTCCTCTCCTAAAACTTTTCTCTTGTAACAAACAAGAATCATCAAGCAAAATAAATCCACACATTGGCCATGAATGAAAAATGTATCTTTCATTCTTCATTAGTTCTCTGTCCAACCATGATAGTATGTTTTATTATGTTTTCTGTATTCATTACTGGATACTGCATTGCTTAAAAGTTTTAAGTCTTTCAAAGTTGTTCCTCTTTACAATGGAGTAATTGATTTGACTTGAGTCTTGGTTGTGCTTATTTTATACTATTTCAGTTCATATAAGTCTTACTAGCTTTCTCTGAATCTACCTTTTTGTCATCTTATAGTGCAACAATATTTCCTTATAATAATGTACTAGAATCTGATGGGCTAATCTCCAAATGATGAGCACTCTCCTTATTTCCACTTGTTTGATGCAAAACACACTACTAAAATATTTTGGCAATATCGATCCTTTCCTTCTTTTTATAATTTTCCTGCTATGATGATATAGCTGGTGATGACATCAAATTGTGTGCATAATTGGGGAACTTTTGAAATATGCTTTCTAATTATTTTTCCAGAATGATTGGACCACTGTTGCTCTATCAGTAGTATATTAGACAACTGTCACTTTGTGTTTTTGACATCTTTGGAAATCTAATAGCTGTGAGATAATACCTCAGAGTTGTTTCAGTTTAAATTTCTTTTAATACTAATGATTTTGGACATTTTTATATGGTTGTTAATAGCTTGGGTTTTTTTTTTCCTTTTAGAACTATCTGTTAATATATTTTTATTATCTTTTGGGATATAGTTCTTCATTATTTGAATCATTTCATTATATCTTAAGAATATCTTTAACAGAAAAATCTGATATAAAGACTCCTCTCCCCTCCCCACATAGTGTCAGCTATTTCCCTTATAATTTTATGTTCATTGAATATCTTTGAGGATAGGAAAATTTCAATTTCATATAATCAAGACTATCTATTTTATCCTTTGTTGAATAAAAAATTCTTCTTCCATCCCTATTTATGAAAAGTATCTTTCCCCCTGTTCCTTTAATTTGTTTATTACATGATGATTTCAATGGCTAGGTCATGTATTCCTTTTGACTTTATAATGCTATATTGTATGACATATTAAATGTAAAACTAATTGCTGCTTTCTAGTTTTTCCAGCAGTATTTTTTTCTGGACTAGTGAGTCATTACTCCAGTGGTTGGATTCTTTGGGTTAATCAAATATCATTATGTCCCTTTGCTTCTGTATCTTGTGTCTATAATCTTTTTTACTGATCAACCTATTTTAGAACCAGGATCAAATGGTTGTGATGGTTCTATTTTGTAATAAAATTTGAAATCTCACAACTTCCTTCCCACTTTTTTTCATGACTTAGCATGATATTGTTGAATCTGTGTTGCTTTTGTTTATATTTTATTATATTTTTCTAGCAATATAAAGTAATCTTGTATTATTTGATTAGTATACCTCTCAATAAGCAAATTTTAAGTGGAATGGCCATATTTATTATACTGGTACAGCCTAACTATAAACACTTAATTCTTTCCCCTCTAATTATTTGTTTGACTTTATTTCTGTAAAGAGTCTTTTATAGTTGTATGATTGTGATTCATGTATATATTTTGGTAGATGGATTCTTAATTTTTAATATATTCTAGATAATTTAAATACATTTTTGCATACATTTGTGAGGTTTTTATGTGCTTGCACAGGGTCATTTTCTGTAAAGGGATCCCTCACATCTCAGAAGTATGTATTTTTTTTCTATTCCCATTCAGTAATCATCAGAGGTATATAATATATAATTTTTCTAAAATTCTCTTCAGGGCTTTATATTTTTTTCTTGTATATTTTTGGTTGGATTTGTTTGAGTTTGAAAGAAGCACAGTAAAGTCTTTGACTCAATGTTTTGTTATATATTTATTCCTATGATTCTAAGAACTTTTTCTTCTAGCTCTCATAAATTATAACATTTAATGCACATATATTTTGTATTGAAATTTTAGCTGAACATGGTGGCTTATAACTGTATTCTCTGCTACTGGGGGAATCTGGTAGACTATATAAATTTAGAAGTTTGGAACAGATGACTTCTGATATTCCTTTCAGTTATAAATTTTATAATAATATATTTATGGTGATCACCTATCCTCGATGTTTACAGACAGTTCCGATTTCAAGCAAAGAAGATGTGTCTTTCCTTCCTCTGTTGTTTCTTGAACTAATATGAAATTTCCTTGATAAGCTTAACTCTTTCACTAAGTTTAAAATCCCTTGGTACTAAAAAATTGTTGCACTGGTGACATTACCTTGATGCAAATTAATTAATGAACAATGAATAAAAGACTTGAACTATAGCCTTAGAGTCATTTTTTTTTTAACCTAAAGTAATCAGAGATCTAAAGATAAAGTAGAGAGAAGAAAGGGACTATGCCTAGATTTGGGCTCTGAAGAACCCAAAGAGAGATTACGTAGTGGAGAAAAAAAATACTAAATAATGTGGATCAAAGAGCTGAATTTCTGAATTATATGGATGTTCGAGTAGAGGAACATTAAAGGACAGAATCAAAACTTGGAGGAATAACCCAGACTTAGCTCTTCAATATCCCTGCTAATCTTCTAGACTATTCAAGTATGGAAGAGGGGAGACAACTCTCTAAAATCATCAAAATTTTTCTTTTAGTTAGGGGTTCCTATCAGGATGGTATTGTAATACTGGATAACTGAATAGGTTTTTTTTTTTTAAATAGGTATTAAAATAAAGAAGAGAACTGTTTGACTCAGCAGCACAGCATTTTTTTCCCCTTGTAGTATTTTTCCCAGGGTATTATTATAAGTCTGGAGAACCACATAGGTTCCTGCTGAAGGCATATACACCACTGCAAAGGAAATTGGGACAATGCTAAATACTTGTTGGCTTGAAATTATGGGTGTGTGTGTGTGTGTGTGTGTGTGTGTGTGTGTGTGTGTGTCTGTGTCTGTGTGTTTTCAGGTTTATGTTTTGTTAGTTTGTAAGTTTACATGGAATCTGAGAATTCTATTCTTTTTTTTTTTTGTGGGGAACTAGACAGAAACTAAATTCCTGATAGTTTCAGGTGAGTGTGTGTGTGTGTGTGTGTGTGTGTGTGTGTGTGTGTGTGTGTGTGAAAGAGAGACAGAGACAGACAGACAGAGAGAAAGAGATCATACTTTAGGTGGGCTTAGGAAAAATAAGAGTATCCAGCAAAGTAATAATTGTCTAAAATTCCAATATTGAACCCAGCTGATGAGAATCCAGAGCTTCAATTCTAAATACTGAGCTACATAATAAATCAAAGTATACTTTCAACAAGACTTTTTATAAAGAATACCTCATTTCTAGTTTGATAAAGGTGGTAACTACAATTATTGTATACTCCAATATTTCCAGAATTAAGAATTTTTCTCCTACTAACCCACAAACTTCCCCCTATATCTTATTGTAGGGAAAAAACTACAATCTATCACCTGGCCTATATTGGAAGCCTTTCCAAATTGGCAGAATCTGCCAGGATTGTGTCACAATGGCAGAGATTTCAACAATCCAGAGTCACTCCCCATGACGATAAGGCACAAGACTTCAGTATTGTTTATCAATATTGTTATATTGATTAACATTTGGAAGAAAAATAGGCTAAGTTGTAATTCCATATCTCTATCTATATTCAAGATCTTTTGAAATGTGAATGATATAGTGTTTGTGTTTGATACTGGGTCATCTTAAAGATGTTTTATTCTAATTTTCGTAAAAATTGAAAGAAATGAATACACCATTGGTATGTTTTTAATCCAGGGAAAAGAGCAAAGGAAAAAACTGGGAGCAAGACTTAAGGGCTGATAATTGCTCACTGTGCACTGTGTATAAGACCTTTTCAATTCTTTATTTACAATGACAAAAATTTATAGTGAAAAAAAAATCTAAAGAGAATAATTAATGGAACTCAGGCCCTATTTACATGTGTTGTTAGTAACCACAAGGTCCTCTCTGCCTAGTACTGATATTAACCAGGCTCACCATCTTTAACTCTCGAAAATACAGAATATTTCTCTCTAAGAAAAAGATGCATGAGAGTTACTCTTGTGTACAAAGCAGAGAGATTATAGGGACTTTGTTCCTTAATTCATAATAAGATTACTGACCATTTCCTTCTTAATTTTGGTGTAGCCTCTCATCCTTGGAGCTTCATTGTCTTAGAGTTCTTTTATCTTGGAATGAAACTCATATGGAAACTTATTCCTTTTGCTTTTTGGAACATTTTATTGTTCCTAACTTCACCAGAAAGTGTTAGGAAAGACTGAGTAATCATAGGAATTTGGGAGATTAAGACTTCATAGTCTTTACTGGCAGTTTATGTTAAAAAAACTTAAGCTGTGTCAGTCCATGATAAAAATAAAGGTAAATATATTGAATTGCTTGCTGTCTATGGGGGGTGGGAGGAGAGTAAGGGGGGAAAAAAGGGAGAAAAATTTGGAACAGAAAGTTTTGCAAAGATGAATGTTGAAAACTATCTTTGCAAGTATTTGGAAAAATAAAAAGCTATTTTAAAAATTAAATTTAAAAAGTTTTGTACAAACTAAAAAAATAAAGGTAAAAAAGATAGGAATAAGAAGATTGGGTGGAAATAATAAATTATCACAAATTATTAGCCCTATTATCTTTTTCATTGTTATAAACAATTCCAACTTGATTTTGCTTTATAACTATTTGCATTTTTTTAAACTAAATTAAATACAATATTTGAAGGAAATTTAAAGAATAATTTAATACGTTCAAAGTGCTTTATGTGCATTGTTTCATCTGAGTCCCACAATACTGCAGTGCCTTGGAGTCTAGAAAGATTATTATCCTCACATTATAGATGAGGAAACGGGATCAGAAAGGACTTATGCATGGTCATACATAGTGTCAGATGTAGAATTTAAACTGAGTTCTTCCCAATTAAATGCTTGGTAATTTATGCACTACGTATAACTGCCTTTCATTAAAGACTGATAAGAGAAAATGATTGCTATAATATTAAAAGTTTATGCCATACAAAGCCAGGCTTTTCTGAGTTCATAATCATACTATTTTAATGACATGGAACATCTCAACAAACTTGTCTTCCTTACCTTAGAATACAAATATCACTCAACCCACTTTCCAAGTAAAAACAGGAGAATTGATTTACTCTTTCCACAAAATGGACTTCTTGCTAGATCAATGAATTTAATATTGAAATCCAAAGAAACAAACTCAGAAAGATTATCAAAAACTTGACCAAGAATGGAAAGATGACAAAATGATGTAATTTAGATTGTTGATGATGGAATTAATGCCAGTGGTAATATTTAAATTCCGCCAGCTTCCTTAAATTTTCTCAAACTTCTAATTTTTTAAACCAACCTTTCTCTGTCTCTGTCTCTCTGTGTCTTTCTTTCTGTCCTTATCTGTGTTCCCCAAGGCCTTCCTACCTAGATGACATCACAGTCATGTACTTGATGGTCAGACACAAGTAATCATATTTATTATTTTAATTTAAATTATCTGCCATATAGTATTCCATTGTCTCATTATGGTACAGAGGGAAGGAAGCTCTTAAAATCTAGGTATGCTGGTGAATAATAAATTCTGGTAATTCCTATGAAGATAGAAAGCTTTCAAACTCAAATGGCTTTAGAGGCAAATTTGATGTTTGTTGCTGAAGCAAAAAATCTAGCTTTGTTTAGGGATATTCATCAGAAGGAATATGGTGACCAGAAGAATCTTTTTTCAGAAACAGGTAATCATGACAACCAACTACTTCTACTAAGGTAGAAAAGTGTCAAAATGTTCAATTACATAGGTAGTAGCAGCACTAGTGAAATCAACAATTCTTAAAATATTGAAAAATTTATAATATTATGTAAAGCCTTATTGGAATTAGAATCTTTCCCTAAAGGTCTACATTTAAGGCATAGCAGTTACAATCAATAAAAAATAAACATTAGAATTTGGACATTGATAAAGGGCAGCCTAATATAGTGATCTTCGTAAAGTGATCCAGAGTCAGAATTAACCAGATTTGTATTCCACTTTTGCCTCTGACACATGCTCAGGGTATCTGACTCACTAAGATACTGTAATCTCTTGGGGACCCAAACAACGCTCTAAGACTAGATATTATCTAATAGTTGCTTATCCTCATTGATAAAGGGGAATTTTTTCACCAAAGAAATTATAGGCCTGGGTACCCTCAAGTAACATCAATCTTGAATAACAGGAACTATTTACTATAATTTATGACATACATATACATGTGTATATGTGTGTATCTATGTAAACTATCTTTGTACTATGAGCAAATTTCCATGTATAACTCATGCCTCAAAATCCATTTAAATAAGATGTTCTTTAATGATGTAGAATAATTAATTACTCAATGATCTGCATGTATGAGGGAGAGAAATGGTGAGAACTAGAAAAAAGAATAGTCTTCTGGCTTCTAGCCTTCTTTTCCTTTGAGAAATCAGTCTAGTTTCAGATAATTTTTACCTATCAAATCTTCTCTCCCATAGCAAAACTACTACTAACAATATAAGCCCAAAGTGTTGAAATACAGAAAAAAATAACACAAATGTATCCCCCAAAATATTATAATAGCACTTACTATTGCAAAAAAAAATTGGAAATAAGGAGTTTAACCATAAATCCGGAAATAGCTAAAGAAACTATAGAATATGAAGGTAATGAAATACTATAATGTGAAAGGAAAAAACAAAAGGGAAAGATTCTGAAAAACTGGGAGGGTTTATATAAACTGATCAAGAGACAAATGAACAGAATCAGGAGAATAATTTATATGATTCCACAGTTATATAATAATTATGTAAATATTGGATGGACAATACATTATCACATTTTAATTCTACAGAGATGAAAAACACATCTCAATTAAGACTTGTCTATAAAGTGAAATTACATCACATAAGAAATCTATTCCAATTGGCTCTGGGAGTTTGTTTTACTCTCTGGGTCTTGAATAAAAGAATAAAGTTAGCTGGGGAAAAAAGGTATTTGAGAAATCAGAAAAAGAGCTCTAGCTGAACCTGCAGAGAAGAAGCACCAATTGGCTCTGGAGGATTGTGCTTTTCTCATTAATGTCCTAGGATCACAAGGATAGTAGCAGTTTCTATCTTCCCACTGGTTTCTTAATAGTATTTTTGTAAGCTCATCAGTATCTTCATCAGGAGCCAAGGTAGATACATGAAGGTTCACTATCCTGAAAGGAAATTCCAGGACACCACCCACAAAAAGGGAAAAAAAAACTTCTAACAATTAGGAGTTTACAACATATGTTTTCCAAGTTGAGAACACTGCTCTTTGTAGGTACTTCTGGGAGAATGTGTCAAAAATAGTTAAGAGGATATTTTGTTGTTGTTTTTTTCCATTTTATTATAGCTTTTTATTGACAAAGCATATACATGGGTAATTTTTCTACATTGATCCTTGCAAAAACTTCTGTTCCAACTTTTTCCCTCCTTCCCTCCACCCCCTCCCCTAGATGGCAGATAGTCCCATCCATGTTAAATATGTTAAAGTATATGTTAAATACAATATATGTATAAATATTTATACAGTTATCTTGTTGCACAAGAAAAATCGGATTTAGAAAGAAGGTAAAAATAACCTGAGTTGAAAAACAAAAATGCAAGCAAACAATAACAAAAAGAGTGGAAATGCTATGTTGTGGTCCACACTCATTTCCCAGTGTTCTTTCTTTGGGTGCAGCTGATTCTGTTCATTACTGATCAATTGAAAATGATTTGGATTCTTCTCATTGTTGAAGATAGCCACTTCCATCAGAATTGATCATTGTATTAGTCTTGTTGTTGAAGTGTATAATGATCTCCTGGTCCTGCTCATTTCACTTAGTATCAGTTCGTGTAAGTCTCCCCAAGCCTCTCTGTATTCATCCTGCTGGTCATTTCTTACAGAACAATAATATTCCATAACATTCATATACTATAATTTACTCAACCATTCTCCCTTTTATGGGCATCCATTCAATTTGCAGTTTCTAGCCACTACAAAAAGGGCTGCCACAAACATTTTTCCACATGTGGGTCCCTTTCTCTCCTTTAAGATCTCTGTGGGAAATAAGCCCAGTAGTAACACTGCTGGATCAAAGGGTATGCACAGTTTGATAACTTTTTGAGCATAGTTCCAAATTGCTCTCCAGAATGGCTGGATTCATTCACAATTCCACCAACAATGTATCAGTGTCCCAGTTTTCCCGCATCCCCTCCAACATACACCACTATCTTTTCCTGTCATCTTAGCCAATCTGAGAGGTATGTAGTGGTATCTGAGTTGTCTTAATTTGCATTTCTCTGATCAATAATGACTTGGAGCGCCTTTTCATATGAGTCGAAATAGTTTCAATTTTTCATCTGAAAATTACCTGTTCATATCCTCTGACCATTTATCAATTGAAGAATGGCTTGATTTCTTATAAATTAGAGTCAATTCTGTATATATTTTGGAAATGAGGCCTTTATTAGAACCTTTAAGTGTAAAAATATTTTCCCAGTTTATTGCTTAGGAGGATATTTTGAACTAATTGCTATGGGTATACCACATTCATAAATATCTTTTATAAGACTACTTGAGGCTGACTACTTATTCTCAACTGATAATTTTAGGGGAGATGGACACAAATTGGTAGCTGATGGTGACTTTTATAACCCTAAGAGGATGGTATAACATAATTCAGGGCACCTGACTCATCCATGAGAGTGGTAGTAGGGATAGGGAATTTATATGGACTACAACTACCATCTTATAAAAGAACAGAATAGTGAAAGAATTAAGAACTGTGAGAAATTAAATAGCCAATTATGACTCCAGACAACTAATAATGAAGCATATTCCCCTTCTCCATTTCTTGGCATAAAATTAATTAACCAGAAGGTACAGAATGAAAAAAAATTCAGACAGAATAGAAGTGAGAATTTGTTTTGAATGAGTAGACTAATTTGTTTTAAGGGAGTGTTTTTATTTATTTTTTTTCTGTGTAGGAAAGGAAATTTAGAGAGAGAGGTCAGTAATGACAATAATTCTTGTTTCCAGAAGGAAAAAGAAAAAGTCACAGAAAAAAAAAAGCAAGAGAGCAGAAAGACATAACAAAAGAGCCAGAGGGAAGCAGGACAATGTTAAAATTACCATATTAAATTGAAATTATATTCTAAAAGAATATATAACATTATTTTAAAAACTATATCATAACAGAAATTATTTCATATATAATTTTTTTGTTCTTTTTATACAAAATTCTTCATGTTTATTGATGTTTATACTTTAAAAAAAAATTTTTTAAGAATAGTAGCAGTCTTTTACCAAATCCTGGGAAGGCACATAAACAAGGAACATGAAGTTTAATTGCACTGGTGTAATTCTGCTGATGTTATATAATCTTCTATACATGGTGGGAAAGAAACCAATGAACAAATATTGTGCTGATTACTGTATGAACATTTTGTCAAGTATAGCCTAACTGAATATGAACAATATTACCTCATACAACAGAAGCAAAAGAAAGAAGAATAAGTTGAAAAAAACTTTGACAGGAGACTTGACTAACTAAAGTCATCCTCAAGGCTTAGAGATGAAACTGCAAAGAAGAAAACAAATAAGTGAAAAATGAAAAATCTGTAAGAATTCTATAACAAAATTTTTCCTTCTTCAATGATAATGGAGTCACCACAAATGGACTTTGACTTCAATATGCCAGATGTGCTTTTGGAAGAAATAGATATGGCTCTGAAGAAATCAGAGATGGTGAGTAGCTGGACTTTGACAAAAAAATGATACAATTTTATGAAGAGTGAAAGATCAGTTCCAAATGGTACATGAAAAGAGGGGATGTTACCAAAGGCTCAAAAAAATCTTGTACTTATTTTTAATGATAACTCAGAAAATATTAACAATACTTTCATCAAGGATATTTATGATATATGAGTAGATTACTTTCGTGAAAATTTTCCAATTTTGCAAAATTGGAAAAGTAAGCATTTGAGTTGATAATCAGTCATATATTTTTCATTTATCTTATTGAATAATAATGAAGCCTGTAATATTTTCCCTGGTGTTTGGAATCCTATTCCTGTTTCAGATATCTTGAGAACTAATCTTCTGTGTTCCTCAAAATTATGTCATCTTTAGCATGGACTTTGATGAAATATTAATATATTTAGATTCTAACTTCACAGTTCTTGATGTGATGCATAAAGAAGTAGAAATTTCATTAAAGACAAATTTAGGAAGAACAGCTGGACTAGATTTTTTCAATACAGAAAAGATCCCTGCTGGAGATGATATGATTTTGAGGGCAGCAAATGTTTAATTCTCAAGATATCTAAAACAAGAATGGAGTTCCAAACACCTGGAAAAATACTACAGGCCTCATTATTCAAAAAGGCAATTAAAAAAATATTATACCTACTCAAATGCTTACTTTTTCAATTTTACAAAATCTTGATGAAAGTAATCTATTCATATATCATGAATATCTGATGAAAGTCTAAGAAGGGAATAGGCAGAGTTTCACAAAAAAATGCATGTATTCTTTTACAAGAGACCATGTCTTTACACTCTCTTAATTTAAAAAGCATAGAGGATATAATGTTCCACTATGCTTATTTTTTATGGACTATAAAACATCATATGACTCTTCAGAGCAAAATGCTGTCTTATAGATTCTCCTCCAATAAAGCCCCTTACATCATATGTTAAAATCATACAAGACTCCTTGAAGAGCTAATAGAATTACCTTTGTTTAACTGAAAATTAATATAAAGCAAATGAAAGAGAGATATATGCTTGCCAAAGATATTTGCCAGTAAAATAGAGGATGTCCAGCACCAAGTCCAAATGGAAGAGGGATCCCTTACACAAAGTTAGGCCCTGCAAATGATCCTCTTTGTGAATGACATTGTGCTGACTAAGTTAAACTAGAGATCACTTCAGAACTTCCTCAATGAACTCAAATAATAACTCAAAAGAATTTGACCTAATTATGTACACAGGAAAAACTAAGCAGATGAAGAATGTCTATTTTTCAGACTATGATATGGACCTGGAAGGATATGCTTTTTCAGTATTTGTATCTTTGACTGATAATGATCTGGATCCACAGATAAGTAGGAGAAGGAGAACTGACTGGATTGTTATGAGGAAACTTTGCTTCTAATAACCCCATGTTTATCTCTGAAATAAGGGCCCATCTTTTTAACAACAATATTATTTCAGTGATACTGTCTGGCTATGAGTCAAGGAATATCACAGTTTGAAGAATTAAAATTGTGACTCAACCAAAGGGCAATGGAAAATGAGCATATCAAGGTACCACCTATTAAAAATGAAAAATTGTGTTAAGCGATACATCATAATGGATTTCATAAGAGAGCTATTTACATCTTTCAGAACTCCCCTTATCTCTGCTCACATAGTTACGGACCTCGTATAGGCTTTTATTTATCATCTCTCACCTGTACTGTTGCAAAAGACTTTCAATTAGAGTTCTGATTTCTAGTCTTTCCATTTTCTAATCCATCTTTCATATGCAAAAAGAATTTTTCTGAAGAATCAGAAGCTTCAGTAGCCCTATTTTGCCTTCAGGAAAAATTCAATTTCCTCAGTATGGTATGTAGAGGCCTTTAGCATCTGTCTCCAAAAAAGATATTTTGTCTTTTTTAACATTATCTTGCCTTGCTGAATTTAAACTCTTTTGCAGTGGGGATTGTCTTGGTTTTGCCTTTCTCTTCCCAGGATCTAGCACTGTGCCTTGAAAATTGTAAATTCTGTACAGTCTTGAAAGGTGTGACTTGAGAATTTTGGTACGGAAGGCAAGCCAGTCATATAGGAAGAGTTAAGGTTTGAGAGAAATAATAAAAAACTGACTTAAGGAAGGCTCTTAGCATTTACAGATTTACAGGAGGACATGGGCAAGAATTATACAAGTTCGTCAGGCAAGAAATAATTTCAATCCGTTTATTTGGGGCTGGGTGGTTCAGTGAGAATTTATTACAAATAAAAATAAGTTTTAAATCATGAAATTCCATATAGTACAGACTTGATAAAGAATGCAGCATATTGAATTAGAATCAAAGAGAAATGCTAAACCAAGCATTGTTTTCCCCTTAGTATTTTCTCCTATAGAGAGAAACAATTTCCTGCATTCATTTCAATTCAATTTAATCCAATCCAGTCTAGTCTAATTCAACAATCATTTATCAAGTGCCTACAGAAAACAAAAAGCAGTCCCTCTCCCCACTGTAAAAAGAAATATGCATTGTACATTAATGGACATAATCATATGACCATAAATTTAGAACCAGAGGAGCACTTAGACAATTCATCTTCTCATTTTACAGATGAGAAAACTGAGATCAAAAGAGATTAAGTGACTTGCCCAAAGTATCACAAATTTTAAGCATCAGAGGCAGGATTTGTAGTCTAGTCTTCTCAACTTCAAATCCAACATTTCTTGTCTTCCTGATCATATACTCTCACCTCTGCAGAACTGAAAAGAGGCAATTTTTATAATCACTGAACTGTAATATTACAATTAATCTCCTCTCACATCATCTTATCTTTCCAATTACCTGAAATATAACAAAAGAAAAGTAAAAATGAAGTTTTTGGTTATTATTTATTTTTAAGATGTTTTGTAGATTTTATAACATAGACAAGATAATGAAAAGTAGTAAATTCAGTGAGAGAAGGTCATCAAACAACCTAAAAACCTACTTGCATTAAATCAGGCATGATTTGGGGCATTTAATTTCATCTCAAATGCATATAAGTATCACCTGATTTTGAAAGTTGTCAAAAAAGGGACAAATTTTCATAAAAACTATGAAAACTGGTATGAATTCATCTCCTTAGAAATTAATTATGATGATCATAATTAATTTCTAAGGAGATGAATTCATAAAGCACAAAAAATAGGCAGTATTTTTAGAATTTTTAATGAAAATACCCTGCTCCAGACTACTTTCTGAATATAATCTTTTATATCAAAAATGTAAAAGATCAAAAAAAAAAAAAGTAATATTAATTTTGGATTTGGTGCCTCCTGGTGGCAGGCTGAGAAATATTAATTTAAAACTGCAACTATCATCGGTCTATCAATATATTGTATATATTCTTCATTTTACATTTTTTGTAGCAGGAACTATAAATCAACCCTTGAGTGGTGATAAGCAATACTGGAAGAGAGATTGGATTCCTCCTCCTTCCTTCATTTCCACTAGCATCCCGGATAAACCAGTCCTGAATAATTTGAATAATTCTGCCCAGAGAAATAGCATAGTGTTGAAATACTTCTCCAAACCCCAACTCAAATCAGATCTCTTATGTAAATTATTCCTTGATGATATCTTCTGAGTTCTTATAAGACTTATTATCTCAATTCTACATTTAACTTAATCAACCATGTAGTAAGTGTTCACATTTGCACAAAAGACATTTTAGAAATAAATCTTATTCAACACAGTTTAAACATTATTGCCCATACTTTGAACTTAAAGAAACTGAGGCTTATGGAGATTCTTTTTTTCAATTGATGTTCCTTTTTTAAAAAAACATAGCTGTCTCTTCCCAATGACAGTTATAGAACCCTACCTTTCAACAAATAAATGAAGTTGTAATAAAATTAATTGATTGTGTCTGAAAAAAAATATTTATTTCATTTGCAATTACAGAACATCTCTTTTCCAAGAGATGTGAAAGGTATGTTTTACCTACAGTCTTCAGAAGTCACAAATGATTACCACATAGATTAGAATTCTTAAATTAAGTTATTATTCTAAGACAGCCAACAAAGTGGCAAAAATTTTGACAGGTAAGTGATACAGTGCATAGAGCACCAGCCCTAAAATCAGGAAGACCTGAGTTCAAATCTGGTCTCAGACATTTTACACTTCCTAGCTGCGTGACCCTTGGCAAGTCACTTAACCTCAAATGCCTCAGCGCAGAAATCTTGAACAGTATCACAATACTTCTTTGTAAGATTGCTTTGAACAATTATTTAGAATCCTTTTATTTTATTAAAAATTTTATAGTATTTTTCTCTCTTCAAGTAGGAGCATTGTTCCACAGTGAATAAAAAATGGTAAGGATAGCAAAAAAGCCTGGACCTTTGATTTCTTAATTTAGGCAACTTCCAGTTGAAAGAACTCTATGAATACAAGTTGGCAATCTTTTTTTTTTAATTAAAACTTTTTTTATTTTTCAAAACATACATGTGGACAATTCTTCAACATTAGACCTTGCAAAACCTTATGTTCCAATTTCCCCCCCTTCCCTCATACACTCCCCTAGATGGCAAGTAGTCCAATATATGTTAAACATGGTAGAAATATATGTTAAATCCAATATACATATATATTTAATATAAATATAAATATATCATGTATCATGCTACACAAGAAAAATCAAATCAAACCAGTAAAAGAGAGACAGAGAAGAAGAAGAAAGAAGAAGAAGAAGAAGAAGAAGAAGAAGAAGAAGAAGAAGAAGAAGAAGAAGAAGAAGAAGAAGAAGAAGAAGAAGAAGAAGAAGAAGAATTACAAGCAAATAACAACAAAAAGAGTGAAAATAATATGTGAGCCACACTAAGTTTACACAGTCAT
Organism: Antechinus flavipes; assembly: GCF_016432865.1. NCBI lineage: Eukaryota > Metazoa > Chordata > Mammalia > Dasyuromorphia > Dasyuridae > Antechinus > Antechinus flavipes. The sequence continues at coordinate 210,070,085 of NC_067400.1, read as the reverse complement.
CTCTCTGGGTGTAGATGGCTCTCCATCACTGAACAATTGGAACTGGTTTGAATCATCTCATTGTTGAAGAAAACCACGTCCATCAGAATCGTATAATCTTGTTGTTGCTGTGTATAATAATCTCCTGGTTCTGCTCATTTCACTTAGCATTAGTTCATGTAAGTCTCCACAAATCTCTCTAAAATCATCCTGCTGGTCATTTCTTACAGAATAATAATATTCCATAACATTCATATATCACAATTTATTCAGACATTCTCCAACTGATGGGCATTCACTCAGTTTCTAGTTTTTTGCCACTACAAAAAGAACTGCCACAAAAATTTTTGCACATGTGGGTCCCTTTCCCTTCTTTAAAATCTCTTTGGAATATAAACCCAGGAGAAACACTGCTGGATCAAAGGGTATGCACAATTTGATAACTTTTTGAGCATAGTTCCAAATTGCTCTCCAGAATGCTTGAATCCGTTTACAATTCCACCAACAATGTATTAGTGTCCCACTTTTCCCACATCCCCTTCAACATTCATCATTATCTTTTTACAGGTTGGTAATCTTGAGAGTTAAAGAGATTTAACTAAGATCACAAGTCAGTATCTGTCAAAAGTTGGGCTTGTTCAAGGAAGACTTGATTTAAATTTTACCTCTGACACATACTGGTTCTAGGAATCTGTACAAGTTGTTTAACCTCTTTAGTGTTCCTGGGCAATTCCTTAACACTATAAGCTGAAGAGAATGTTCACATTGTATTGGAAGAGAGACTTTCTTTATCTGAGAGTTTCTTAAGCTAAGAAAACTCACAAATCTAGTCCCTATCTTCTTTCCAAATCAACTATAAATTCAGATTCTCAGAAATGGAAGGAATAATCTCAGGGGCCATCTAATCCAATCTCCTGATTGAGAATCTCCTAGACAATACTGCTAATAAATAGCTATACAGTTTATAACTGAAAATTTCTAGTAAGGGAAACCTGCTGCTTCCCAAAGCAGTCCACTACATTTGTGAATAGGTTTAATTTTTAGGAAGTTATTTTGTTTGTTTCCTCTTACATCAGTCCTTAAGTCCAGCTCTTTGCAGTCTCTGCCTCTTATAGATAATAGTTATGCTTATCCAGGAATAAGCAAAACAAATCCAATTTTTTCTCCATATGTTAGCCTTTCCAATTTGAAGATAGCTATCATGTTCCAGAAACTTCCAGGGCCCTATCTTTATACTTCATCAAATACTTCACAATGACTAAGAGCACTCCCTCAATAAATACTTGGATACATGATTAAAACAACCTTCTTGTATACTTGTTCTCTCTTTTCTGATCATATCACAAAAGCTAGTTCCTATTGAGAATACCTGAAGGGAAGGAATTATGCTAAGTAACATGGGAATGGACTATCTATCATCCCTGAGCAGTGTCCTCTTTGGGTAGCACCAAGGATAAAACCATCTCCCCTTTCAAAAACAAAACAAAACAAAACACACATACACATAGAAACACACACATCTGTTTATGTGAAGGTTCAGACCTCTATTTCAGTTTTGTCTACTGATGAAGGCTTTGACATTCAAGACTAAAACAAAGCAAAACATTCTAGTCAGAATGTTAGATAAAAGCAAATTAGTGTTTATCTCAATGTTAGATAATTTCGAAAGTAATTCAAAATATTTTCTTGATTGGTTTCTTTGTCTTGATTGGTTTTCTTTTCATATCGAGTCTACAATCTGTTTAAAGACATATACCTTGTCCCAGGCTTACTCCTTTAAATTACCCCATCTATTACTCAAAAAAAGAAAAAGAAAAAAGCCAATCCCTCAAATCCAACAACCAACCACTTGTGGTAGCAATTAAAAATTGCTGGTTTAACTGTTTGCAATTTGAAATTGGTTATTTATACAAAGTTGTAAGCTGTTTTTCTTATCAATGGGTGGTCTTTCATGTAGGTTTGTTTAGATGTGAAATTAATCCTGCCAGCTATAAAGTTTCCAACTGTTTCCAGTTTGGTTCTCAAAGCACAAGAGTGACCTGCTTAAGTGAGGTTGGATTTTGAATATGGCCCTTTACACATAAACATATTCTTAAAGGTATTAAAATGACTGAAAAGACATATTAAATTTATCTCTTCCCAGAAGTAGTTTTCTAGATTAAATAATAAAGGGTCAGGAATCTCAAGTCTTCAGTTTATGAGGCTCTAGGCGACTTTTTGATTTTCTCCTACCACCCAAGCCATATTATGTACCCTTTTTATCCTTTGCTAAGACAATGTAATCAAATCAACAAGTCTTTGTGAAAAAGGAAAAAAAAGATTTAAAATGTTTTTAGGATAAATAGATGAGTAATATAAACTTAAAATACAATTTGAGTTTGAAATTGCTGCTCTATGTAACATTCTTCTAGCCCCAAATATTTTTTAATACAACTTGATTTATGAAGATATTCCAAACCGAATAGACAAACAGAATAACAAATCACTTCCATGGACATCTCCCTTTTCCTCTCTGGGATTTATAGTGCTCACAGTTGGAATAATCTAAGATTGAAATTTATGTCTATAAAATACTAGCTTAGACAATACTTTTTCATTTTAATCTAACTAAGCACTTTGTCCAAATATCTGGACAAACAGATTTTCAGAGCCTGCAAAAAGTACAATAATTAAGGTCACTAGCCTAGTAAAAAATTATTGCCATGGTCCAAGAACTTCTGAACCTAAGGCTTCTCAAACTATAAGGGCAATGGAATGGTATTCTATATCTTACAAAGTTATCAATCAAGTGCTTTGTAAACTGTATAGCGCTATACAAATGAGCTAAGATCATTAATTCTGGCATATATATATATATATATATATTATATGTTAGCCTCACTGTTGGACAATTTTTTTTTCAGCCAAAGCAGCTCATGAAGACTGAATATTCAAGTAGGAAACTGCTGTGTCTGTGAAAAACATGTTCATACCAGTGAATGTTATTCCTTGCGAGGAGGGACAATCATTGTTCTCATAAACCCAGGACACAACAAAGCATCTAGAACATAGAACACAGAACACTTAAAAATGCTTGTTAATTAATTGACAAAATCACAAATCATTTAGTCAATAATCATATATTAAGTGTCAGACACCTTGCTAAGTGTTAGGGATTCAGAGAAAGGCAAAACAAACAAAATGTTCCCTACTTTCAAGGAGCTCACAATCTAATGAGGAGAGGAGATAACAACTTTGTACAAACACTATATGAACAAGATAAATTAGAGATAATCAATAGATGATGGTATCAGCATTAAAGAGGGACTGAGATTTTAGTTGTGACTTGAAAAAAGCCAGGGAAGTCAAAAGGCAGAGATGGGGAAAGAGAGAATTCTAGACATGAAGGATAGCCAGTAAAAATGTGTCCAGGATCTGGAGAAGGAGATCTTGTGCTAGAAACAGAAAGAAGGCCAGCTTACGAGATCACGAGTCTGAAGAATGGAAAAATGTATACAAAAAACTGGAAAGATAGGAGGATGTCAGGTTATGAAGGCTCTGAATGACAGATGATTGTGTATTTAATTCTGGAAGTGAAAAGGAGCCATTTTTGTTGATTGAATGAGGGGGTGAGTGGAAGCAAAGAAGTAACATCAAATGGTCAGACTTTCATTTAATTTGACCAATTTGATAGACAAAAGGAAGATGGGCTTAAGTGGGAAGAGATTTGAGCCAGGGAGATCCACCCACATGCTATACAATAGTCGAAGGCATGGCACATTAAGTGTATGGAAGTACTGACAAAGGAGAGAGAAGGGAGTATACAGGGTATTTTAAAAAGGAAAAATCAATAATACTTGGCAACATATTAACTATGGAGAATGAGATGTTAATCTGACTGAACTATTAATATGAATAACTTTAGATAGCTGCTTGGGGGCTGTTAATAAAATAATTTGCTGAGGGTTACAGCCAACATGACCACAGACAGCACTTCAATCCAGGTCTTCCTGTTTCTGCAGCCAGCTCTACATCCCACTATACTATGATTCCTCTCATCCTCATACTACAGGTGAAGAAACTGAGGCTTTCCTTAGGTCATACAGTTCACATATTGAAAAGAAAATATTAGAACTTATGTTCTAACAAAATCCAATGGTATTTTAACTAATTATATTGCTTCTTTAAAAATTACTAATGCTATTATTAATTGCTCATCAGCATTATGCATAAAGTAAATTGACTTTAAGAATTATAAGAGAAGAGGAAACATTTTGGTAAGTTGAAAACATTTTCCTTCATTAAACACAAAGATATTGTGCTACAATAGAAAAGTCAGTTAAGCTTCCCTACAAGAATTTATTTGAAAGAATTGGTTTTTAAATGGGAACATTCATATGTTTTAAAGGAACCCTGATAAAGGATTAATATTCATACAAAAGTGAAAGTTCATTCTTAAATAAAGAAGAATGTAAGTTTAAATGCTATTTTGGAGAAAATTGAGAATGTCAGGCAGTGTGAATTATTGGGAAAAAATGAAATCAAAAGCCACATTTTAAGAATGAGGTTTTACTTTATGATTCAATTGTTAAGGTTTTCAAGAAAAAAATAGAATATAAATATGCCAAAGCTCTTAAAAATAAATAACTGTTTAAATTGTTTATTAAATTCATTAACAATTGTGAACCATTAAATTCTTTAATATTAATATCATATTTGATCACTTAAAATATTTTAACTATTCATTTTGCTATAAAAAGGAGTAACAAAAAGTACTAATAAAACTTTAAAACTTTTTAATTAACATATCAAGTCATAGATTTAGAGTTACAAAGGACTTTATTGGTCATCTATGGTGTCTAGATAAAGGGAGTAGGAAGATGCCACAACTTCTTATTTGTTTGCTACTTTTAGTTACAATAGTTACAATAAAATAAAATAAAATCCCCTGCAAATATACTACTTCATTTCCACTAGATGGCACCTAAAGGCCATTAGTTCTTAGAAATTGCTAGGAAAAAAAGAAAATGGTGTCTTTGTATTACTTTTAATTCAGTTTGATTCAATTGAAGGTTCATTACAAGTTCAGTGTAGTCATTCTGGAGAGCAATTTGGAACTATGCTCAAAGGACTGTAACACTGTGCATACCCTTTGACCCAACAGTGCAGTACTGAGTCATCATCAAAAAATCATAAAAGAGGGAAAAGGACCCACGTGTGCAAAAATGTTTGTAGCAGCACTTTTTTTGGTGGCAAAGAACTGGAAAATGAGTACATGTCCATCAATTGGGGAATGGATAAACAAGCTGTGGTATATGAAGATAATAGAAGATCATTATTTCATAAAAAAATTATGAACAAGCTGATTTTAGAAAGGCCTGGAAAGATTTACATGAACTGATGTTGAGCTAAATAAACAAAACCAGGAATACATCACACACAGTAACAGCAAGATTGTACAATGATCAACTATAAAAAGATTTGGTTCTTCTCAGTAGTTCAGTGATCCAAGGTAAATCCAATAAACTTTGGATAGAATATGCCATCTGCATCCAGAAAGAGAACTATAGAGAGTGAGTATAAATTAACACATGCTATGTTCACTTCTTTTTTCTGTTTTTTTTTCCCCTCTCTCTCATGATTTTTCCCTTTTGTTCTGATTTTTCTCTCCCAACATGATTCACAAAGAACTGTGTATTTAAAAGTTAATATACACATATAAGCAGAAAAAAGTAAAATAACAATTTTTTTAAAAAGAATATTGTGCTAAAGATTTCAATACTTCAAATTAAAGGGAAAAGTTTAGTTTTCTTTGTGAATTAATTTGGCTAATATGATATAGAATTCACATGCTATTTAGATTATTTATGCAAATTTAAACAATCACTCCATAAAAGTATCTTCAGGTCTCTGGATTTGGAATCAGGGAGTCTGAATTCAAATGCTATATATGCTACTTGCTAGCTGTGTGACCTTAGTTAAGTCATAACCTAGCTCTAAACCTGTTTCCTCTTCTATCAAATAAATAGATTAGAATAGGAGTGAGGGAATAGGGTGGGGAAAGAAGATGCAATTATAAAGTGCCTGTAATGTATGTGCCAGACATTGTGCTAAATGCTTTACAAATATTAACTCATTTGATCCTCATAACAACCCTATAAAATAAATGCTATTATTACTATCATTTCATGGTTGAGGAAACCCAAACAAACAGAAATTGACTTGTTCAGGAGGTCACACAGCTAGTAAGTATCTGAGATTGACTTTGAACTAAGATCTTCCAGACTGCAGACCCTGCCCTATTCATGACACCTTCCCTTCCTTCCCCCTAGATAATCTCCCAACTTTAAATCTAATGACTTATGGATTCCAGGAATGTAGTTTTCATCTTTCATTATTTCATTCATATTTTCATTATTTATATGTAAATCCCATAGTAGGTACGCTAAGCACTATACTAATACAACAGAGGGACTGATCAAGGAGGGAACAGTATTTGGAGTATGTGCAGTCTTATTTGCCAGATGGGCATTTGGGGGGATTGTGAACGTACTAACAGAAATGCTTAACAGAGGGCTCTCTTACTATTTGTTCTTCTTATTGAAAGACAAAGAAGATCCTTTTAATTGGCCAATGAGCCAGAACTAAGAAAGCATAGAAAAGATTTAAGAAACAAGCTGATTCTTCTTTTTTCAATAGAAAACAATTCTATAAACTTATAAATGGGGAAGAAGCAGTGGCAGCTTCCTACTTTCTTTACCTGGATACTGTAGAGGGCTTCCAATGTCACCTCTAGCTCTAAATCTATGATTTCATGACCTTTTAGTTTAAAAATAAGTTTTATTGATGTGATTTTTTAAAATGAACAAAAATCTTTTTTTTTTTAACCTTACACCTCATATTTCAACAGCTGTATACAAGAATATACATGTCCCATTTTATCCTAAAGCAATCATCTTTCTAAAATGGACAGCATGTTTCATCATTTGTCCTTTGGAATTCTGATTGGTCACTATATTGATCACAGTTCTTATAATTTTCAAAATTGTTTGTTTTTATAGTGTTGTTATTATGTAAATAAAATAGTAATAAATATGGAAATATATTTAACCTATATTGGATTGTTTGCTATCTTAAAGAGGGAAGAGATAAGGAAGGGAAGGAGAAAAAATATGAAACACAAAATATTACAAAAATGCATGTTGAAAAATATCTTTACATGTAATTGGGAAAAACAAAATGCTACTGAAAAATAAAAATAAATAAATAAATTGAATCTGGTTTTCCTAATTTCATTCCTTGATAGTTTATGAAAATTTATTGAAAATGAAAATTATTCATTTTCATATGGTTATTATTCAATAAATTCTTAATAAAATATAAAATAAGTTCGGCTCACTTCATTCTACATCTCAGAAGTCTTTCCCTGTTTTTCTGAAACCATGTATTTCTTATTTTATAGGACAATAGTAATCCATCGAATTCTTATGCCACAACATATTAGTCAATCCTCAGTTGATGGGCATCCTCTTACATTTTTGTACATAAAAGAAATTTCATTCTTTCTTTGCTCTCTTTAGGATATGGACCTAGCCGTGGTACAATACTAAAGGGCCAACACTGTTAATTTCATGTTTATAATTTAAAATTGCTTTCCAGAATGGTTCAGGGTCACAAATTTTTCATTCACAAGACACCAACAATACATTAATGTTCCTGTTTTCCCACAGTCTCTCTATTTATAAATTTCCCTTTTTTAATTTCTTTGCTATTCTGATGAGAGAAGATAGAATTTCACAACTGCTTTAATTTGCATTTCTCCCCACAGTAATGATTTGGAGCATTTTTTTTTTCATAAGGCTATTTATATAGCATGAGTTTTACCTTTGATAATATGCCTCTGCATATTCTTATTGTTGTTGTTCTTCAGTCATTTTATTAATTTCCAATTCTTTGTGACCCTGTTTAGGATTTTCTTGGCAAAGATACTGTGGTTTGCCATTTCCTTCTCCAGCTCATTTTATTGATGAGGAAACTGAGGCAGGATTAATTTACTTGGCCAAGGTCACACAGCTAGTATGAGTCTGAGATCAGATTTAAATTTAGTTCATCCTAATTCCAAACCAATGCTCTGCCCAGTGCACCAACTAGTTGCCTTCATAATGGGTAAGATTCACTAAGTGCAGGCACAAAGTGAAGGGCATAAGTCCCTACTATTGCTTCTGTCTCTGATGAATCCATTATTTTTTTACTTCCAGCTGAAAGAATATTAGAGATGATTATAAGCTTATGAACTTCAAAAGGTCAGAATGAGTACCATAAGTCTGGGAGATAAAATCCATTGGATTTCCCAGAGGATGAGCTCTAGGGAAGCAGAAGAATCCCTGAAGATCTCCCTGTTTGACCCAACCTATTGGTAACTGAAATGTGAACTCATCCAGCAACTTGTATTACATTTGGAAGTGAATTTGGTTCAAGTGGATGATGTGTAGCAACTGCTCTAATTGTAAACATACTCTTTCCAGGGTGATATAGGAAGAGATCATAAACCTATTAGCTAAAAATATTTGTCTTTCTGATTTTTTTACTACAATTATCCCTTCCACAAACATGGTTTATTTAATTCAAAAGAAATCAGTCCCATAGTCAAAGAACTGAATTTCAAAGGAAATAGTGCCTTTATAGGCATTTCTGTACAACAGCATTGAGGGAATAGAAAAGAGAAAACACAAAACAAGATGAAATAGGGGATGGTCCTGCAAGACATTCTAGGAATCATGCATCCTGCAATGAGTCGTAAAGAGGAAGAGGAGGCGTGATTTCAGATGGGACAGTAGCATAAGCAAATATAAAGAATTGGGAATTATGCTGAGAGTGGGATATAGATGTGAAGGAGAACAACTTGTTAAGTTTGGATGTCAGGTTGGGTAGAAATGTTGGCTGGAAGATTGATGAGAAAATGAGTTTGCTTTTAATCTAATAGGCAGTAGTGAGAGAACATATTTTTTAAATTGAAAATATATAATACAATAGCATATGGGTGAGTTCTCATCCCCTAGACCATCCCCCAAGCTAGCTATGTGATGAATGGACTAGAGCAGAGAGAATATTTCTTAAACATACAATATGCACAAGGGACAAACTAAGAGTTTTAATTCATTCAATCACAGATTATTTTCATTATTAATCAGGAATATTCTCTCATGACCTCATCCACCTATATCCCTTCAGTGTCCTCTTGTGTGTACTTTACTGGAAAGTACAATTTGTTCTTTTTTAAAAATGACTTTCAAAATCACAAGATTACAAAGTTGGGAAGGATCTTTAAAAAAGCTTCCTGTGCTTTAAATTCAGGCATCATAGAACAGAAAAGTCATGTAGCTAATATATGTAAGAAGAAAAACAAAACAAAACAATGCATCATTGATAAAGGACAATACAATTGTTATTATTGTTAGATTATTGAATCAGAGTTGGAGCTGAAAGGAATTTTGTGGTTCATTTAGTCCAATTCTTTATCAGCTTGCCTATAGTCATACAGGGAATTAGTGGCAGAGTTGAGCTTTCAACACAAGTCCTCTAATCCAAAACCAGCAAGCACAGTCAATAAATAGCACAACTACAATCACAATGGAAAATTTGGGGCACTGTTCCATATTGGGATTGCTTTGGACCGTAGCTATAAGTTGTTGATCTCATCTTTACCCCTGCCTATTTCTGAGATTCCATCCATCCATTTGGCCTAAATGGTATATTTAATGATTATTTATTCAAAAAGGAAACATTTTCATCCAATCTTTTGTAAGAGGAAAAGTGTGTTTGCAGTCATTTGCTTTTTCTTGCAATTCAATAAGAACCTTTATGGTCCAGCAAAATTGGCTTTCTTTTCCTCAGATATAATAATATTGTATCTCCTATATCTGCACACTTGTACAGGCTGTATTCTGGCAGGTATGAATCCTTTCTTCATTACTTCTTCTTGGAACTCTTATTTTCTTTTAAAAATCAGCTCAAATAACATTTAAATGAAGTCTTTCATGTTGTTTTGAAGTGTTACTGCTTTCCTCTTCCTTACTATCAAATTATTTAAATAAGATTAGATAAAGATTTTATTTTTTCCAATTGCATATAAAGACAATTTTTAACACATTTTTAAAAATTGAGTTCTAAATTTTCTTCTCACCTTCCTCCCTAAAATGATAAGCAATTTGATACAAATTATATATGTGCAATCACATCAAACATATTTCCATATTTGTCATATTGTAAAAGAAGAAACAGACCAAAAGAAAAAAAAACACAAAAAATAAAGTGAAAATAATATACTTCAATATGTATTCAGAGTCCAACAGTTTTTTCTCTGTTTATACATAACATTTTCTATCTTGAGTCCTTAGATCATTGTTGAGAATAGAGAATTAAGTCATTCATAGTTAATCATTGTATAATGTTATGGTTACTATATACAATGTATTCCAGGTTTTACTCACTTCACTTTCCATCAGTTCATGTAAGTCTTTCCAGGTTTTTTTTCCCCAAAAATAAGCCTGCCTGTCATTTCCTATAGCATAATAGTACTGCATCACAATCATGTACCACAAATTGTTTAGCCATTCCCCAACTGCTCTTACTCCAGTAAGAAAAGCATTTCCAAAAGTAATGTTATTACCTTAATGGATGATATATTGGGATGTACACCTGAGGAGCAAATGTTAGAAGCATGTCTACAAAAGACCATAGAAACACTAAGGGATTACAAATTGTATATAGCTCCAGAAAAAATTCAAAGACATGCTCCTTTTCAATATTTAGGATATGAAGTATATCCTGAGGTGCTTACAGTACAAAAACTTTCCTTAAGAACAGAGAAGTTGAAAACCTTAAATGACTTTCAGAAATTGATAGGAGATATCCAATTGATGTGTCCAGTGTTAGGTTTGACTGCCTATCGATTGCAACCATTATATCATGTTTTAAGGGGAGAGAGTGCTTTAAACTCACCATGCCAGCTTACAAAAGAAGCTCAAGAGGCTTTGAGAGAAGTTGAACTGGCTTTATCCAATGTGGTTGAGTCACTCAAAAACCCTTGGAAATATCAGTTTTTACTACAAAAGAGGTACCCACAGCAGTTCTTCATCAAGGAAATGGCACAATAGAGTGGGTGAACCTCCCAGCACAATCATTCCAAAGCCTTACTCCTTACCCAGTGCTTGGGGCTAGAATTTTATTAAAAGTCATTAAGCAAGCAGTACAATTATCTGGGATAAGACCTGACAAGATATACACCTTTTATACTAATGCACAAATTAATGTATGCTGTGAAACCATCCCAGAATGGCAAATTTTATTGGCCACAGCTCCAAATTTTACACATGGATCTCCATTAAAGATAACCAGCCTATTACATAATTGGTAACCTTGAAGAAAAGGTTTCTAAAGTTCTTCTTAAAAGACCAATTATCTTTACAGATGTATCCAAACATAATATTTGTGACTTAACTATAAAGATAGTAGTCAGAACTCCTTTTCAGTCGACTCAGCAGAATGAATTGTATACAATCATTCTAGCTCTTACTTATTATCCAAGAGATATAAATATAATATCTGCCTATTCAGTAGGTATGGTACAAAGAATTGCCATAGCCCAAATAAAATTTGTAGCTTCCAATATATATCAACTCTTTAAGGAGCTTCAAGAGCAAGTGAGAAAGCATCCAGGTAAGATTTATATCTTGCATGACCACTCTCATAGTGGACTTCCAGGTCCTATTTTTGATAGTACTTCAAAGGCAGATAGCCTTCTAACTATGTTGGCCAATATTCCTTTATTTCAGGAAGCCCAAGAATCTCATTCTAAATATCATCAGGTTGCTCAAGCTTTATGTTTACCATTTGGAATAACAAGAGAGGAAACTACAAGCATAGTAAAAGCCTGTACATCCTGCTTTCCTTTCCACGCTCCCACACTGCCTCCAGGGAAGAACCCCCATGGTTTGAGACCCAGTGAAACTTGGCAAATGGATGTGACCCATTGTAAATTTTTTGGTTGTCTGTCTTTTATCCATGTTGTGGTAGACACCTTTTCAGGATTCACTTTTGCAATACCAGCAGCAAAAGAGACAGCCCCTGTGGTCACTGAATTCCTTATACAAGCATCTGCAATTATGGGTGTGCCACAAGCAATAAAAACAGATAATGGACCTGCATATACATCTAAACACTTTGTATACTTTTGTGCACAGTATAAGATTTTACACACCGGCATACCCTTTAATCCTCAAGGACAGACAATAGTAGAGAGGAGAAACAGAAACATTAAGACACTCCTCCAAAACAAAAGGAGCCAGAACTTCTAAATTTAGCTCTTTATACTATTAACTTCTTGATTTTTGACAAAAATGCACTGGCTCCGGCAGACAGGTTTTATAACCCACCGGAAGAGCAGTGTCCAGTGCGAGCAGTTCCACTAACTTTAAATAATTGCCAGATGATGTGGAGAGACCCAGAAAGTAGTGAATGGAAGGGACCAGATAGGTTAACTGCTTGGGGGAGAGGGTTTACTTGTATCTCCATAGATAAAGAAGGAATCAGATGTGTGCCAACGAGCCACATTCGCTTTGTCCATTGTAGAGAGACAGAGCAGACCCTTGAAATGAAGAAGACCCAAGAAACACCGGGTGGTTCCATTGCTGATTGGGCCCACCACTGAAAGCGCTTGGGAGTTATGGCAATTGACTCATGGACATCAAAAATTGTGAATGAGACTGATGCAGCACTTGAAAACCCTTAGGAATCACTAGATTCCCTGACACATGATGAAACTGTTGCAGGACTTCTAATTTGCAGGAATCATTGGATTCCCTAACACATAAAAAGACTGTTGCGGGACTTCAAAAACTTGCAGGGATCACTGGATTCCCTGACACATGAAGTAATGGACAATAGATTGGTTTTGGACTATCTCTTGGTTGCAGAAGAAGGCGTATGTGTGATTGTTATTTATATACCTTCCTTCTAGAACTTCTGGAAATCTTTTACAACACTATGTTGACTCATTTAATACCATTAAACATACATATCACTACTTGTATGTACAATTCATGTTTGAACATTGAGGTTGCACCAGCTGTGGGGAGAGTCCTCACTAATATAGCCTCTGCTTTATTGCTATGTGCTTGTGTAATACCTCTCATGCTGATGGGTTTGTGCATACCTGTTTCTAGTAAGACCCTTCAGCCCAGAACCCCGCTAACAATATCTGGCTTGACTCCCCACTTCCCTTTGGTGTTTTTCATCTCTCTTCCTGAGAAATCAGAGAGGGTGTCATCATCTCCTTTTTGGTGTTTTTATCTCCCTTCCTGAGAAGTTGGGGGGGAGGGGGAGAAAAGGGGAGGAAAGACCACATGATCACCTCCTTTTTGGTGTTTTCACCTCCTTTCCTGAGAATTCAGGGAGGGTGTGATCACCTCCTTTTTGGGGTTCTCACCTCCCTAAGAAGTTAGGGAGAGCATGAGCACCTGTGTTCTAAAACAAAAACAAAAAAAGAAAAAAGAAAAAAAGAAAATGGAAGATGTAAAGCACTGAAACTATGAAAAAGGTGAATCAGACAACTGAACACTTAAGCTAATTACCTATTTGATGTGAGACAATGACTCTATTAGCATATATTTTGGATAAATGGCTCTTCTCACTGTTTGGTACTTACTCAACATTTGATGTTAAGATAATTGTAGGCAAGGATTAGAGGGCTAGGCTAGCCCAGAGTCATTTTGGGGCAAGACTAGAAGCAGAGAAGTTGGTGACTTTGGTCTCAAGAATCCAGTAGCCTCATGGCAGTTTGTCTGTCTCCTTCACTTCTCCCCCTAAAGACCAAGGACTTTAATTTATCCTGATTCTGGCTGATCCTGAAGCCTCCAGGGAGCTAGTCTAAACTTAACAGAAATCAAAGTTATCTATAGTCATAGAAAAATATTCTAAATTACTACTAATTAGAGAAACATAAATTAAAACAACTCTGAGGAATCACTTCACATTTAACAAAAATGACAGATGCTGGAGGCTATTTGGGGAAAACAGGTTCATTAATGAACTGCTGATGGAATTGTTAATTCAACTATTTTGGAGAACAACTTGAAATTAGATCCAAAGAGCTTTTATCCAGTAATACAATTACTGGGTCTATATCCCAAAGAGATTGAAGAAAAATGAAAAAGATCTATATGTATAAAAATATTTATAGTAGCTCTTTTTGTGGTGGCCAAAAATTGGAAATTGGGGAATGTTTATCAATTGGGGAATGGCTAAACAAGTTGTGGCACATGATTATAATAGAATATTATTGTGAAAAACAGTAAGAGAGTAGTTTCAGAAAAACATGGCAAGAGCTACATGAATTGATACAAAGTGAAATTGAACCTGGAGATCACCATGCACAGTAAAAATAGTTGTACTAATGATCAACTGTGAAAGATTAGATTTGGCTAGTTTAATCAACATAAAGATCCAAGACAATTCCAAAGGGCTCATGATGGAAAAAAAGATGCTGTCTACATGCAGAGAGAGAACTAGTGAACTTTGAATGCAAATTAAAATATATTTTCCTCACTTTAATTTTCTTGTTTTTTTTTTAAACATAGCTAATATAGAAATATGTTTTGCATGATTTTACATGTAAAACTGATATATTGTCTTTTTTCTCTATATAGTTGGAGGAGAGAGTAGGTGAAGATTTGGAACTCAAAATGTAAAAATAAAACAATGTTAAAAACCAGTGAATAATAACACGAATGAATAACAAACTGAATTGCCCAAAGGGGAGATACTTCATATCTACACAGTAAAACATGGAAAGAGGATTCTCTACAAAAACATAAATTTCCATTTCATAGCATAGTTCTTTTTTTAAATAAACATATGTATATATAATGAATATGTACATATGGGTATGTATAAATATAGCATATATGTATATATATACACATATACATATATATAATACCAGTCTTATTTTCATTTTTTTTTACTGAGGCAATTGGGGTTAAGTGACTTGCCCAGGGTCACACAGCTAGAAAGTGTTAAGTGTCTGAGGTCAGATTTGAACTCAGGTCCTCCTGACTTCAGGACTGGTGCTCTATCCACTGTACCACCTAGCTGCTCCTATATAGCAGTCCTACAGGTTACTTTCAAAACTTTTCTCTTTGGCTGTCCTTCCTTTTGTCCCCTTCTGTGCATTAAAAAATGTTTTGGCTTTAGTAATACTAATCCTTCCCTTCCTTTTCCCTCAACTGAAAACTTAAAGAAAGCAGTAGAGGAAAAACACAATGAATCATGTAGTCAAGCAAGAAAAATAAGCTACATAGTGGCCATATTTTAAAGTATATATGTTGTTTATGTATATTTTGGAGAGAGAGAGAGAGATAAGGGGGGAGAGGAAGGGAAGGAAGGAAGGAGAGAGGAAAGAAGGGAGGGGGACAGCAGAGATAGAGGGAGGAAGAGAGAAAAGAGAGAAGAGAAGAGAAGAGAAGAGAAGGGAGGGAGGGAGGAAAGGAGGAAGGGAGGGGGAGAAAATCCATTATTTCTTTGATTAGATTTGTAAGACAACTGTCAAATACATTTTGACAACACGATTATCTGTACTTCATCTCAGGACAGGAATTCATCATTCCCATATACTAAGCCATAGTAGAAAAATCTAAATATCAAGTTTCAACCACCTTCTTAGCCAGCTATTAACTTCCTAAGTTGATTTTTCTCTTTCCTCTAAAAAATATGTGCATATAAAAGATATACTGTGTACATATTTTTGATGCTTTCATATGTGAATATGTTGTGTCCCCTAAGAAAATGTAAATTCCTTGAGGGTAGAGATTTTTTCACTTTTGTCTTTAACAAAATTTCTTTCCCATAGTAGATACTTAATAAATCTTATTAATTGCATGATTTCAACATTATTAAGCATTTATTGTGTGTAAGAGGATAATTTGGTGATCCAATGGATAAAACTCAGAAGATCTGAATGTAAATTCAGACTTAGACACCTAACTGTGTGACCCTGAGCAAGTCACTTACCTGTTTGCTTCAGTTTCCTCATTTACAAAATGAACTGAAGAAGGAAATGGCAAATCATTTTATTTTCTTTGCCAAGAGAACCCTAAATAGGGTCATAAAATATAAGATGTGACTAAGAAAAAAATATGTAAGGTACTACAGTAACTCACATATTGCCAAACCATGTGAAGACTGAGCAGTAAAATCTGTTATCTGTATCAATCAAATATTCTGCTGTATAAAATTATAATGTACAATATATGTGATTGCCAATGTTCTAAGAATCATTACTATTTTCTTGCACTTATATGTTGTTTTATGTTTCTCAAAGCATTTCTCTTAACAACAATCCTGTGAGTTATCTATCTATCTATCTATCTATATCCACATATATACATATACATATATATAGATATACATACATATATTCGGCTAATATTGCTATTAATGATATTTTTAATATGAACTAAGATTATTACCCTTTTCCATATGAAGCTGAGATGCAGAAATGTTGGTCCACTTGTCTATGATAAGAGAGCTAGAATGAGAATCACCTAGCTCTAAGATGAGCGTACTTTTCACTACAATAAAATATACTTTATCTTTCTTCAGTGATTCAAATCAGTGAATTCATTGAGATCCAACATCTCAGAATGCTTCAGGATCATCATTTTAAAATGTCTCTGCAGGCATGTGGAATAGCTCACTAAAAGAATGATAAACAATAACATCTGTCCTATCTAAATATGATACAGCAAAGGATCTATTAAAGACAAATGTCATGTCTACCTAGAACAATCAATCTCATTTCAAATTCCTCTGAGTAAGAAACTGACTTCATGCACAAAAGTTTTCCTGTGAAGACATAATTATGTCCTAACAATTTTAGACATGGCCTCTATGGGAATATGTTTTGCTTGTCCTCATTACAAAGAACACGGGAATGGATTACCCATTTTGTTTGGTAGTTTTATAATTTCTCCAAGGATAGATGTTGATACCATGGAAGAATCCTGTCTATAGTCCAATATTCGAAATGGAACTAATTGTACAAACTTATCAATGAATTTCAATCAATTTAAAATATTTATCTAATATGTATTAGGTAATGGGGATATAATGAGGGGGAGAAATGATATTATTCCTACACTAGGGAAATATGTACACATAAATTTATACAAAAATATAAAGAAAATAAATACAGGGTAATATTTGAAGAGAAGATTCTAACAACTAGGGAAGCAGAAAGGATTTCATATTAAGAGATGGTCTTTTACTTGAGTTTTAAAGAAAAACAATAAGTCCAAGTGTTGGAATTGTTTGGGATAGGTTATGGAAAGATATGAATTTAAGGAATTTGTGTTGAAGAATAGGTACAAAGCCAGTTTAGCTGGATTCTAAAGTAATTGGGAATAAGATGTAATTGGTCTAGAAAAGTAGGTTGGAGTCAAGCTTTTTAAAAGCTTTTTAAATGTCAAAGGAAATGGTATTTGATCCTAAAGATAACAGGGACAATAAAGTTTATTGCCACTATCCTACACAATAAATGGACCAGTTCTATGAATTGTTCATTCAATTGTACAAAATTTGTCAAAATGTGCTGAAATTTGCTCAAAAGCCAATCTTCATTCACTCATCTTTACTCTTTTAAAAGTGATTGTCAAATCATTCTTTGCTTAATTTCTCAGTTAGGAGGCTCTTCAACATTTTGGGTTTGATATAATCATCCAGTCCACAAAAGAATCTATTTCTTTTGACTTGAAAATCACAAAATATTTGATTGGCTAAAGATTGAAAGCCCTTCATATTTGGTATCCTTGAGCTTCCAGCAATTCAATTCTCTTAATGCTCATTATTTGTAAGACATTAAAGATAGGCTAAGTACTTTCTGTGCCTGTGCTATGGTGAAGAGTATAAATAGATAGATAGGTGATTAGAATCAGTAAGTGGAATTAGGACTATTTTGTTTAATGGATTGTGTTTGAATATCATATGGGACCTATACCTCTCTTTACCTGTCTGACCTTACAAAAGTTGAGGGCTTATAATTTTTTTTTTTTGGCTGAGGATTATAATTCATCAAGGACGTTATTTTAAAATTCTGCACATCAGTTTAAAATATCAACAGCAAAGGATTTGTTGTTTGGTCCTTAATGACCAAAAAGGGCTTGTCTTATTTCTTGAAGGATGCTCATCATTTCTGAAAAGTACATGTAGTACTCTCATATAATAGCCTCTCTATCCCCAAAGTGTACAAATGAGTGAGCCAAAAATTAATTATATTATAACAGCTCTTTTTTTATCTTTTATATGCTGAATGTGTACATTGCATTTTGACCCATTTGCTTTGTGAAACATAAAAAAATCCTCCAAAAATAACAATGATTGTCCCCAGTAATTGCTTTAAATTTTCTTCTCCTAATCTGAGGCATCTGGGAAGATCAGAAGATCAGAAGATGATGGCCTCATTTTCATTTGCCCAACAAACTGACTAAATCTGATAAGTAAAGGGGACTTTGGGATTTTCAACCTCTTGGCATTTTTCTTTCCCCCTGTCCTTTGAGTTAAACAATTTACTTTAAATGCTATCTTCAAGAGGAATAGCAAGTCAGGCTTTCCAAAAAGACGATAAAAATTTGAAGAAACAATCGTTCAAAGAGGAAACCCTTTTTCTTTCTCTAGGAGGGTTCATGGTAGACTTTCAATGTTGTTGTAACATTTTTCTCCCTTTAATAAAGAAGTGAAAGCTGGAGTATATATAACAATCATAATAATTTTTTTAAATCATTAATCCCACAAGAATGAATGTCAACAAAGCAATAAAAGTTGATAAGAGTCATGAGAAGCTTATGGGTAAAGACATTGTTGTTTAGTTGCTTTAGCAGTATCTGTCTCTTCATGACCCCATTAGGGGTTTTCTTGGCAAAGATACTGGAATGGCTTTTCATTTCCTTTTCTAGCTCATTTTATAGATAAAGAAACTGAGGCAAATAGTGTCACATAGCTAGTACTTGAGGTCAGCTTTGATGTTAGAAAGATCATTTTTCCTGACTCCAAGACTAGAACTCTATCAAATGAGACACCAAGCTGCTCTCAATAAGATATGAGTATGTACAAAGCAATTCATGGGATGCTTCTATTTTCAAAAACATTAACTCATTCATTACATGTAACAATTAATTTTTCCATTTCTTAACATTCCAAGTTTTACCATATTTTAAATAGTTCTCATACTTTTTTTTTTCTTTTTTAACTTTTTTTTTAATTTATGGAATAAAACAAGCATTTTCATCTAGCCAAATTATTCTCTGAATCTCATTACTGATTAGTAAATTGAAAGGGCTAAGCAAAAATTTCATAACTTTGTGTTTGACAAATCTAAGGTTCCTTTTTATTTCAATCCTAAGCATCTGAAAAATTGACAGGCCAGCCAGTTTTAGAGTTATATGTCAGAAAGAAATTGGTTTTGATTTTTGTTGTTGATGTTTTGGTTTATTTTGGCGTTTTTTGGGTTTTTTGGAGTTATTTCTACTCCAGGACTAGCCTTATTGTTTTTCTAGCCTAAGCTATCTTCATTTGTTCCACTGTATGCCTAAATGTAAATGACAAGTCAGAAGTGATTGTAGATTAATGAGACTTGGTCTGGCAGTGTCTATAACTGGTCAGAACCTTACTAATAGCACTGAATCTATGACAAAGTTTAGAAATTTCATTTTTAAATCCTGTTATTAGGTATCAAAAAAATAGCGATTAGCATTTAGATGACAATTTAAATTTTATAAATAATTTCATACATGCTAATTCACTTGATCCTCACAAAAATGCTGGAGGATTAGGTGCTAATTTTATTCTCAGTGTACAGATAAGGAATCAGGTTCAGACGGTTTAAGTGACTTATTTATCTAAAAGCATTGCCATATACAACACTTATAGAAATCATTGTACTCTTTAAACAAATGATATGAAATTAAGTGATAATGAGTACATGTTAATCACTGTTTTTAATACTCAGTCACTGTTTAAAAAAACTAAATGGGAACTTTAAAATAGTATGATAGCAAAAAACTGTCATTTAATTGTGAAATATATTAAATTTAGCTTAAGATAAATTGTCTTTTTATTTTTTTTTCATTTTTTCATTTTCTTTATATTTCATTTCAGCTTGATTCATCAAATACAATCAATGCTGTACAAAGATTACCTTAAGAATCTCCTAATGGTCTTGCATTTTTTAAATGATGAAATAAAATAATTTTTAAGCCTAAAGTCCTGTTTCATGAAAATTGCCCACTTGGAATGATAGTCATGATGCAGAGAAATGTATCTATTAGATTTTGCCCCATAGTTGTCTTTAATTTGGTTGTCTTATCTTGCTTTATCTTACTTTACCTACCTTGTCTTATACTGTATTCTGCCCTTCCCTTTCCTTCCCTGCTAAATCTCCTTTTTTCTCCTAAATTAAATCTCATGGCTAATTAGCATGGAAATTTTGACCTGTTCTTTTCTAATCTGGGACAGTTTTCCCCTCCTTAAACAGCCTGGTGGTTTCCACTGAGGTACAAGTGAAGGGGGGCTCACTACATCATTGTCCCACTTAAGGATGACAACAATTAGTTTTAGTCTTATTACAACTCAAAACTACTAACTTTAAATGATTCACCTGCCTCACTCTCTTCAATTTCAGGAATTATAGGAATGAGTCATTGAGCTTGATCTTCCCTTAACCCCCCTTTCCATGTTTCTTTCTGTCTTTACTCCGATTCCCATATTCAATCTTTAAAATAAATGACATATAAAAAAAGCATGATTAATATAACTTCTGGAATTATTTTGCATGTTTGATTAATAACATATTACATAACAGGTTTTTTAATTTTAAATCATCCTCTACTTTATGCATAAATTCCAAAAAAAAATGTTTTTCCTATTGAGGGGAATAAATAAATAGGGTACACTATACATCTATTTTATTTTGATATATAGTATAAGGAAATCGCAAGCCTTCATTAATTAAACTCTATAGTATTCTCTACTCTAGAATACCCTTGGTCTCTTTTTCCAATCACCTTTACCAACTTCCACCATGTACCTCCATTCCTATTTACATACTGTTGATTGAAGTTTGAAGAAATCACAAAACTCTGCTGCTTGGGTCCACTACAAATTTAGGTTATCTTATCTCAATTGGGCTCTTCCTGAAGAAAGACCATAATTCTATGCCTCCTTAATTGATTCACTATATCTTTGTCCATCAGATAACTACTTGGTGCAGTGGATAGAGTACATGGAGGCAGTCTCATCTCTTCTCAAGACTCCCAAGACACCCTTCTCCCACTCTATCAACTAAGGACCTCATTTCACATTTCACTGAATAATTGAGGCCATTTGTTGAGAACTATCTTTTCTCTCATCCTCCTCATTTAGACATATCCCTCATCCCCACTCTATACCTTCTTTTTCACTTCAGTTCTGGAAACATCCCTTCTTTACCAAGTTCTTTAAATATTCTTGAGCCTGCCCCTTTCTCTCTTGTCCACCACAAACCTTATCTCTAATATATTAATCTCTCATTATCTACTGCCTTTTTCTTAATGGTATTATATTTTCCCAACTACATACAAAGAGTTTTCTCTTTATATGTTCTCTAAGGATATATCCTGGCTTCTCTTCTCTTTTTGTTAAATCTAATTTGGAGATACCATTAGTTCCCATGGATTCAATTACCTATATAGAAAATGTTTCACAGATCTATGTATCCATTTCTAAACAACCATCTTCCACGAACAATTGCCTTTTAGACATCTGAAACTAGATGTTCCTTAAGTATTTTAAACTTAGTATGTCTACAATAGAATTTACTATCTTTCCACTAGCTATTCACTATAGTGAACTTATTGTTGAATAATATATAGTGAACTATCTATTACTATATAGAAAAAGCATTCTCCTAGTGCCATTTTTGACTTCTCACTGTTATTTAAAGTAGCTCAGAACTTCATCACTTTTCCTCTGTTCTATTAAAGCATCCTAATTGATCTTCCCTCATTCTGATCCCCATTCTAATCCATCCTCCCCTTAGCTGCCAAAGTGATTTTTCCAAAACTAGATCTGTCTATGCACAAACTACCCCCAACAAAATAAACTTCAGTGGTTTCCTATTACCTTCAGAGTGAAACATAAAGTTGACTGTTTAACAAAGGAAATCAACTCCTCTTCCAAATTTCCCTATTTCAGTTAAATTTACCATAATTCTATCTTCTAGTTTCATAAATATTATATGTTATCTACAACACTTTCTCTTCCTCACCCCATATCCAATCACTCACCAAATATTGTTTTTTCTACTTTCTACAACATCTCTTGAATCTGACCACATTTTCTCCACTCACACAGAAACCACCTTTGTTCATGACGTTCCTAGTTCTTGCAATGGCTTTCTAATTAGTCTCTCTGCTTCCAATCTCTAACTTTTTCAAAGTGTCACAGCTGCCAAACTTACTTTTTCTAAACTTTAGGTCTGACCAGAAGCCACCTTTTGCTTATAGGGTAAAATGCAAATTCTTTGTTTAAATTTTGAAATCTTTCATAATATGGCCTTAACTTATCTTTCAAGTGTAATTATACATTACTGCACTTCCTGCACTGTTACTCTAGATAAACTGGCTTTCATTCTTTTCCTCACATACAACACTCTCACTGCTATCTCTATATGGAGACTGGACAGTCAATCAACATGCTACTTGTCCCTCATTGCCTTTCTCTGCAACCTCTATAATTAGCAACTAGGAGGAGTTTAATATACTAGTTGATTGACTGAATATATTACCTTTTCATCTTCAACTCTTAGCAGATATGACTTCATTCAGGCTCATAACTTGGTACATAAAATCTTTTTGGTTTCCCTGAACTGCCAGTGTGTAATCCATCTCAATATTTTATAGTTATATTTCATTTATTCTGTATGTATTTATTTTGCATATATATATGTATATGTATACGTATATATGCATGCTCTCTCTTCCAACTGAACGTGAATTCCTTGAGAACACACAGTTTCATTTAGGGCTTATTATCCCTAGTATCTAATATAGTGTCCACCACAAGCATCAAGATGCTTAATAGATTCTTGTTGGTTGATCAATTTTTTAGTACTATATCTCTGTCTCCCTTGTTTCCCAGAAAATGACCAGGAAATACATCAAGACTCTACAGAATCAAAATATGGCATTACCTTAAAAGCAATTTTTTATACAAAAACAACAACTTGTAGTTATTCATGTACACATTATCTTTCTTAATAAAACTGGAGAGTCTGGTAAAATAAATGTAGCAAAATAGGGATAGAAATAAAAATCTCAAATAAACTTGGGAAAACTCAGTCTCACATTCTTTGGAGTCATTTGGCAATAACTTTAGCTTGTCCAGAAAACACTAAAAATAGCTTTTTTTCATCCAAACATTAGCCTCTAGATAATTCTGTCAAGTGGAATGTGGCAGAACACTTCTACTCTACCATGGAAAGGAGTCAGTATAATTCCCTGAAGTTTCACAGCACTAGGCCAACTCCCAGTAGAAAAGACCCCAGACTTCAATCTAAGGAAGATGGGGAAATTAGCAAGGCTTTAGGACAAGAATCTTAAATATTTCATGGGATATTGTTAAAGATTGTTCAGTATGGAGAAGAAAGAGCAACTTAAGAATGTAGAAGTCTCATTCAAACTATTCTCAGGAAAAGTTTACAGTTTACTGACTGTAACTTCAAGTAAATGACAAAACATCTGGACCACAAGCATGGAATTCAAAGAGTTCAGAGGCTGTCTACCTTGTTCCCCCCAATACTCCAACCTCTTGAAAGGAGGCCCAATCCAAAGACTGAAAGCATAGAAACTTTGCAAAAGTTAAGGTCCAAAACATCCATTATTTTAATTAATACTTCTATGGCTCATCTAGGACAACTAAGTGATATCATAGTCACAAAATGCTAGACTTGGAATCAGTAAGAGTCATCTTCTTGGGTTCAAATCTATCCTCAGACACTAACTCTGTGATTTTGGGCAAGTCACTTAACCTTGTTTGCTTCAATTTCCTTCAGAGTGAAACATGTGCATGAATAACAATCTAAAAGGGGTGTTTATCATAGAATCAGAAATTTAAATTAGAAGTAATATTAGAGATTATGTAATTCAATTGCCTCACTTCTGATAGCTGAGGGATGACTTTGTCAAAGAGCACGTGGCTATTAAGTAGCAATGTTGAGACTGGGACCCAGTCACCTGAACCCTCAGGCCAGGCTTCTCTCCAGTATCCCATGACTTTTTATAAACGATGTTTGTACTGAATGGACATTTACTCTAAATGAATTATAAAGTCCTTTCCCATACTAAGATCATAGGATCAAAATATTTAGATCTGAGAGAGTCCCTAATCCTACCTCTTCATTTATTTCATAATCCCATAGTACAATCTAGGAATTTCTATTGTTTAGCTCATCCTTTCAAAAAACTCCTAAGATTTGTGCTTTCAAAATTTTATTATTGTTTATTCTTTAAAAACATTAGTTTATTCATAACATCTGGATTTCAAAATTTTTCTAGTAAGATTATGAAAGTACTCATGCTGCCTGAGGCAATGGGAAAAGAAGTCAAAGGATTTTTGATGGGGATTTGGTCTCAAATGTCATGTTCCTTCTCAAAGAACATTCAGGATGCAAATAAAAATGAAAATAAGAATTAAATAACACCTGTTCTTAGCAAAAGAGGGTCTTTATTTCTTTTGGTTTTTCTTTCTTAGTTTTAATTATAACTGAATTACAGAGGACGATAAGTGTTTTGATCAAATACAACAGCATTTCTGAGTACAGAATTAGAGTTAAACTTTAGAAATAAAAGTCTTCACTCAAACTCCAAGAAGAGAGGTAAGGTATTCTGTCATCCAATGATCTGCCTGCAGATTATCTAAACTGATAATTTATTATGATTGCTTCTGTAACCTCTTCCACAGTCACTATTATTGTCTCAACACAACCCAAATCACATCTTGGATTACTCATTCTTATCAATATGGCTATTACTAGAAATGCAAATTCATTTAGTATGAAGATATGTCATAATTTATATTTTTTGCCTCTCAGTTCCTAGCATAGTGCATTTGTACACTGCAGATATTTAATAAATATTTGTTGAATGATTAAAATTAATGAATGCCTACAGCCCTACTCATCAAAGATCTTTCAAATCACTCTATTTAATTCACTGCCTGTTCCAATCAAACTTACCTTCTATCATTCCTCACAGATAACATAAATTTCCTCTCTCTATCTTTGCAGTGTCTCCCTAAGCTTGGAGGTCATGAGATTTCCTTATCTCTGCTTCAAAGAACCCCTAGTTCTTTCAAAACACAAGTAGATTATACCTACATGAGACCTTTCCTGATACAGAGTTATTGTCACTCTCTCCTCTCCCACTCGAAATTACTCTGTATTCCTTTGTATTTGTGTATCTGCGTATGTATTAAAACCTTCTAATATATTTTTAGCTCATTGAGGATAGAGGATATTTATCTTTTTTTCCCCCCTAGGACTTAACACATGTCATACATGATATGTTTTTGGTAAATGTCAGAATTAGAAGAGACTTTAGACATGAATCAGTATATTTCTCTCATCTTATAGAGATGATGGAACCCCAGATCAGCAATGGTACTTTCCAAAAGTGATAGTAAAGGACAGCTAAGTAATGCAGTAGATAGAGCTCCAGGCCTAGAATTAAGAAGGCCTGAATTCAAACTCAACTCAATGAGTCACTTAACATTGTTTGCTTCAGTAAAATGAGGCAAATCACTCCCAGTGTCTTTGCCAAGAAAATCCTAAATGAAGTTATGAAGAGTTTAAAAGATCTGAACAATAAAAAGGGGGTAGATTTAGACTTAAAATAACTAGGTCTCTTGATACTTTGTTTAATACTTCTTTCCCACCCCATCCACATTTGGTCTTAAAAACCTCTTGTTCCAGTTTTTTTTTTTAAATGACAAGGAGAGTTAAAACATATATATGTCCTTGTTTAATCTTCATATCATGTATTTCCTTAAATAAATGTTATCTTATCCTGCTCTAATTTAAGAATATAGGATTTTGGAATTTAGTTATTTACCATTAAAGGCACATTGTGCCATCCACAAAATGTAGTTGCCTCTCTCCTTTGGAGAAAATGTTTATCAATGTCAACATTGCTGCATCTCTGCCTTCTCTTTCCTCTACCATCTATTTAAAAGAAAAATAATGTAGAGAACCCTCCCTCACCTCTTTCTCTCTCCATCTTTCTTTCTCTATCTGTCTCTATGTCTGAGTTGTCTTTCTCATCTCTGTGTCTCTGTCTCTCTCTGTGTCTCTGTCTCTATCTTTGTCTCTTGTCTCTTTCACTGTCTATCTGTGTGTGTGTGTGTCTGTCTGTCTGTCTGTGTGTTTGTGTGTGTGTCTGTGTGTGTGTCTGTGTCTCTCTCTATACCCACTTTGGTATTGATACTGGTTTATATGGGGCCACAGAAAGAGAAGCAATTTCAGTTTCCCAATCTATGTCGGAAATAAGAAAAATTAAAATTAATGTGAAATTAGAAACAAGTTGATCCTAACATGAAATAAAGCAACAGAGATCAGCCATGATTGGAAAACAAATCTGAAGTGTGACAATTGAGTAGGTAAGTCATTTTATTATACTAATATCAAATTTAATTTCTAATCCAAAAGAATTTACTTCCATATGAGTATCTGATTATAGATTTAGATCTGGGATTGACCATAAAGGTTATCTATTCCAATCCCCTCTCTACTTCTTTTTAAACCTATTCTTCATCAGTTCTTTTTTACATAAAGGAACTCAGTCACAATCCATATCTTTTTTTTTTTTAACTTCTCTGAAGCTTATCACCCTTCTCTCTTCTGTCTACATTTTCATGATGCTGTTCTCTTCTGGTTCTCCTCCTACCTATCTGACTATTACTTTAGCATCTCCTTTGCTGGGTTTTCAATTAGGTCATACCACTAACAATACATGTCCCTCAAATTGCTATCTTTAACCTCCTTGTCCTCTCTATATAATATTTCATTTGAAGATCTTATCAGTACTTATGGTTTTAATGATTATTTTTATGCAATGAATTCTAACATTCTGGATTGTAAGGTCTATTTATCTATTCCTACCCTCTCTTTTGACCTTCAATCTTTTGTCTCCAAATGCCTTTTAAATACCCTCAACTAGATGTCCCATAGATATTTTGAATTCAATCTATCCCAAAACTTATTTCATTATTTTCACCATTTTCTCCCAACCTCCCAACTCTCCTCTTCTTTTTGCATTTCCCAAACATAGCCAAGGTCACCATCAACCTCAGAGGCATTCAGACTTGCAAGTTATTTTCCATACTTACCTGATTCCTCACTTGCACTCACACTTCATAGCCATCAATTGCCAAATCTTGTCTCTCACCAAAACCTATACTTCCACTTTTCTCTTCTGAAACAGCTGCCTTTCTGGTGCACATCCTTTGTTTATGAAATTTATCCAGATTTCATGCCTCAACTATTATAACTAGCTGATTGGTCTCCTTACCGCATGATCTTTTCTTATTCCAGTCCATCCACCACCCAGCTATCATGTTACTCCTTCTAAAGCAAAGATTTGACAATCTTTATTTGACAATAAATTCCAGTGGCTCACTTTTAATTTCAAAATCAAATATAAAATTCTCTGATTTCTAAAATCTCTCTAACCAGATCCTTTCTTACCTTTCAAAGCTTCTTTTTTTTCCCCCTTCTTTTCACAAACTCTACAGTACTTAACATTAGTTTGTGCTGTTCTTCATATATAACAATCCACATCCCAAACCTGTGTCTTTTTCCTGTTGTCTTCCATTCCTGGAATGTTTTTATTTCCTACCTCAAACTCCATATTTTCCTGGCTTCCTTTATGTCTACTGAAGGTGCTAACAGCAATACTCTTCAAGTTTACATTGGGATGAAATGAGGTTTTCATGAAATAGTGGATAATTAAAAAGAAGTTTACTGGAATTTCTATAGACATGTCCTCCCTCATCTCCACATGACAACATATGGTTATCAGAGCAGGCTATGGTGAACACATGAGATTAATACAGTATTCAGAAATCAATGAAGACTAAGAGGGGAACTTGACCTCTATGGATCCCTCTGTGAGGCAAGGATTTTGAAGCCAAGGAAATTCTGTATAAGGAGAATCTGAAGGGGTTCAAATGGAACTATGTCTAAATGGAACTATGTCTAAAAACTACACATTGTTTTCAGTCTTTCTGGAGATTATCCTAGGAATCATTAGACTGGAGATTCCTTCTTTTCCAAAGTGCCAATGATTTGTTATAGACATGGCTTCTGGAAGGTTGGACAGTAGGCTGAACTTACATAGCTTTCAAGTCAAGTCCATCAAGTCTGAAAGGATTAGATTCTAGGTGACTGGGATTTTTTATGCCTTTAGATAACTGGGAAGGTGCATCAGGAAAAGCAGGTCCATTTGAGTTTCAGGAACAGTTTTGTTTTCTTTTAGGCAAAGCTTTCCTAGGCCAAGAGTATAAGAGAAAAGAAGCTATGTTAGGAAAATTCTGGTTCTAACACAAGACATCAGCCCATATCTTACTTTCTTCAGGAATGCATTTCCTCTAAAATTATCTTTAATTTGCTTTGTACATAGTTGTTTGCATGTTTTGCTCCTACTGCAATGTGAGCTTCTTTTGGAAAAGATTGTGGAAAGGGACTATTTCTGTTATCTCTATGTTCCCAGGGCCTGATATATATATAAGTACTTAATAAATACTTACTAACTAACTTCCCTAGAACTAGAGTTTGCTGAAGAGGGAGGAACCTGTATTCTGTCTTGTCTTGAACTTCCAAGTCTTGTCTATCTTGTTCAATATATATTCACATCAAAAGTCTGTTTTCCATAGTAATATGGAGTAATTTCCTTTACTCATAGTGTAACTTAAAGTTTCACTAAAGAAGCTTCAAGCAAGGACAATGAGGGTTAATGAGAGTAGAGCAAAAGAATTATATCCTATATATGAAATTCTACCACATATGCAGTTAATTCTATCCAGATTATGAAGCTGCTCTTCAACATCACCAACAAAAATTACAATCTAATTATCACCAGGAAAAAATTATTCAAAAGCAACAATACAAAAAAAAAAAAAGAATCATTACATGCTACCTCTGAGAACATTATTTAGTTGTAGTAACATTACAACAATAACAGAGACCATCATTATTTATCGTTTCAGTATTGTCTTATATATCCAAACTGCAATGCTCTTTGGATTGTGTTGAATTGTTAGTGAAGATCTAAAAAGAAATTCATTTGTTAGCTAAAGCATACAGTAGAGTTGTAATTTTATATACAGAGAAACAAGTGGGAAATGAAATCTTGTTGAAAACTAAGTCAATTTACTGTACTGTTAATTTCCATATTTTATGAAATCAAGTTTAGGATTTAACTTCTTTCAGTTATGACACAATAATAAGCTTAATGAGAACACTCTACCTATCTGTTTCTTATACATACATAGATGAATAGTGGGTACTGAAAAAGAAAAAATCTCACAAGCTAAAAAACATATCTATTCCTAAAATGTTTTTTAAATACAAGAGGAAAAAAAAGATTTATTGAATCACCAAAAAAATGAAATCTAAGTGTTTATGGTTTTAAGTTCAAATTATACCTTCAGTTTCAAGATTTTGACAGTGTGATTAAATGAATCATGTTGAGGATAGAAAATCAAGAGAAAATAAAATTCAAATCCATTTTTTTTTTTACATTACCAGCTCTTTGACTATGGGCAAGTCTCTCTGAACCTCTATATAGAGTATCTATAAAAGAGTAATAATGCTGTTAGCTCTAGTTATCTCACAAAATTGGTATGAATCTTAAATGAGAACTGATATATATTATGATATGTAAATATTAGCTCTTTTCAATGTCACATTCTAAAAGGAGGTAAGAAGGAATGCTGTTTCTTATATATTTTATAATGTGTAATTCCCATATTATATTATCAAATAGTATCTCAAAATATTTTCTCTTCTTTGCTTGCCAACCTCCAAGTAAAATATCTCAATAATCTGACTATATGTGTGTATCAGATTTTCAATACTATGTAAATCATAAATACATTATTTTATAAATAAGGCAAAATAAACACTCTTCTTAGATACATTTCAGAAATATCATTTTTGTCTACATTATCCAATTACAAAAACAAAACAGCAGAGGTGCAAATAACTTTGTACAAAAGAAAATAAAATTGTTTAGAGAAACCGACACAATAAAGTCAGTATTTAAAGGAATTTCAGGACAACATCAAAGTCAGCTAATAAGAAGGTCCCAATTATACTTTATTTGCATGTACTTTTATCTACTTAGAAAAATAATGTTAATCATAATCTTGGCTTCACTTTTAGTAAACTGTTTTTTCTTTCTGCTAATTTAGAATGTCAATATTGAATATTAAATATTTCAAATCTCTGGAAACAAATTTTAAGAAATTTTTTTAACTTGCTTCCAAGTTCTGGTACAAAATCAATGTGAGAAATTTATAGAATTTATGAGAGGAGATGGACATAAAAACTACATATAATTACTTAATTTTTAAGATAAAATTTACTAGGGACTTTCAGTTATCTGTCTGTCTACTTATCAAAAGAGGAAAAAGAACTACTGCATGTTCATTTTGAAAAGAGATGAAAAGAAGAGCAATGTGTCATAGGAATTAGAGTGAATGGAAAGCTGATGAAGATGTGAAGGGGCTTTCTCCAGACAATTACAGAAAGGTAATCATTTGGGGGAGAAAGCAGTTTCTAGGAGCAAGACAACAAAGAATAGAGTAAACTTTGGACTGTAAAGAGAGGTATTAAAGAGCAACTATTGAAAGGATGGAGGGGAAAAAACAGACCCTACGAGTGTACCTGAACAATTAAATCAACATAAATATTATACCAAGGATGAAACCACAAGAGAATTCTGCAAGAAGAAAAATTACATTGGAGTCTTGAAATTCCACAACTATGATTTTCCTTGATCACATGTCTCCTTCAAATCTGTCTCATTACTTTTATGATCAAAATTTGAATTTAGTCTTTCCACTGAATTAGAGTCCATTTGTGAGACAGTTTGCCCCAGTTTTCCAGGAAAGAACTTTTTTGTAACTATTATATTTACTGTACCATCTTAGCAAATATCTTTGCTAGCAGCTAAATGTATCTACTGTTAATTGTAAGTACACCAGTTCATCATCTACAATATTATGAGGAAAGAACTATAGAATTGAAGAATATGATTTGCTCCTGAAATTTCTGATGTTCAATATGAATTTTTTAAAAGAATCAAATT
The DNA here is from genome assembly GCF_016432865.1 of Antechinus flavipes. Taxonomy (NCBI): domain Eukaryota; kingdom Metazoa; phylum Chordata; class Mammalia; order Dasyuromorphia; family Dasyuridae; genus Antechinus; species Antechinus flavipes. The sequence goes on along the minus strand of NC_067400.1, from coordinate 210,038,676 downwards.
GATTTCATGGATATCTCAAAATTCCACTCTAATATCCTATCACATTGTCTATAAGTATCGGATTCTTATATCAAATTCTGTTAGGCAAAAATCTAAATATCACAGTAAAAACACAACTATTTTAAAAGTCATTGCAACATTCTTGGCCTTTTTCTTTCTGCCTTTTTCTTCTTTCACTGATAAAGTGTGTAACAAGGATACACCCATGCTACAGACTTCCATCATCATTTGAGTAACTTTTCACTGAAAGGAAGCTCAATAGAATGTTCCTTTACAAAGACTACATTTTCATTTTGCCAGTGAGAATATTCAATTTTCATAGTAACTGGGATTTGGAATAGGAGATCTAGATTTGCCACTTACTTGGGAAAAACTACGAAGACTCTCTAGGCTTAGCTACAAAATCTGGATAATAATACAAGAGGTCAAAAAAAAATCTTAGCATTAAGACTTTTGGAATATCCTGTGCTTGTTCTGACTACCTTACAGGGTTGTTCTTAGGCCCAAAATAGATAATGTAGATGACAGGACTTTGTAAATTGTGAGATGCTAATAATCATCTTCCAAAAGTAATTATGAAATGACATGTGTGATTTATGACTAAAGTAACTTAAATAATCAGTATCTCTTGCCTCTTAAGACCTTCATATAAGGACATCAAAAAGAGGCAAAGGACAAAAGCAAAAAGAAAAACTCTTTTTTTTTCCTTTTGTTTTCCTTTTTTTTTAAGAGAAAAGAAAATTGATCTATTACTATTTAAAACACAATTTATTAAGATTAACACAATATTCCCAATCTGAAAACATTTAAAGAACTTGGGGGGAAGAGGAATACAAATTTTCAAAAACTTACTCAGAATCTTCCGGGGGGAAAACATAGACACTCAACATATATACATACATGTGTATATATTCATATGACAGTATAAATATGTATGTTTTTTTACTCACCTTACTCCCCAGCACATACTCTTTAATCCAATAAGACTAATATCCTGGCTATTCTAAGAAGAAGACATTCCATCTCTTAGCTCCAAACATTCTTTCTTGTTGGCCCTTATGTCGGGAACATTCTCTCTCTTCCATCCTAACTCCTCACCTACCTGGCTTCCCTCTGAATCTATAGGTCCAGCATTGTTGTGATTCAGTTGTTTCAGTCATGACATTTCCATTCTTAGTCTTGTGACCCCATTTTTTTTTTGGTTTTGTTATGTTTTGGTTTTTTGGGAGGTTTTTTGAGGTTTTTTTTGGCAAAGACGCTGAAGAAATTTGCCATTTTCTTCTCCAGATCATTTAGTAGATAAGAAAACTGACTCCACATATTTCTACATATTTTCTATGTTATGGGAATGAGTAAAACTTATATTGGAATCAAAATAGTAGGTTTCTAGTGTTTGGTATACATGGAATAGAATGATATTATTTTAGGAGGGCTGAATGGAAGAAATGAATTTGGAATGCCATAGAAGAGGCAACTATAATATAGAATTCTAGAACTTAGGAAATTTGGGTTTTCATACCTAATCTATCAGTGATTTATTGTGCAAACTTTATTAAGTCCCTTAATTTCTCTGATTCTGCTGTCTTTCTTATAAAATTGGAGGTAGGACTAGATCTTTTTCCTTTCAATCCAAACTATATCATAGATGAGCAAAATATATACATTTTCTTTCCTACTCTCCATGAACTTGGCATAAAAATTCAAAGTCCCAAATAATTGATTTTTTTAATCATCCATATTCTCAGCACAGTAGGTCAGGGGACAGGGACTAGAAGCTAAAGAGGAGGGAACTAGAAATGGAAGGACCAAAATTTACTCGTTAATTTGTTCCAAAAATATTGTATTATGTGTCAGAGACAAAAAGAATTAAAAAAACAAAAATGAAAAAAGAATACAAATTCTCTTTAAGAGAAACAACACATACATATAAGAAAATGAAAAATATATTTGAAGTAAATTTTGGAATGCCATATGGAAGTTAGAGGAAAATATTAATAACTGTAGGATGAGGAGGTAATGTAAAGTACAAAAAAGAGATGAATGCAAGTGTTTTAAGTTAATGAATTTTTAGGAAGAAAAGACTTTTAATAGTAAATGTTTTATAGACACATAAAAGATGTGCTCCAGACAAGTAGCTGGAAAAATTGAACAAAATAATGCACTAAATCCCTAGCTGCAGTACTGTGATTTGGAAGTACAGTGGGAATATTCCAAGCTGTGAAGTAAGGGATGAGAGGCAGTACCTGAGGGAGACAAAGAAAGTGTAAAAGTTTGGAAATAAGAGTAATAAAATATTGTGGAAAGAACACTGGTTGGCTCTATCAACAGAAAAGCTCATTTCAGTGTCATAAGTAGAGAGGATAAGTAATGTTCTCTTATACAGCAAGAACAATAAACATCGACAACTCTTGCATTCCTTCAGGAATAGAAGGGACAGAATGTGGCGCCTCGTAAGAAAAAATAATATGTAAAACAGGAGGCTACAAGATGTCCCATTTCTGTTATGCCTCAGTTTCCCTGAATTGTAATACCTCAGTTTCTGCTTCAGTTTCCCTGCTGTTAAGCCCCTTCCTGGCATTAGGACTGAGATAATTAGGGCTGTGAAGCTCTGGTCATTCTAGCATTCCAAAGAATCATAAAACTCCTGGTGGCTTATCTCAAATGCTTGGGCACTTCCTGGACCCAGACTTCCTGATTCCTAGTTTCTTTATTCCTTACTTATCAGAATTTATGACCCTTCCTTCTTCACCTCCAACCTGTCAGAATTAAAAAGTTATGGTTCTTCCTAGAGTTTCCACTCACTAGTACTTGCCTTTGTTTCCCTAATTGCTGGAGCTCTATAAAAGTCTCTGGAATTACTCACTCATCTCTGGATGCTTTGAAACAAGAGTTCCATCTAACTGGCTGGGGGGTCAGAAATGGATCCTGTTTGGCCACCAAATTCTCCACTATGCAAATATTAAAAACCCTCTAATTTCTGTCTCACTTGAGTTTCTCTGGTATTATATTTCCTCAACCTGCAGCCATACAGAGACAATCTGCTTGAGAACCTAACTCCATGCGGTTTCATTTGGGCATTTTCTTTAAAGGTGTCCATCCATCTCTGTCTTTCCTATACTGAGTCAGAGTTCAGGAATCTTTCTCTCCTTCTTTGGCTTTGTCTCACATGGTTCCAAGTTCTTCCCTAACTATGAAATTGAATTTGTCTAAAAAATTGAAGTGATGATTCTTTTGATTGGCCTATGTGGCATTTTCCTTTGGAATTGCTTGGTCAACTCAAGTTGAAATCTTGACTGTGTTACTGACTGACTGACTGATATAGGTCAAATAACTTTACTACTTGAACTTCTATTTCCTCAATTTAAAATGGATTTTAGATGACTTCCAACTCTTGTTATCTTCATTTCTGTGAAACCAGTAATAGTTTTCTTACTGTAGTTTTCTCTGGGAAGGGATAGACTACAAAGGGAAAAGGTTTTGCTTAGAAATGAGTTGAACAAGATACCAAACCCAAAGGAGGTACTCAAAACTTTCTAACAATAATTATCAGGAATCATTGTCTCTGGTAACACTTTGTATAACAGATCTTTTGTTTTGTTTTTGTTTTTGTTGTTCTGTTGTTGGATTTGGGATGCGGGTTTTTTCTTTTGCATTATGCAAAGAAATATGGGTGGTCCATGGATTGCCAAAATCTTTTATATTTTGTGTCCTGGGTAGCCTCAGACTTTTCTTCATCTGTCTATATTGGTGAAATACTATTTCTTTTGGACATTAACCACAATACCTCTGTTGTGTATCTGTGTATCTGGAAGAGCAATTTAAACAACCCCTCCTTCCAATTTCTCAAATCTCTCAAACCCAAATCCATAAATGCCACTTCAGTTGATCTATTGGGCTCACCCAATCTTTTTATTCTAATGATATTTTTTTCTTCCTTCTTTCCTTCCTTCCTTCCTCCCTTCCCTCCTCCCTCCCTTTCTTCTGTCCTTTCTTTTTCTTTTTTCTTTCTTTCTTTTTCACATGATAAAGATGGATTACAGAGCGCTAGGAAAAAGCTTGAAATAAAATACAGAGGAGAATCTAAAAATAAATAATGTGTTTACAGCAAGAGCAAGTCAGAAGTGAAAATAAAACAAAACACATGTTAACAGCCTCTCCACAAGGACCAAGGAGGAAAAAGTGAATCAATTAAGAGGAAGGTTCTGAAAATCAAACTGAACCTGATTAACCATAAAGTTAATTATGGCTATAATATATATATTATGTATATCTATAATTAATAATATTAAGTTAATTAATCTGGAGGGAATCAGAATAACACATCTTTAGGAGCAGAAGTTAAAGGGCTACTGTTCTTTTCTATTTTTAATATTTTTCTCTCTCTTATTTTATTCATGTGAAAACTTCCCTTCTAAGTGATGCATACCAGGAATATATCTCTAATGTATGGTCTCACAGAATTTCCAGAGGTGCATAATGGTTAACTGACTTAGTTAGAGTCACATAACTCTTGATTGTAAGAGGCAGAACTTTTGATTCAAAGTTTGGACCTCTATCCATCATATTACTCTGATTTTCTTTTATTTCACGCACAATAACAAAAGTGACAAGATTTATTAAGCATCTATTATTCACCAGGAACTTTGCTAAGCACTTGGAGATGCAAAGAAAAGTTAATAATAATAATAATAATAATAAATCTAAATATTCCCTATTCTCAAGGAGCTCACATCAAATTTATATGTGCATGCAATAATGCAATAATGGATAGCTTTGATTTCTTTGAAAACTGCCTCTTTATATCCTTTGATCATTTATCAATTAAGGAGTTACTTGTAGTCTTATAAATTTGTCTCAGTTCTCTATATATTTGTGGCCTTTATCAGAGATACTTGATAGGTGATTTCCCTCACCCTATCCCCAGTTTTTTGCTTTTCTTCTACTTTTGGATACATTGTTTTTGTTTATGCAAAAACTTTTCAACTTTATAATAATCAAAATTACCTATTATGTAATGCTATCTATATCTTGTTTGGCCTTAAATTCTTCCCTTATCCACAAATCTGACATAAACTATTTCATGCTTTCCTAATTTGCTCTTGATAATGACAAAGGGACCCCGAAATTTCTGAAAACTCCTTCAAGGAGAAATTCTCCTTAAATCATGTCTCTGTGAGATCCACTCCAAGGAAACAAGATAAAGTGGTTTATCTTGGTGGGACTAGTTGGAGTATTCAATTCCAGCATTTTCTAACCCTATTGTTGGCTCAAAGCCACTCCCAGTAAGTGGTCTCATCTAGGCCTGGGGGAAGTGACAGCACTGAAGGAATCTCATTCAACTGAAACTTCTATCTCAGATTTTCTTATAAAAACAGCGATTTTAAACTCATTCCTTGCAGAGGACCTAATATACCATGCCATGCCAAAGAAACCTCTGCCCGCTGGAATATTCTCTTTCAGTGTAACTCTCTTTATCCTCACCTATTTCCCTAACAAAACTTTATACCTCTCTGTCAGGATTTCTCTACTAGAAACTTTACTCCCCTGTTGAGACCTTGCCTCTAAGGAATTCAATCTTTCTATTCATGCATAGCAAAGGCTGACTTCCCATGCTAATATAAAACCTCTTTTTATCAGTCTAGCTTTTCAGGTTTGTAAATTCCTTTACAAAGGACCTCTGCACCACCAGTGGGGGTTCCCACAACTTCCTACCTTGCCCGAATCCCAAAAGGATTTAGGGGAGCCAAATCTCTTCATTTGGTCCTCTGAACTCCAAACTTACCAGTAACCTCATCATTTAACTACCTGACCATCCAGAACCCTAATCTCATCATTTTGGTTCCCTAAGTCTAATCTCATCATTTGGTTCCCTGACTAAATAGAACCCTGAAATCCAGATCTCATCAATATCACCCTTTATATATAAATCATGTACACATTTTGATCTTGGTATACTTGGTATACTTGGTAATAATGTGATTTGAAAATTTATAGCACTTGATAAATATCAACTAGAATAAGAATATAAACAGGGCAATTTTTAATAATATAATGATAATAATTATTATTATAAATGGTAAATAGGTTAAAACAAAGATATGCACTTAGGTTATTACTATTTCCTGGAAAAGTTTATTTGATACACAATAGTTACCATAACAAAGGGGCTGAAATGCAAAGTAATCAGCACAGGCAGCCAGTAGTTAATCTTTTTGCCAAGTACCTTACTGTTTTTAGAGTACTAGCTCATTTGCAAAGCATTGCAAAATACAGTGATAGTGGAAAACTTCAAGCAGTAAATACTTCCTCAGATCAGCAAAAGGCAATTTTTAAAAATGAATCTAATACAAAAAAAAGTTTGGCATAAGATCCTGCTAAACCAGATCACCCAAGAGCATTTGTAGAAGAAAGAGGAAAGAGGACAATAAATGGGTAAAAAATGGAACACATCTGCTGTGGGATCTATTTTCATCAGCAACAATAGTGAAGCCATGACATTTGGACTCAATCATCTTGGTACCTAGTGTACTGTGTGAAGAAATAAAAATGACACTTCAGAAGAAAGAACTGAGGAAGAACAGCTAGACCTGACCAAATACATAGAGAACGAATTTGTGTTAGAGGGAATGCAATTTAAAAGACACTCAGGAATATGTTGAAAGATTGGATTACATTTCAGAAGAATAGAAAATAAAATAATTGGTGCATTTTATCCAAAAATGGTAATGAAAAAGATAAAAAAAACTACTGATTCATGTGTATAAATTTTTTGTGAAAACACATGAAGTACGCTTGTTCAAGGTTGTTCTAGATAAAAACTTGAGAAGGAAGTAGTCTTCTATTAAAAAAAAAAATTACATGATTAATGACAGAGTTAGAGATTTTTGTGACTATTAGTCTAAGTGAAAAGTAAAATGGTGGTCTCAACCAGGATGGAGACAGTGTGAGAAGAAATTAAGGGATGGATATGTGAAATGCCACCAAAGAGTTTGCAGATGTAATTGCTGAACTGCTTTTAGAAATAATCATGGGCAAAAGAAGAGATACCTTGGGATAAGAAAACTATCTCAATTTTCAAAAAAGAGGGAAATGATTGGTGCAAAAAAAAAAAAAAATCCATCCCAAACAAAATACTTGAGGAAATCATTAAAAAGTAATCCAATTGGTTTTAATAAATTCATTGAAATAATTCATGAGAGATAAAACCAATTTCCTTTTTTGACAAGGTTGACTAAGGAAGAGCAATTAATACAGAATGTCTGTATTAAAATATTTTTAACAAATTATTTCCACATCCTTTTGGATAAGAAAGAGAACAGTGCTGGATTATTATATAATTAGATAATTTCAGAACTAATTGGATGCAATGAATATTAATTAATATACTGGTGTTAACTTAAAGATATATTGGAATGTTCTCCATCTTCAATCCCATTTTGGTTTAACGTTTTCATTACTGACTTGGATGAAGATTATAAGCAATAAAGTTTGTGGATAACTCAACATTGGTCAGAATAGCTAACATGTTGGTTGATTAATAATCAAGATCCACAAAATTTTCCACGAATCAAAGACTAAATCTAGTAAGAGGAAATTAAATAGTAAAAAAATAAAATAAAATAAAATGCAAAACCCTATATACCTCATATTGTAATCAAGTTCAGAATGGGAAGAGAGGTTATTTGGTAATAGCTTGCTTTACAAAAACCTCTGGAATGCAAAGACAATATGAGTTAACAATGTGACATGACAATCAGAAGAAAAGAAAAAGCAAGTTATTCAAATAGAATAATTCAGAAGGCAATTATCCCATTGAAGTTAAATGACATCTGAAACACTCTGTTTACATCACATCACAGAGTAAATCTGAGAAAAAATCTGGGGGAAATCACTATTTCTGATGTTTTTATAGGGTTATAGATCTAATGCTGAAAGTGATTTTTGAGATCAACTAATCCAACCCTTTCATTCTACAGATGAGGTCATTGAAGCTCAAAGAAGTCAGTTGTTTTGTCAAATTTCAAAAGAAGTAAATTTTTGAAACTTGCATTAGAACCCAGTCCTGACACCAAGTCAATACAACTTTCTATAATAAGATATTGTCTCAGTTCAATGTGCTATATTTCGAGAGACAATGACAATACAGAGTAAATGCACTGGAAGACAGGTGTTATAATGAGGTAGTCAAAATTAAATAATACAAAAATTGAAGTGTATTTGGCAAAAACTGCTGGGAAAATTGGAAATTAGTATGGCAGAAACTAGGCACTGACCCACACCTAACATCATATACTAAGATAAGGTGAAAATGGGTTCATGATTTAGATATAAAGAGTGATATTATAAGCAATTTAGAAGAACATAGCATAGTTTACCTCCCAAATCTGAGGAAAAGGAAAGAATTTGTGACTAAAGAAGAATTGGAGATAATTAATGAATATAAAATAGATAATTTTGATTATATTAAGTTAAAAAGTTTTTATACAAACAAAACTAATGTAGACAAGATTAGAAGGGAAGCAATAAACTAGGGAAATATTTTTACATTCAAGACTTCTGATAAAGGCCTCATTTCTAAAATATATAGAAAACTGATTCAAATTTATAAAAATTCAAGCCATTCTCCAATTGATGAATGGTAAAAAGATATGGAGAATTTTCAGATGAAATCAAAACCATTTCTAATGATATGAAAAGGTGCTCTAAATCATTATTGATTAGAAAAATACAAATTAAGACAACTCTGAGGTATCACTACACACCCCTTAGATTGGCTAAGATAACAAGAAAAGATAATGACAAATGTTGGAGGGGATGTGGGAAAGCTGCGATACTAATATAATGTGGGTGGAATTGTGAATGGATCCAACCACTCTGGAAAGCAATTTGGTACAATGCCCTAAAGATCATCAAACTGTGCATACCCTTTGACCCATCAGTGTTTCTATTGGGCTTATATCCCAAAGAGATCTTAAAGGAGGGAGAAGGACCAACATGTGCAAAAATGTTTGTCGCAGCCCTTTTTGTAGTGGCAAGAAACTGGAAACTGAGTGGTTGCCCATCAGTTGAAGAATGGCTGAATAAACTGTGGTATATGAATGTTTTGGAATGTTATTGTTGTATAAGAAACCATCAACAGGATGACTTCAGCAAGGCCTGGAGAGACTTATATGAACTGATGCTAAGTGAAATGAGCAGAACCAGGAGATCATTGTACACAGCAACAACAAAATCTTATTACAATGATCAATTTTGATGGACATGGTTCTTTCCAAGAATGAGAATCATCTCAGACCAGTTCCAATGATCTTGTCATGATGAGAGCTATCTATACTCAGAGAAAAGACTGTGGGTACTGAGGATGGATCACAACATAGCATTTTCACTCTTTTTGTTGTGGTTTGCTTGAATTGTATTTTTTCTTGTTTTTTCCCTTTTGATCTGTTTTTTTTTTGTGTGTGTGTGTGTGCAGCAAAATAATTGTATAACCATATCTATTTTGGATTTAACATAAAAAAAAGAAAAGAAAACTGAAGTGTAGATACTGAGTCTAAAGACTAAAATAAAAATAATTACTGTCTTTAGATATTCGAAATAAATATGACATAATATCACAATGGTAATATTACAAAGGAAGGAAGGAAAAATTAATTCAGCTCCTAAGAAGTGGTGGATACTGCCAAATGCTTTATAGACATCATTTTCTTTAATGAGAATGAGAATCAGTGTTGGAATCTTTACAAACTATTAAGTCATTAGAGTTGATAGAGACAATAATTATCTAATTTAGAATGGTTCAATATGATTGATCTGATCTTACAAGGAGATGTTATGGGCCAGAAGAAACAAGGTACTAAGTGGAACTGAGAAACAATGCTTGTGTTCACACCTTTACTCATTGGAGTTCACACATTGGGAGATTTCAGGGTTTAGTATGAGATATCCAAATTCACACCTCCCTTAATCCCTGCCTCCAGAAGGAGGAGTCAACCTTTGGGAGATCATATATAAAGAGGCTCTTAGGTTCAGGTAAGAAAATTACTTAGGAACATTCCCAGGGGTCAGAGAGGAGCACTCTGGGAGGAAGCCCACAAGCCCTCTCAGAGGCAAGAGATTCATTCCAACTTGATGCTGGCTGGAGGCTGAAGAAAGCAAAGGCAAAAGACAACTGCAAGAGCTCTTGGAACCAAGCAGAAAGATAGACTTCTAAGAAAAACTAACCGCGCTATTTTGGGAGGAGAAAATAAACATTTGCATTTTATCAGCTGACTACATTTGGGTGATTATTACTTTTAACTGAAACTAAGACTGCCTCCAGAAAACCTCCCCAAGAAACCTGCTCCCAGAGAGAACCATTATATTTTAAAGAACAAGAATACCACAAATCAGGATAAAAATGAATAAAATATTTGTAAAGATTTCTGAGCACTAATCTTGAGAGTCTTGTCATTTTATAAAATGAAGTCATTCATAACAAACAATTTCCTTACTTTGGAATGGGATTCTCTCCCCTATAATCACACATCTGGGAGAAATGTGGTGAGTAGGGTTTGGCTGCATAATATAGATACAGTCTTTGTTATTTCTTCCCATGTTCAATTGAATTTATGTGGTCTGATTCTAAATCTGCCTATCTGACTTTAGGTAAGACAATGAACTTTTCTAGGTCTCAAATTCTCCATTTATAAAATGAGATTTTTGGACTAGATGATTTCCAATGTTCCCCTGTAGCTCTAAAATTCTCTAGTTATATGATTTTCTTCTTTGGCCAAGAAAAAAAAAAGTATAAAATGAGTTCACTTTATACTATCCAGTTGTTTGATGAAAAATTAGGTAATGAAAAAGTTGTGCCAAATCTTACTTGGCACAAGAGAAATAGCATAAGTAAATTGTGTTTACTGGATGGAGGAATTTTTGAGAGTCAAGTCACAAAGAACCACAATGTGAACAATATTATCCTTCGAAATTACAAAAGTAGAATCTCTGTGACATTTTTCCAAATGTCAAAATTTGTGAAAATATTCCATCTAAAATATTAAATAACTAAATGTGAATAAAATTCTATTTTAAAAGTTGTTAGCCTTGTCTAATTGTCCTAAGAATTTGAAAAGAGGAGTAAGGAACACATTAAATACTTGCAAATTTTATTTCTGATCCTCCACCCACATAATAATGTCTCAGAGTAATAATGTCTAGGAAATTCACATTTCACTTTTCTTTATAGTCATTTTAGCAAATTTAATTCCTTATAAAAAAAGTTATAGATAAACTTTATTAAAACTTTAATGATCAATTAAAGCCAAATTGAGCTATTTTAGCAATCAAAATAAAAAATATTAATAGCATTAAATGCATTGAATGGAATGCAATAGAAATTATATTGGACCCTAAGTGAATGATGTTGGACAATTCACTTAATTTCTTTGTTTTTAATTTCCTTCATCTGAAAATTACAAAAAATTATCTAATTGTTTTAAATATATATTTCATATATTTTAAATATGAAATATAAAATATATTTCATAGCACTAAAATTCTATGATGTGGGGAATAAGGAGTTTTCCAAGCTATGCATATCAATTTCAAAAGCACAAATATTCCTTGGTATGTTTAGAGTATTATACTCAAATAGTTTTACAGTTAAGTAGTCATTGCTCATTACTGAAGTTTTAAGGACATTCCTGACCTTGAAAACCTGGAAGAAGTTGATTTATTATAGCCTCTAGTGTTTCTATTTTAAGCAACCTGCAACCTGTTAGTGAGGGGGAAAAGGAAATAGGTAAACTGTAGTCAGAAGCACATTAAATATATCAAAATATTCTTGTTAAAGAAAATATATTATTTAAATAGAAAATTATGTATTTCCCCAATGAGACTAAAATAATTCCTCTATAATACTAAAATAATTATATATATTTTAATTCACTGAATCATATTTCTTGAGACTACCCAGGATCTTTGAGGCCACTTGAGAGCAGGTCCCACTTGGCTCAGTTTTTTATATTTTTCTTTTTCTAATAACTTCTTATTTTTCAAAATACATGCAAAAATAGTTTTCTATATTCACCTTTGCAAAACCTTGTGCTCTAAATTTTTCTCCTTCCCTTCCTTCACACCTCTTCCCTAGACAGCAGCAATCCAATATAGATTAAACATGCAATTCTTCTAAGCATATTTCCATATTTGTCATTCTGTGTAAGAAAAATCAGATCAAAAGAGGAAAAATACAAGAAACCAAAAAAAAAAAAAAAAAAAAAAAAGCAAACAAAGAACAACAGAAAAGTAAAAATACTCTGTTTTGATCCACATTTAGTCTCCACAGTTCTCTCTCTGGATGCAGGTGGCTCCTTCCATAACAAGTACATTTGAATTGCCTTGAATTTTGCTTGAATTTTAAAGAAAAAGTTCTTAAGGGAAGAATATGACTCTCAAAGAAAGGTAGGGCAATGATCAGATGCATTAGTGCATATAAAACCTTCTACTTTTTACATCCTACACAGAATTTGTTTTAGGATTCTGTTTCAAATGACTAAACAATAAACATTCTCAATGCCACTCCTTTTGAATTACGGTGCTATCTTATATGGGATAAGGTTCAATTCTAGGTCTAAATACTTATTTTTTGAGGGGTACTGGGTTACTCTTTAATCTAATTTGTACATTTTAATATTAGCACATACCCATATCTCCTGGCTGGATTGTAAATTCTTCAAGGTCAGATTCTATTTTGCTTTTGTCTCTGTATATCTGACATTTAATACAATGCCTGCCACACAACAGGTGATTAATAAATACTTGTTGATTGATTAAAGTTAAATGATAGAATCAGAATCTAAAAAAAAATCTTGACGTACTAGAATATTAAGCTGTATCTACTATGATGACATATAATAGGGATAGATATTAGTAACATTTATATAATGCTTTTAGTTTGCAAAGTACTTTATAGATAGTATCTTATTGGATCCTCATAATATCCATGAGGTAAGAAATTTTGTGGATGGAGAAATGAGGAAGTTGAGGAAAGGAAGTAACTTCCCAGGGATTTCACAGCCACTATCTGAGACAGCATTTGAATTTAGACCATCTTGACTCCAAACCCAGAATTTTAATCAAGAAATACAAATTGGTTTGAGCAGTCAACTTCATCAATACAAGATGGATGAAATGCAATTAAACAATGGCGCTTGGGAACATGATCTGGAATTTTAGAAGGCCATCTACAATAGCAGCTTTCACTTCTTTTACTCTCCTCTTAATTCATTAGAATCTAACTTCCAACTTCATCATTCAATTGCAATTATTCTATTCAAAGTTACTAACTATCTTGTAATTAATTGTCAGACCTAATGGCATTTTCTCAATCCTTATCATTCTTGATTTCTCTTCAGCTTTTGTCACTGTCTCTGCTTTTTCTCCTTAATAGTGTTTTTTCTATACGTTTTCAGGACAATCTCTCTTGTGGTTCTATTCTTTCCTATCAGCGGACTTCTCCTTTTGAACTTCTTCATCTAGGTAACATTCTCTAACCAAGGGGCTAAGCCTTTTGTCCTCTTCTCCCTTTCTATTATTTTACTTGATGATCTCATTAGTTTAATAGATTTCAATTGTCATCTCTATGCTGATGATTCTAAAATCTACTTAACTAACCTTATCTCTCTTCTAGTCTTACCTCTTCAATATACTACTATACATATTGTACTAGATTTCCCATGGCCAAACTAAACTCAACAAGTCTAAAACTGAACTGGTCATCTTTCCCTTCGATGCTCTTTTTTTTAACTTCCTAATACTATTGAGGTACCAGGTTCACAAATCAAGTCTTATCCTTAACTCCTCCGTATCTCTAATTCATTCCCATATACAATCTCCTACCAAGACCTGCTCATTTTTATCTCTTGAAAATATCCCTTTTTCTCCTCTGATAGATCTGTCATATCTTCTTATGTCTGAATTGTTGGAAGAGCATGATAGCTGCCTGCCATAAGTCTTTTTCTACTCTTTCTTCACTCAGCCACTAAAGTGATTTTCCAAAAAGGATAGTTTTGACCATGTCACTTCTCTATTCAATAAACTTTGGATCATGGAAATGATATTTGATAATTTTCTACCTTTCCAGACTTCTTACATTTTACACTAAAGTATTCATTGAGCCAATGCCACTGGTCTCCTTGTTGTTCACTTGAATAGGACATGGTCTATATATTCTGGGCATTTGAACTGGTTTTAATCTCATGCAAAGAATGCTTTCAATCCTCATTTCCAAGTCTTAATCTTCCTCATCTCCTTAATGTCCCAGGTAAATCTTATCTTCTACAGTAAGTTTTTCTTAATTCCTCTTAATTTTAGTGCTTTCCTTGCTTTGATTATTTTTATTTATTCTGTATAAAGCTTACCTGGTACATAGTTGTTTTATTCTCTCCCCAATTAGATTGTGAGTTCCTTGAGGACAGGAATTGTCTTTTGCCTTTCTTTGTATCCCCAACACTTAATACAAAAGCACTTAATAAAACTTTTGAAAATCCCAACATATTGCTGATGTGATACGGCTTCCAGGAAAGTTAATTGAATATTTGGCTACATTACAAGAAGGTTAGTATATCAGAAAAAGGAAGAGAGAACTGTCTTGTATTCAGCTAGAGTAATCATAGGAAGGAGTGTCCATAGGAAGATTTTTTTTTTAAATGTTTCCTAATTCCAAAGTATAAATGCTCACACTGAAAATTTAACTTGAGAATTATCTAAACTGGCTCCAGCACAAAAAACTCTCAAACCCCACTGTTTTCTCTTCAAAGGTTTAGTTGAGACAAGGATATGGATATGGAAAAAACTTATAAGAACTTTAGTCTCAAAAAAAGATTCAGGAATCATATTCTACACTGTGGGGAGAGGGCCTATGAAGCCAAGTGAAGCCTAGATCACAAGGTGGGTTGCTTCTCTTGGGGATCCTTAAAAATAATTGACAACAATCCTTGTTTTGTTTATGTTAATATAATGAGCACTATTTTTTTTTAACATTGAGGATGTGTACCTCTAAAGTTTTTATTCTATAAAGCATCACTTTATTTAGTGGTAGATATCATAATTCCTATGACTTGACTTTCCTTTCACCCATCACTCAGAGAACAAAAGGTCTATAAGGGGTAATCTCATTTCCCAGCATAACTAGGAGCTAATTCCATACAGGAAATAAATGGCTGTAATTACATCCATTTCAACTGAAAGGATTACTTTTCCAAAGCCTGAAAAACTGCATACATGACTAGGTTTAGCTACTTTTTCCAGATTTCTGCCCAGGGCAGATCCTATGGGAAAATCACAGCCCTAATATTTCTGAAAAAAAAAATCCTGGCTCTTCCTCTTTTCTTAGTTCATGCCAAGAAACAGCATCAGTTAACTAATGCCTATAACCTATTTTCTTTATTTCCACGATATTTTTCCCATTTTTTTCCTGCTAATTCTTTTCTGTGTACTTTCTACTTTTGGCTTAGTGTGAATATTCATTAACCTATCTTTACTTATAATACTCTGCCAGACTTTTTCTGGCTGGAATTCTCCCTTTTCATTACATTTGAACTCTTCGAGAAAAGGTGCTCAATGGATCCAAATTATTATTATTATTATTATTATGTTAACTAGCAATATGACTCTGAACAAGTCACTTAGCTGGTTTGAGCCTCAATATCTTCCTCTGTATAATGAAGATGTTTATCTGTAGTATATATCTCACAGGTCTACTATGAGGCACATTAAAAACTGCAAATTTTAAATCACCATATAAAAGTTAAACTATTACTAATAATATTAGGATTTTTTTAAACAATATATCCAAAATGTTATTAGAATTGTAGATTTAGGATCCCACAACTAAAGAGCTGAAAGGCACCTTATTTTATCTAAAAAGAAAATGAGCCCCAGGAAATGACTTCTTCAAAGTTACACATAGAAAGGTGTTGGCAAATGTTTAACAATTGGGGGAAAAATCATTATTAATAAAGCTTTTTTATTTTCAAAACACATGCTTATTTAGTTTTCCATATTCATCCTTGCAAAATCTTGTGCTACAAATTTTTTTTCTCCCTCCTTTTCTCCCACCCTCCCCCCTAGATGGTAAATAATCCAATATATGTTAAACATGTACAGTTCTTCTATACATTGTTCTACAATTATTATGCTGCCCAAGAAAAATCAAATCAAAAAGAAAAAATGAGAAAGAAAACAAAATTTAAGCAAACAACAACAAAAAATGAAAATACTATATTTTGATCCACACTCAGTTCCCACAGTCCTTTCTCTGGGTGCAGGTGGCTCTCTTCATCACAAGACCAATGGAAATGGTTTCAATCACCTCATTGTTGAAAAGAACCACTTCACTCAGAATTGATTATCTTTTAATCTTTTTGTTTCTGTGTATAATGATATCTTGGTTCTGTTCACTTCACATAAGTCTCTCCCTTGTGACACTGTTGACTTGTTTCTTATAGAATTCTTATAGAATAGTCCACAACATTCATATACCATAACTTATTCAGCCATTCCCCAATTGATGGGCTCGTTTTCCAATTCTTTGCCACCACAAAAACAGCTGCTACAAACATTTTTGCACATGTGGATTCTTTTCCCTCCTTTAGGATTTCCTTGTGATGCAGACCCAGCAATGGCACTGCTGGGTCACAGGGTATGCACAGTTTTATAGCCATTTGGGCATAGTTCCAAACTATTGCTCTCTAGAATGGTTGGATCAGTTTTACTGCATTATTAACAATTTTCTCCATCTCTTTTTAAAGTCTAGACAGTCATCAAAACAATAAATCAAATTCTGAATTATAGTGCTTACCAACTGTCAATTGTATAAATTCTCATGTTAAAAATCTAACAATTGGCTCTTGCAGACCAAGCACCTGAACACCCGGTAACACAGCTAGTAATCTGAGAAGCAGACTTTGAACTTAGATCTTCTGACTACAGATCCAAGACTCCATTGTGCAACCTTCTCTTCCTACTTTTTGAACTAATTGGAATTGTAGAGATTATTTCATTAGTCTAACTCATTTCATTCATTTTACAGATTAGAAAACTGAGCTCTGATATTTGAAATTCTTCCTCAAAGTCACCCAGAAAATTTTGTAGTAGAGCAAAGTTTTTTAGGCATTTCTGACTTTTGGGGATTTCACTGTGAAGACACTAGAATTACTTGCCATTTCTTCTTCTCCAGTTCATTTTACAGATATGGAGCTGAAGTAAATAGAGTTAAGTGACTTGCCCAGAGTCATAAAGCTGATTTGAATTTGGGAAGAGAAGTCCTTCTGTCTCTAGACCCAGCACTCTATCCACTACACCACCTCGGTGCTGGTAGAGCAAGCACTAGAAACCACTTTGCAATTTAATGCTTATTTTCTCCTATTCCAATAATCTATCCTTAGTATTCCTTTATATACCCTCTTGACACTCATTCATTTTCTTACTTCATCCAAATTTATTCTTTACAAAAGTTCCAAATGATCTCTCAACAAGCTGTTCAAGGATTAGAGAATTTAGAACTGAAAAGAATTTTAAAGATCTTCTGGTCCCAGCCCTTCATTTTATAGACAAGGAAACTGATGCCAGAAAGTTTTATAATTCTCCAAACCAGGTGTAGCTACCATATCTTGTTATCTTCATAGATGTTGAGAATAAACAAAAAGAAGAATGAAAAAGAAGCTTGCCAGGAAGTTTATTTAAAAATATTAACCTTATTGGATCCTCACAACAACTCTAGGAGGTAGATGCCCATTTTACAGGCAAGGAAACTAAGGCAGACAGAGGCTAAATGATTTGCCCAGGGACATATCTAGTGAAGGTTACAGGCTGGATTTAAACTCACATCTTCATAACTCCAGGCCCAGATTCTCTATCCACTGTGCTACATAGCTGCCTCTGTTTAAGAACTGGACTATATCATCTCAGTACCTACTTACCTTCTCACTCTAGAAATCTCGTATGGGGAAATGAAAAGCTGCTCACAAGATTTAGTCCAGCTTTGTAGTTCTATTTAAGCATGCTTTTTGTCTTTAGCCAATATAATATGGAATGAAACCATGGAATTTTCACAGTAATGCTAAATGAAGTAAAAATTTAATTGGATTTTTAGTTGTTTTATGTGCTCAAGTGAAATAGATCAATAGCACAATTAAGCAATAGTGTAACTAAATACAATTCAACTACCTAAGATATTAATAGCCAAAAAAGACTCTTCTTTCTCCCATGTTCTCTAATATGGTTCTCTATCCTCATGAACAGTATCCTAAAATAATATACAGAATCAAAGAATTACAGAGTTCAAGAGTTGGAAAGGCTCCCAATGGCCATCTAGACCAACCATTAGTACAAAAAAGAATCCCATTAGATTTCTAAGGAGATGAGGAGCGGAACCACTCCCTCTGGAGGAAGCTTATTCCACTTTCAAAAAGCTCAAATTGTTAGAAAGTTTTTTTTTTCTCCTAAAATCTAATTTTATCTCTTTATGACTTCTACGCATTATTCCTGGTCCTTTCCTCTGGGACCAAATAGAATAAAATCTAATCCATCCCCACAAGAAAGCTCTGAAAATATTTCAACACAGTTATCATGTCCTCTGAAATCTTTTCTCTCCAGCATGTTTTAGTTTGATCATCTAATCTTTATATATCATGAACTCAGGAACTTTCTCTATCTTCATGGCCTATTTCGGAATACTTTTTAGCATATTCACATTCACAGTTTTCGCAACATAGAATACTCAAAAGTTTTTTTGAAAAGCAATGGACTCATTGATTACATGAAAAAAAATTATACAAGACTAATAGATGAGAGATAAAATGATAGAGAATTTTATCAGAATAAGCAGTCATTTTGTAAAGTCATTTGTAGGGATCCCAAATTAGGTTAGTAGTACTAGGAATGGGGGAAAGGGGCACATCTGAGAGGCACTGCAAGCATGTAGATTTGTTAGCTGATTTAATACTGGATAAGGAAGAGGGCAGTTAAGGATAATTGGTCAGGAAATGAATTTCAAAAGAGTTTCTAACTGCTCTCAATCAATTCAACTCATAAGTCCTAGAAGAATTGTACCTAAGAATAGGGGAAAAATTTCTAAATGATTGCAAATTGTTGTACTAATCTTTGGGAAACTATATAGACTGAATAAAATATCAAAAGTTTAAAATAGAAAATGTTATCCTGATTATTCTATAATCCTGTGATCCCTGAAAGAGAAGGTGATTCTTGAAACCACGTGATATAATCAGAAAAGATTCGTTAAGCACTTACTGTGTTTCAGGAACTTTGCTGAGCTCTAAGGGACACAAATTCAAGCAAAAAGAGCCTAACCTCAAAAAGTTCTATTATAAAGGGGATAATATAAGAAAGGAGATATAAGCTGGAGGAATTACTCGAGTTGGGATAGATTAGTCTGGAGAGAGAATAAGAGATGACTGGGCTGGAGTCCTTCTCTAAAATAGAGATTCTGGGAGGTAAATACCAATGGGATAAAGGGGCTGTCGCTGCAGAGTCAGAAGGCACACAAGACTCTAAGTCAAGAGAATCAGCACTTCACTTTCTGGCAAAATATCAGAACATATTAAGGAATTTTTTTTGAACCCTTCACAAGAAGAGGGCTTCTTAAACTTTTTTCCATTTGGGACCCCTTTTCACTAGAGAAATTTTTACATGACCCCAACTACAGAGGTATATAAAATAGGTATACAAATCAAACTTTAACTGATATTTTATCATAATTTCATGACCCCATATGAAGTCATGGACCACAGTTTGAGAAGCTGGGCAATAGAGAACGCATGATCACCAAAAGCTAGAAAATTCATCAGGAAAAGATAATGCCAGACTAATCTCATTTCCTGTTTTGTCAGGATTACTAGATAGGATAATGTGTACACAGCATATATCTTAATTTCATCAGGCATTTGCTATGTCTCTTATAATACCCTTGTGGACAGATGGAGAGTTATAAGAAGGATGAAAGATTGGATAATAAAGATGGATTTAGACTGGGTAAATGACCAGAATCAAAGAATAGTGATTTATTTCTTCATATCAGCCCAAAATGACGTTTCTAGAGAAAGGATACACAATCTAGCCTTTTCAAGTAGGCAAATGCATTGTTTAATTTTTTTCAAGTAATTTGATGAATGTATAGATAGTTTGTTTATAAAAACTGTAATAAGTTTAGTTTTGACATATCATTTACCTTCTCATTTAAAAATACAATTCTACTTCCCCCCACATCCTTGCAAGCAATTAAAATATTACTTATCAAAATTGTAGATTACAAGAGTTTGGGAGAGATTGCTAATATTATGGATAACAGAATCAGGATTAAAAAAAAAAACACTTTATCAATTGAAAAGAACAATAGGTCAAATTTATTAAGATGAAACCCACTAGGGAGAAGTGAAAGTCCTGTGCTTAGATTTAGGAATTCAATTGTATGTGTATAAAATAAAGAATAAAGTATAATCATTCATAAGAAAAATAACCTAGAGGATTCTAGTAGACTATTAACTCAGTATAAGTCAATTACTATGGTATGTCAAAAAAAAAATCTAATCTTAGATTAGGTTTCATGAACAAGAATGTTTTCAGAATGAAAGAAACTGCATCTGAAGCATTATGTTATCTGGAATGCATGTCATATTTTATGAAGGATGTTGACAAGTTTAATTTAGACAAAGACAATCAGGATAATGTTGTATATTAAAGCCATGCAATATGGTGACAATATTCTATATTGTAGAATATAGAAACATTTAGCTTGAAGAAGGAACATGATAACTGCTGTTAAATATATGAAGGACTGCCATGTGAAAGATCAAGTAAAGTTCCTGGGGACAGAACTAGGGAACAATATCTAGAAGGTACAGATTGACACATTTTGTTTTAAATGCTAGTGGGTTCTCTATGGATAATGAGGTCTTCTAAGCACTCTTGACTTACGATGACATTGTGTGAATTATGTCAACCTCCAAGACATAGTACACTTTCTTCTGGAAGAGTTATTAAATTCAAAGGATTTTGGTGAGGATAACCTCACAGGAAAAGCCAAGTGGAGGAACAATACCTACTGCCCAGATTTTGACATGCATTTAGATAGAAAACCTAATGAGATTTTTCATCATTGTGGATTTAGGATAGACAAATGGACAGAATTTTTAAAAGAATAGGACAAAGGGGTTTTTTGGTTTGATTTTGTATTTTTACTGACCACAAGCTTCCCATGAAAGCAAAGTTCATCTTTTGATTGTCAATATTTTGCTAGTATTGCTATATGGCAGCAAGACATGGAATATGACTATTCTGGAGAATTAAAGTTAAGTATTAAGGCCAATAGAAAGATGTGATAGATATAAGCAGACTCCAATGAATAACCAATAAGAATCTCTAAAGAACTGTAAGTAAAAGATTTCATCAAGCAACTAGATGACATGAAGAGAAGATAGACATGGCAAAAGAAAGTAATCATAGCTTGACCCTCCTCCCTTTCTTTCCCCCCATCTCGGTTAACTTATGGGAGAATACAGAAAAACTTCATATAGGAAGAGCAGGTAGACATGGATTGTGATATGCATTGTTTGAGGGAATTCCTTAGTTGATGAAATCAAAGATCTTTTGGAATATTTAAAAGAAAAACTTTTCAAATTTAGAATAAACAACTTTAAAAGGTAATACCCTCAAAGTTCACCTATAAATAAGCTATGGGATTATTAATCAGACATCTAGCTATAGTTGGATGATTATTTGTCAAGGATATTGGTTAGCAACATCACTTCATTGATATAATGTGTGTGTGTGTGTGTGTGTGTATGTGCGCGCGCGTGCAAGATGGTGTAATTTTTGTATAATTTATTTAATTTCATTTTTTCCTCTGACATTTTTCAAACTGACAAAACTTTTATGAGAAAGCCATTAAATTACCATAACTACAAATATATATATTTTTTACTTTTCATTTTAATCCTTCAAACCGTGCCAGATAGCACCATCTACTGGTTCCATATATAAACTGAAAGCTCTTGAAGATCAGGAATTCCTACTTCTTTGCTCCAGATGCCATAGCCTAATGCCCACTAAATAATTATTAAATTCATATATGCATGAATGAATCTAAACAAGAACTTTAAGTTTATTCTTCTTGACTTACAAGATCTCATAGATTTAGAACTAGAAGAGACCTTAGAACTCATCTAGGCCAACCCTTTCATTTTATAAATTAAAAAAAAAATAAATCCTAGAAAGATAAAGTGACTGACTTATAGGAACACACATTTTAAGAGGCAGTAGAACTTTTAAAAAGATTCTCTGATTACCAAGGCAATACCCTTGGAAAATACAAAAAATTTTTTAAATTAAAAATCCTCAAGAGAAAAAAATGTATAATATATAAATGAAAATCACTCATACTATTTTGCATTACATCCATCTGAATATAATGAAAATACTGCTGCAGTAAAATGTTTGCAAAAAGAGTTCTTAATCTTCTTTTGTGTCGTAGACCCCTTCTCAGAATAAAGTTTGCAAATGCATAAAATATCTAGGATTATAAGAGAGGTTAATTATATTAAAATATAGTTATCAAAATATATATTTTTAATTTCATTGACCCTAGATTAAAAATCTCACAAAGGAAGATAAAGGACATATTTTGTTGTGTTATTTAAATATAATGCAAATCAAAAAAGACAGAAAAGGCAAAGATAAGTATTTTCCCTGAAAGCATAAGTGATGAGTCTGAAGTAGGTAAATAGAATTTTTTTTAGTGATAAAAGACACTTTCTGAGAAAAGATAATGATAGTGACCACACATTAGACTTGTCTTAGGTTTGATTTTAAACATGTCAGTGTGATAACAATGATTTCTTCTAAATACAAAAATTAACAGGTTTTTATATGACTATGCTTAGTAAACTTCTTAGACTACTCTAAAATATAATTTATTAGGTATTTTAATTTTTAAGATTTTTAATGTCAATGACCATTTGATGTTTAATTTAAAAAGTTATCTCATAACTATGGATAATGTAATAGTAAAGTAAAACAAAAACCAAATTTAAAAGTCAGGCTGAAAATTACTACATTATGTCTCAGGAATGCTGTCCAAGGCAGCTAGATGGTACAGGGCCAGCATAGGTCCTGGAATCAAGAGGACCTGAGTTCAAATTTGGCCTTAGACATTTAACACTTAGTAGTTGTGTGACATTGGGCAAGTTTGTTTGCCTAGTTTCTTCATTTGTAAAATGGGGATAATAATGGCCCCCATCTCCCCATGGTTCTTGTATCAAATGAGATAATAATTGTAAAATGGTAGCACAGTGCTTGGCATACAATAAGAGCTAAATAAATATTAGGCATTACTGTTCTCTAAAAGATGTGTGACAAAAGTGTCAAATATAGGGAATGAAAAGCTAAAGAGGAAATTTTGAGGAGAATGAGAGTAGGATAGCTGCAATAATAGAATTTGCAAAATGGAAGGGACCTCATCAACCATCTAGTCCAAACTCTTCACTTTACAGATAAAGAAACAGGTCAGTAAAGGCAGAGCAATTCAAGAGTTAGAATTCAAACCTCTATTTTCTCATAAGTCCACTACTCTTTCTCTAGTAACATTTATGCAGGATCACCTTCTTTATCTCATGTATATTTTAAAGCCCCAGCACATAGTCATTCAGCTATGAACTATTCTATATTTATGAACTAGAGATTCAGACATTTAATTATGAGTTTATGATGATAGATATTTTGGTATTATACTCCCGCTGAGTAGAGTAATTCAGAGTAGTGTTTCACGGATTTTATTTACCTCTCCTTTTCCGTATAGTTGTTTCAGATCCTGCTTGTTTCCACAGTGGGTCTTTAAGTATATAATTTAATTATTGTAAAAAATTTTCAAGAAAACAGTCAGTGTAGTACAATGGAAGTACAATGAAATGTTTCAAAACAGTAGTAAAAAATGTAAATTAAAATAACTCAAGTTTCACCTTCTTTTTATTACATCAGTAAAGATGATAATAGATGAAAGTGGCAATTGTGGGGGGGAGAGAGGAAGAGGCAAGAGATTGGGAACCTAACTACTTTAAGTTTACATTTCCTCTTCTGTAAAATGAAAATAATAATAATACCCATAGTATCTATGTTATAGGATTGTGATAAAGAGCAAATAAGAATATCTATGTAAATGACTATAACTATTAAAACATTATTCAAATGTCAAATATCATGGTTATTACTTTACTATCAAATAGCCATGATATTTGAGGAATGTATTTCCTGGTTAATAATTAGTTAAAAGTGAAAGTATTTTGTTTCAGCACTGATTCTTTCTAGAATTCTTTTGTACAATTTTTTATATTTAATAAATAATGCATCAGGTTGTATCTTTTGAGTCATGATTCTAAACATTAATTTTCATTTAATTAGATATATTATAAGGAAAATGGAACATTAATACATTGTTGGTGGAATTGTAAAGTGACCCAACCATTGTGGAGAGGAATTTGGAACTATATCCAAAGAGCCATAAAAATATGTATATCCTTTGATCCAGCAGTGCTACTAATGGGTCTGCATCCCAAGAAAATAATAAAGAAAGAAAAAGAACCCACATGTACATAAATCTTTGTACTAGCCCTTTTTGTGGTGGTGAAGAATTGGAAAATTAGTATATGTCATTAATTGGAGAATAGCTGAATAAGTTATGGTACATGAAAGTAATTGAATATTACTGTTTTATAAAAATGATGAATAAGCTGATTTTAGAAAGGCCTGGAAAATTTGCATGAATTGATACTGAACAAAACAAGAAGGAAAAACAGGAACAAGCAGAAACAAACAGGAAAATATTGTACACAGTAACAGCAAGATTGTGTGATGATCGACTATGAAAGACTTGGTTCTTCTCAGCAGTTCAATGCTCCAAGGAAATTCCAATAAACTTTGGATAGAAAATGCCATCTGCATGTTTGTGGCAGCCCTCTTTGTAGTGGCCAGAAACTGGAAACTGAGTGGATGCCCATCAATTGGAGAATGGTTGAATAAATTGTGGCATATGAATATTATGGAATATTATTGTTCGGTAAGAAATGACCAACAGGATGATTTCAGAAAGGCCTGGAGAAACTTACACAAACTCATACTGAGTGAAATGAGCAGGACCAGGAGATCATTATATACTTCAACAACAATACTATATGATGATCAATTCTGATGGACCTGGCCATCTTCAACAATGAGATGAACCAAATCAGTTCCAATAGAGCAGTAATGAACTGAACCAGCTACACCCAGCAAAAGAACTCTGGGAGATGACTAAGAACCATTACATTGAATTTCCAATCCCTATATTTTTGCCTGCCTGCATTTTTTTTTATTTCACAGGCTAATTGTACAATATTTCCGTGTCTGATTCTTTTTGTACAACAAAATAATGGTTTGGACATGTAAACTTACTTTGTATTTAGTTCATACTTTAATATATTTAACATGGACTGGTCATCCTGCCATCTAGGGGAAGGGGTGGAGGGAAGGAGAGGAAAAATTGGAACAAAGGTTTGGCAATTGTCAATGCTGTAAAATTACCCATGCATATAACTTGTAAATAAAAAGCTATAATTTAAAAAAAGAAAAAAAAATGCCATCTGCAACCCAGAGAGAGCACTATGAAGACTGAATGTAAATCAATGCATGTTATGTTCACTTTCCCCCCATTTTTCTTGTTTTCTTTTCTCTCATGGTTTTTCCCTTTTGTTCTAATTTCTCTCCTAACAAGATCCATAAAGAAAATTCAAAAAACTAATGTACATGTATAACCAGTAAAAAAAAAAAAAAAGAAAAAGAAAAAGAAAACAATTTAAAAAGGTGGAAAAACCATTCAATTAGATACAAAGGATATAAAAGACTGAACAAAGGATATAAGAATTTTCCTGGTACAATCTGTAGTTTTAAAAAAAAATCATAAGATGAGTCCAAAAAGTGAGGGTGCCCTCAAAAATTTTAATTACATGCGAGACATACAAGTCTAAAATATTTTTAGTAAGTTACTCTTTTGTTCAGGTGCCACAACAGATTTCCACTGCCTATATGATAAAGTTTAAATACCTAAAGTTGACCTTTAGTGTACTTCATAATATAGCCTCAGCCTGACTTTCTGGAGTTATTTCACACTATTATTTGACAAGATTCCCCTTTTCTACATCACTAGTCTATTTATACCTTCTGCTTTTCTAATCTGCCTTGTTGCTTTCCCTCCTTGTCCACCATTTTTTCCAAGTTATTTTTCTTTATCCATACAAATCCTTTTCAATCTATAAAACCCTGTTCAAATATCATGCCTTGTTAGAGTCTTTCCTTATAATCAAGGTCCACAATTGTCCTGTCAGTGGAATAATTTTGAACTCCAACATTAATCCATTCTATTCATGCCAATTGAATATAAGCTTTCAGAAGGCAGGAAATTTTTTACCTCTAGTTTTGTATCCTCATAGCACAGTATTTGATACATAATGTTGTATTTGGTGCTTAATAAGTTTTTGTTAATTCATTTAGCACTCAGTTATTGTCTTGCTTTGCTAGTTGAATCATATATGTATGTATATATGTGTGTGTGTATATATATATAATACATTTTATATATACACACATATACATATATATGTATCCTTTATTTTCCCATCATATCTTAATGCTGAGTTTAGGATCCATATATTTATATCTCATCTATCAATAATTTTTGTATATTTAATAGGTATTTGTTCATTAGTTCTCTATAATTATCACATTAAGATAGATTGAGGCTTCTTATTTACAATTTTCCAAGGGTAATATCTCCCAGTAATTAATCTCCTTTGGGTTTTCCATTATACCTTATTTATGTCTTAACTTAGCAAAATGCTTTATCAGTTTTTTGCCAAATACATCTATAGAGATACAAAGCATGTTACAGATACATTTTAATAACTTTTTAAAACTATAGCAAAGCTGGGATTATCATTTTTAAAAATGAGCCTTCTGTCCACTTCAGATGACTGAGCTTTGCTTTAGTAAAATTAAACTTTATGGAGAATTATCATAAGTCTATGATTTCCATTCCAGGACTCTATTCCTTTTCCATTTAATTTCTATCTCTTTTTCCCCTTGTCAAATGCATTACATTAAAAATTACTCTAATCCCTACATAGTGAACAAATGGCATCTAAATTCTGTAATGAATGATAGAGTTTATTACTGTTAACATAGAACTCAGCCAAAATCGACATTCTTAATAAAAAAAAAAACTGACACTGGATTAGAGCTTGAAATTGAAACTTGGGTAACACATTTCTTCTCACAAAATGCAATAAAGAACCAGAGGCACACAAAACTGGCCTCTTAGACAGTAAGAAATACTCCACAGACCAAGAACAAAAATCCTCATTTATTATTATGTTTATAGAATAAGCAGCTATTGCTATCTTTTTGTCTCAAAAGCTAAAGTTTCATTTAGATTTCTCAATATAAAGATTTTCTGCTTGGGGACAACATTTATCTATAGTAATTAGTACCAAAAAAAAAAAAAAATCCCCGAACGAATAAACAAACAATATATACAGTGAGAAGCAGTTTTGTTTCTTCTTCTTCTTCTTCTTATTATTATTATTATTTTAATGTAGCATCCTTTCTGGACTACTCTTCCAACTAGAGCTTACAGGAAGTAGCTGACTACTTCTCAAAGAGTTCTAAGTTTTGAGACTAAGCTTTTTACTATGACTAATAAACAAATAAATGTTTCAATACACTAAAATGAACAAAAAAAGATTGTATTTTTAAAATATGAACCTCTGTTCCAAAGTCTTTATTAACCCTCCTCTCTCCAAATCCTGGAAAGTTTTTCTCATTGGTGAAATAAAGGATCTAGTCAAGGTCAAAAGTCAAAATTGGTTCATTAAATATAGTCCACACTAGAATAATATTATTTCTATAGATACATAGAAAAATAAATAGATCAGTCATAGCTTTCTCTATATATGAGTATATGTATCTTTCTCTCTCTATTTATATATAGTGTGTGTATGCATAGTATTCATGGTCTCACAATTTTACATTTAATTTGCATTATTTTCTCTATAACTTCTTAAGTCTAGATAAACAATAAAGCAATAAATCAATGCCAAATTTATAGCCTTTGACAATCTCCAGACATAAATGTTCATATTAAAAATCTAACAATAAGCTCTTGAAGGTAGGAGTTAGCAGTAACACACAATTCCACTCCTTTCTGAACTCTTCGATCTAGTGAAACTGACCTCTCTTCTTCATATACATGACACCCCAACTCTCGTTTCCATGCCTTTGTAAGAATCATTCCCAAATTTCTAGAATACATTTACTTTTCCCCTCCCCTTATATGGCCTCTCTTTTCTTTTAAGACAAATTTCAAGCATCATCTTTTCCATAGAGTCTTTCCTTACCCTCTGATTTGCTATTGCCCTCCTTTCTAAACTGTCTAGTTTAGAATACACATAGTTGTATTTATTAACTTTATATGCATGTATATGTTTATAGACATATATGCATACATATATCTATATCTATATATACATATATGATTCATTAAAATAAGAAATTTATTTCATTCTTTTGTAATTAGCACAGTGCCTGGCATAAAACAGGTACTTAATAAATGCATGAAAACTGAATGATTGAGAAGCCACCTTCATACCATTTGCAAAGGTGGATGGCTATGGATATGGAACACTGCACAAACTGTCAGAACTGGCTTTTGTCTTGCCTCCTCTCTTTCTTTTTAATTTTTTTTGTTATATGGAAAAGTTTTATAGTGGGTATATAATAATAGATGTACAATAAGTTCTTGTTGACTGATTTTTAGCCAGTACAAGAGAAATTATTGGAAGAACTAAATGATTTTATTTAAATTTAGGAGAGCTGTCATGGGAAAAAAAGAGATTAGGCTTTTTCTGTTTGATCTTATCTAGTCAATGGAAATTACAGAGAGACACGTTTTGGCTCTATATGAGTAAAGAAATAAAGGCACTTAATAACTAGAGCTTTGTCAAGTAAAATGGGATGTTCATCATGAAAGAAGTAGCTAGGTGTGGTGATAAAAGAAGTAAATATGAAGTCAGGAGAAAACTGGATTTAGAGCCTACCTCTAATATTTACTAGCTCTCTCACCACAAACAAGTCACTATTTCATCCCTCTCAGACACACTTTTATTTTCTGCAAAATAAGAATGATGCTAGTCTTTCATTAGGTTTTTTAAGCCTCAAATTCCTCTCCTTCCCTCCCTCCCTCCTTCTCTCTCTCTTTCTCTTTCTCTCTTGCTCTCTTTCCCCCCATATATATATATATATATATATATATATATATACTGACTTAATCCTCAAAGAACTATATATATCCAAATATTGTACATATATTTATATAGTGTCTTGCAAATAGTAAAGTGCTATATAAATATCAACTATTATTATTAATACACTGAAATTATAGTTTAACTATCACATCTAACAGGGATCACCCATCAATGGTTCCCATATTAAATCTAATCACCCCAAATTCTAATATATTCAAGGAATATGTTTGTATTCCTCATTAATCAACAAAATTTCAACATCTCCCTCAATTTGTCAACTAAACTCAGAGCCTCCAATAAATGAATAAATATTATTTGGTTAAGAAGCTAGAAAAACTTCCTTTTCCAATAAAAATCATATCTACCTATTAAGTTCCTAAATGTCCTAAGATTAAACAAATATTAAGGTTATTTAATATAACATACACAACATAATTTCTGAGCTATGTTAGCAATCTAATAATAGAGAATTACGTCTAAGTTTGTATGATAAAATGACAGTTACAGTTCTTTAAAATCCTCCCTATTATGCAGATGGCTTCTCTTCACTTCTGGGATCACAGTTTCATACCATTTAGCCACTTCACAAGAATTTCCTCCATCCTTTTCACAAAATATAGGTTAAACATTTCCTACAAAAGTGTATTCTCCACAAGCTTTTCTCTCTGTCTTTTTTAACTTTTCTCTAGTCATAACAGAAAAGTTCTTTCTTCAGCTTCTCTCAAGCCAATCCTCTAAACAGTGTCTTTGCAGTGTAATACTTAATAAAATTATCTTATCAAGTTTCTTCCTAATAGTTAAGAGAGTTCTAATGAGGAAACTGTTTCTCCACAACCTCTTCACATTTGTCTTCTCCATAGTTTATAATGTTTCCACCTCCTCCATGGCCCATGGAACAAATTCCTCTTATCTGCTCATTCTGCCAGGAAGTTTTCACATGGTTGGATGGACAATCCCCTAATTCATTGATGTATCTAACATCCCTTGGTTACACCTAATTTGGTTTTATCCTGTTTGCAAACATGGTTTTACCAGTGTGTAGCCACTAGACATTCTAGTCTTGAAGCCACAGCTGTGGGTTAGGTGAAGGTAGATACCAAAAATGGATGAGCAGCTCTAAAAAAAAATTGGCAAGACTTCACACCATAAATACTAGTTCTCTCTTAATATCAGTCAGAAATCAAAAATGCCAAGGTCTTGGGCTGTCATCAGTCATCAACTTTTGTCTTACCTGGATTTTGAAATGGCTCTAGAAGACTAAAAAGGCTGATGACTTAGGCAATTCTGTCTTAAATATAATCTGCAGGCAAATCAAGACATCGCTCTGTGATGTCACTGATTCTTTTCAAAAGACAGAGAACAAACAATAGTTTCTCTTATAGATCAACAATAAATACATATAATTTCCTGGACCCCTAAGGAGAAGAAGCTCATAGTATCATAGCCACAATTATAGCTTTTCCCTTCTGTGGTTTTAAGGAAGTACAGCTTGAAATAGGTGTTACAATAGTATCATTAGAAGTTCTCCAACATAAGGGATTTTTGTTCATATAAAAATTGAACTAAATGACCTATAAGGTTACTGCCAACTCTAAAATTTCATGCTTCTGGTAAACAATACAAACATAAAACATCAGCGTGTCCCCCAAGGTTTTGCTGAGAATAAGCAGCTATAGGCAGTGATACAATCACCAGGATAGAAATGGCTTTCCTCTTTTTTGTTAGCACTCCACTGTTCCTCATACTATCCCTCCTTCCCACTTAATTTATCCACCTCCAAACACCTCAATTTCCCCTTCATATACCTTTTCCCAAGAACACACTAATTTTCCTACATTTACAATGGAATCATAAGAAGATAGAACAAGAAGTGAAAGAGCTATTTCCTTGCTTTACAAATTAGAATGGCTTTTCCTGAGCTTAATGCCTCTGAATTAATGTACAAATTGAGTGCATACTATTTTAAATCTGAGCACTTAGTGAACTAACTGCTATTCATTTTCACTAACATTTCTTCTCCTGCTTGTTTTCATAAGATATAATCATTGTTAGGAGTTTCAGATGAATATTTATTCCTATAAAGCTGAATTCTCTGTTTATCTGAAAAAGAGGAACATGATAAGAATGTTTTAAATGGTTTCTTGCCCCCTGTCAGCTTTCTTCACTGTCAAAATAGATTCCTTTTTTAAAATATTTTATTTTTAAAAATTTTATATAAAATTTTTCTATTTTTAAAATATTTTTATTTTATTTTAAAACAATTTTAAACATTTGTGTTGTTGCTTTTTTATTTCAAGTTCCAAAATCTATTTCTCCATCCTTCCTCCCACCATTCCCCACATGTAAACAGATATAGGTATGTGCTGTCATGTAAAATATTTCCATAATAGTCATTTTGTGTAACGTGCGGACTAGCTTTTTGGAGGATCTCTGGATGAGCCTTGGTCTTAAGTAGAGAAGTGATGAAGACAGGAGAGCCACCATGAGGATGGTCAAGGATGGAGTCTGGAGTCTCCTCTATGTGTCTGTGTCTAAGTCTCTGAGTCTGAGATCAAGCTGGAACACACACACACACATTCTCCTCTCCAGACCTCTCAGCCCTTAAATACCTTAGTACAATTATATCACTACAGCACACTGAGCATGTGCCAACTCTAGAACCATTACATCACCATATCACACTAAGTACATGCAAATTAGAAACCATTTTCTCATCAATCACATTGAGTAAACACCCTGTTATAAGTATCCTTGTTTCAAGTATACTTTTCCTGAGTTCTGGCTCTCTACAATTTTGTACAAAAAGACTCCAATAAAAGAAAAAAATGAAAGAAAGAAAGTAAAACTAGCATGCTTCAGTCTGTATTCAAATAATATCTGTCCTTTTTTTGGAGGTAGATAGTATGTTTCATCATTAGTCCTTTGCCCCTTTTGAATGTGAATAGAATGACTGTATGGGAATAAAATATATAAAGAAAAATGATAAAATAAACAATCCCTCAAAGAAAAAATATTAAAGAAAAAACCTGTTTATTGGAAGGAGCATATAGATAACTGATAATAGATACATACACTGAAAGGACTTGTTTGAAAACAGTAATAACTAGAGTAATGATGGCTACAGGGTGTTGGCATCCTTCATTTAATCTGCACATGACTGGACACTTCATGAAGATTAAGTATAGAATATTATATTCATAGTTAACACAAACAGGAATTTCTTGCATTTTACTTCATAAGATAAACACGAATCACTGATTATCAGGAGACTCTGATTTGAGGTATCACAGATGATTAAGAAACTATCTGGAGAGGAATTAAGAATTCAGAAAGAAGAAAAGCTTTACTAAAAAAACAGAATCTGTTCCTTTTACTATCACATTCATTAAGGAAGAAACAGTGGAAATTCTGTCATATCCTAGGATTACTAATTATCCATAAGCTGGATTTTTTAAAATCCCAGTTCTCCAGATGATGAAATCCTAAGGAAAGCTTTCTTAAGGGGAAACCATCTCAGCCTGTGTGAAATAATTGCTACCGATTCATTAAACATTATATGGCATCACTAATAATTTATCTACAAAGAAAAACTGCTAAATTATCTGAGTCTCTGTTGTACTGCACCTCCCTCTTCACATTAGCCACCAGTCCATGAACAAAGAATCTTGTGTTCCATGTGCCACAGCAGGGGAAAATAATCTATTCACCACTGGAGTTCTATGTTCTTCCCAAGGATAATCAAATCAATATTACCTTTCTGAGACAATCTACTACTGTATCCTTGTTCTTCAGAGTTGTATACTGGCTAAACCAAAGCTCTCTTCCTTTATCACCACTCTTAGCTCTCTCATATTCATCCATTTCAGTCCCTTCAGGATTCCTATCCCAATGAGTGCCTTTGGAAATCTCGTGCTATTAGTGAGCAATCTGTCTTTCCTATAAGACTTGTGACCTCTCACTGGATTCTATTTGATGTATATTGTATATTGACTTATATGAGTATATATTAAGTTTTCCAAAGAATGGAAATTCCTTGAAGGCAGGAACTGTTTGATTTTTGTCTTGGTATCTTTAGTGGCTAACACATAGTTAACCATAGCTAACACACAGCCTGGATAATATTAGGTGTTTAATAGATGCTTGTTAGATTGCATAAAATAAATACACTTGCTTATTTATTTTAATTTACTTTCTGCACTGGGTTAATGTTGCCAAGCTTCCAATTTGGCAACAGGCTTACCACAAGCAACTACTTATGGTATCCAGAAAAAATTTTTTTCTAAATGCTTGTGTCTGTGCTCCAAACATACTGTTCCCATGTAAGAAGTGACTGTCAAAATATAGCCAAACAAGTGTATGAATAATTCCCAAACAATGGAGCCGTTATTCTACATGCCTTTACATGTTCAAAGCCCAGTGAAAGAGAAGAAAGAAAACCAAGAATGAACAACAAACAACACAATAAGGAGTGGTAATATGATAATGTGGAGCAGCTAGATGGAACAGTGAACAGCATACCAGGCCTGAAGTCAGGAATCTCCCCTGTTTGAGCTCAGACAGCTTAACAGCTGTGTGATCCTAGGCAAGTCACTTAACTCTGTTTGTCTTAGTTTCCTCATCTGTAAAATGAGCTGGAGAAGGAAAGGGCAAAGCACTGCAGTAACCTTGCTAGGAAAATCCCAAAAAGGAAAACAAAGAGTTGGACATAACTGAAATGACACAACAACAATATGTTAATGTTATTCTGCTGAAATTATGTTGTTTGGATTAATACATAAATTTTGCCTGTAGAAATATAAACTGTTATTGATTCGTGTTTGTGATACAATGGAAAAACCCTGGTTGAGTTAGAATATCGTACAATTGGGAGACACTAGGAGTAGAGTAGAAAAATTGTAGGCAATGCCTCTTGTTACACACAACAAAGGACTAAAAGCCCTTTTTTTTTTGTTCCATGGCTACAAGGAACAGCAGATTCTGTTGATGAATGGGAGGGAAGGAACTAATGGGGAAGCCTATTTGTATAACTCTTGGATTACTATTTTATATTTATTTTCCCAAAATTCAGTCCTTCCATATAGAAGGTGCTGGACAAAAATTAAATGGAAAAAAAAATGGAATCGGAAAGTGTGTTTGCATGTGGTAATGAAGAAAATGCTATGCAGAGATGGAGAAGAATGAATGGGTAAATCCAGGAAAGAGACAAGTTAAGGCTGGGACACACAGTTTGATTGCAACACTCAAGAGTGTCTGGTCTTCATTTTTGTTAGCATTGTGGTGAGAGGAATATTCGCTTGGATATACTTCAATTTGGGGTTATGTAGGGTTCATGCCATTCTAAAACCAACTCCATTGCATATATCAACCTAGAAAAGTAGATTCAAAGGGATTCATCTAAGAAGGATTTATGTAGGGCCTACTATATATCAGGGACATATTCAAGTGCTAGGAAAACAAAAAATAATCTAAACCATTGTTAACCTCAAAAAGCTTTTACTCTAATGAGGGGAATATATATATATATAATGCATATATATGCAGAACCGTAAATTCTAAAATCATGCAAAATAGATAAAAGCACAAAAAGGGAAGGAAAAAAGAAGGCAATAATAAAAAAAGAGATTAAAATAGTCTTCTAGTGCAATTTGAATAATTCAGCCTAGTGCTGTGTGATTTGTATCAGTTGAGATTATTTCTGATTTCCATTCCCTGAAAAAGAGTGATAATTCTCAACACAGGCTATACAATACAATAACATACTGATTAAAAACTTAATATGTGCTATTCAGTATGTTAAGGATAGAAATCAAAAAGTAAAAAGACAATTATTGGTCTCAAGGAGCTTCCAATTGAATAGAGAAAAAAAACATACAAAAGGAAGCTAAAGTGGAGAGGGCATAGAGGTATTATTATGATAGCATGAATCCAAGAGATATGTGT
Organism: Antechinus flavipes; assembly: GCF_016432865.1. Classification (NCBI taxonomy): domain Eukaryota; kingdom Metazoa; phylum Chordata; class Mammalia; order Dasyuromorphia; family Dasyuridae; genus Antechinus; species Antechinus flavipes. The sequence continues at coordinate 210,003,358 of NC_067400.1, read as the reverse complement.
AATAAGAAATGAAGAGTTTGATAGGTTTCTAAGACCTCTTTAAATGGAGGCTTTGAGAGGAAGGGTTTTTGTTTTTGTGTTTGTTTCTTGCTCTGACATTCAATAAGAGGAACAGAGGTGACTGAAAGTAATAATGAGATGTCAGTACTAATGCTGTTACAATCTCTGTGTTGCGTTTCCTGGTGGTAAGCTTTTCCTGGAAAGGGAATTGTGTTGGTGCAATCAAATCCAAGGGTTGTAATTGGTGAGAAATGTACATAAAACATATGAATTCCAATCTCACCCTCTCTACTTATTTTCAGTGTAATGTTGGGCATCTCACTTAAAATTTAGGAACTTTAAATTAGCTTAAGGTCCTTTCCAACTCTAATATTGTATGATTCCATCAAAATGTTTTTCAATCTGAAAACCCTTGCATAAGGATTTTTAAAGTCTGAAATATATTAATCATTTCTTACTTTTCGAGACCTCTTACATCTGACTCCTTTCCACCTACACTGGCTTACTTGTTGTTTCTGATATCCATGATTCTCTATCTCAGGAATACATGTTTTTTTTACTGTCTCTCTTTGCCTGGAATGTTCTCCTTCATAACCTCTTGCTATTCCTGGCTTCCTCTAAAACTCAATTCAAATCAGACTTTCTATAGAGAACTTTTCCTAGGCCTAGTCCCTCCCTCTCTTATCTTCTGATAATATTGTCTCCTTGCTGAGATTAATTCCATTTTATCTTGTATGTAACATACATACATACATACATACATATATATATATCACAGTTCTAGACCTGGAAAGGACCTTTGAAGCCAGCTATTAAAAAGTCCTCACCTTACAAGTGGGCAAAAGGAGGCAGAGAAAGGATAAGTGACTTGTCCATGTTCACACAAGTAGTAAGCTTTACAATAAAAACAACATTTGAACCAAAGTCCTCCAACTTCAGAGACAATGCTATTTATATAATACCTAATATATCACAAATTATATTATACCTTATCTTTTAAAAAATATTTTCCCAATTATATGTAAAGATAGTTTTTGACATTCATTTTTGTAAGATTTTGAGTTCCAATGTTTTCCCTCTCTCCTTTACCCCCTCTTCCCCAAAACAACAAGCAATATAATATAGGTTATACATGTACAATCATTTTAAACATATTTCCATATTGGTCATGTGAAAGAAAAATCAGAACAAAAGGGGGAAAAAACACACAGAAAAAAGTGAAAATAGCATGTTTCAATCTGTATTTAGTCACCATAGTTCTTTCTCTGGATGCAGATGGCATTTTTCATCACAAGTCTATTGGTTTTGTCATGAATTAAATTGAACTGTATTGCTGAGAAGAGGTGAGTTTATCATAGCTTATCATCACACAATCTTGCTGGAACTGTGTATAATGATGTTCTAGTTCTGTTCACTCCACTCAGTATATGATGCCTCCTTTTATAATTTCAAAAATACCTATAAACCCTTATTTTTTTTTGAGGATGCAGAAGAGTACAACTGGAGAATAGATACGTTCCTGCACCCCAATTTCCTCAGATATATAATGAGAAGATTGAATTAGTTGGCCTTTGAGTTCACTGCCTAATATAGCTCTGTGATCCTATGACCCTACATAGTCAACATTTCAAAAAGATGGAGAATCCCTATGAATTTGAGACAACATGGAAAAACACACCTATTCCTATTAAAGATACTCACTATGACACTGAAGGGGTTAATGCCTTAGCTTCTGACAAATGAGAACAACAGAGTAGCAGATGCTCTCAGTATTCCTAACTCTAACCATGGGAATTAAAACACAAGCTTTACTTGTCCTCCACTCTACTTAGACCAATGTTTCTCAAACCATATTTCAAAGTGAGAAGCACTTAGTACAAATTGTGAAATTTGTGAATTGGTTCTCATGCAATTTAATCCACCAAAAATAAAATGACTATCCTGGGAAAACAGAAAGCAATGCAGATTAACTGGCTATATATCTGTGAACATTCCACTCCTGTTTTTATAAAGTTTTTGAATTTGTAGAGCTCCATTTTGGAAAACAATTTTTGTTGTTCTTCACACAAAAACATAAGGCCTAGAATTATGCCTTGGAATATATTCCCCCAGTCAATTACTTTTCTTGCCTATGAATGCAAGGGAGTGTATGCAATATTTAGAAATGTTTGTTTTTATTTTTTTTAAAGGCCATCAATGCTTCTGACTCAATATATCAAAGCATTTGTGGTTCCCTGATCTAATACTAGATTTTCTTTTAATTTATTAATAAAATGTTAATTTTTTTTCTCTTATTGATCTAGGAGAAAAAGAGAACTAATTTATGGCTATAATTTACCCTCAAAAATGTCATTCCCTCTTGATGAGGACAATATAATCATGAATGGGAGCTTAATTTTAAGTTTTACTTCTAAGGAGCTGAATTGCTATGCTTTTTATGTCTCTGAACACAAAATAACCAAATTCTATTGACTTAGATTTTAAAAAACAAAAGGGGAATAACCACAAGAAAAGGTTTGTTTTGTTTTGTTTTCACATAATAACACATTCAACAGGATAAAACTAAAACTACATGAACTTGTTTTTTCTTGCTCATATATTCCTTGAAAATGCACATGGAAAATTAGGGAAGAAAATGTCATTTCATAGCTCTCTGATTTGAGGCCCCTTTGATATTTTAAAAATTTTAAAAACATGAATATCATTGATCTTATGTTTTTCTTCAGAACTTTCCTACCTGTTCATCTTAACCAAAAATCCTTTGCCTCATTTAAAAAAAGAAGTAATATAGTTTCTGAAACTAAGAAGCATTAAAATATCTAATGGAGAGTTATATGCATGTTTTAGGGCCCACAGAAGATAGAGAAATTGGAAATTCAATAAAACTGTACATTACATATAGGAGAAGATGAACTCAAGTTGAAGACAATGGAGAAGGGCAATGAAAAATGCAAATATATTAAATTCCTATGGTCATGGTATAGAAAGAAAACAAATAGGGAAAAGGTTGAATGCAGTCAGTATTAGAGGCAGAAGGTCCTATTTCCTTCTACATAAGGTGTTACTTAATAGCTAAGTAGCTTTGCAGAAGTCCCTTGATGTATAATCTTCAATGCTCTCATTTTCAAAAGGAGAGCAACAGACTAGATGGCTTTTAAGGTCCCTTCCAACTATGAATTTATGATCATACACATAAAGTAGGACAAATATCTAAAAAGGATTTCCTCTTCCAGAAGTCTATAGTAAAGCATGATATCCAAAGGCACCCTGCCTAAAAGCAGAAGTTACATCATGCTAGGTGACACTTTTTTTTTTTCCTATTACAAATCAACTAAAAAAGAATTCATATAAACTGACACAGAATTGTTGGGTTTTTTTTTTTCCATTTTACAAGGAGCAAAACATGAAGTGATTTAAGAAACTTTGCAAAACAGAAAAATAATAATAGGCAAAGCCACTGGGAAAAAGGAGGCTATGTTTTAGATTTAAATCTTCATAATTCAAAAATTAAAAATGCAGACAAATATATTATAAGTATAATCTATCTCTTATTCATGGAAGCTGAACTATTAAACCAGAACATGTGCATCATTTTAGTTTGTTAGTGATCTTATACTTCTCTCCATATGCACTTGCTTCATTCAAACTAGACTTTTCAGTGGGTTCCATCTATATTCCTTCTGTCCAACTAATGTACTTCTGCCTGTGCTGTTTTCTATGCCTAGAATTTTTAAAATCCCTTCCATCTACCCATCTGTTGAAGTATTAATTTTAATTTTAGATCTAGGTCAAATGCTCTCTCTTTTTGAGGCTTTTCTTGACAGTGTTGATCTTCAATCGCTTATTTCTCACCTTCCTCAACCCTAACCTGGCATAATTTGTGCCTCTCTTGTGTATATAATGTATCCATAGTTGTTTACACAGGTGTCATATACCCCTACTAGAAGTATGGAATTTTTTTCTCCAAAAAACCACATAGTTATGCTTGAAGAGCAGCCCAAACTTTGTTAGCTTGTTCATTCCCACAGGGCACTTGTGCATAGTATGGAAATCAAGCCAATGCACAGTACATAAAGAGCACCCACTCATCATCACAGCTTATTCTAAGTCTAACAAATGGCAAAATGAAAAACTGAAGTATTTTTACTGTTCTGGAGGAGGAAAAACCCTAAGAATGCTTGTTCTTTTTAAACAAGCTATCAAAAATCTAGAGTTTCTTCAGCATGTAATTTAGAGACTGACTTTCTTTGATATCAGCTTGAACATTATAAACTGTACAAAATAGGATTAGTTTTTTTTTTTAAATATTACAATAAATTTGCATTCCCCATTATTATTTTTGGTTTAGATATAGATCTACATTACTCTTCTGATCTTTGAGCTCTGATAAAATGTGTCTTCATTCTTTAAAGAGTCTCCTATTGCATCCAGGGCCATCTCCAGGCATCGTGATCTGTATCTGGCCACTGGACCCAGAAAGCTCTGGAGGGGAAGTGAGTCAGGTGACCTTACACAGCCCTCCCCTACTTAAATTCAATTCATTTGCATGTCATAGTATCACCTGTCTGATGTCAGGTTCCTCTTCAAGAATGAAGGACAAACAACAACAACAAAATTTTTATTTCAATTCAACAATTCAGAAGGTCTTTGTCCTGTACCTACAATGTTATACCCTAAGAAAACAATTTTTTAAAAACATTACATCTCAAACTCATATAACTCCTTATCTTTCCTCTGCCTAACTTCTCCCATCTTCTGAAATTCCTTATTATCATCCTCATCACTTCAAATTCAGTCCAATAAAGATTTCTTTTCTTGTTGTCATCATCAATCCATACTCTTTCAAAGTATGTCTTGTTTTTTTCCATAACACCTTTACTCACTTAGTCACCAGTCTAATTCAGGATTTTACATGCATTTTACAGAACAAATTGATACCTGGAGAGATTAAGTCATTTGCTTTGGGTCAATTAACAAATGTCTAATGTGAGATTTGAGTACAAGTTTTCCTGATTTCAAGTATAACCCTGTTTCTCATAATATCAACAATCAGTGTTTGAATTTTATTATTTTGTGTAGACAACAAAGGAAAGAATATTGTTTAAATTTATAAACCAATGAAATGAGAGAATATTTCTAAACACTGATGAATTTCAGAAAATGAATTAAAAACAAAACAAAAACCCTTCAACTCTAGTTTGTTTTCTAAACTTACAGGATCTCAACCCAACAAGGACATCAGAGAATATCTGGTCTAGCCTCTTTATTTCACAGATGAGGAAAGAAAAATCAAAACTCAAAATTACTTGCTGAGGTCATATAAAGAATAAGGAGTAAATCCAGAAGATATAAACCCAGAAGAGAAGTCTTCTGACTCCAAATTCAGCACTTTTTCCATTACATTGAAACATATAATCTCTGTAATATGTCTATTCAAGGAAGACGTTATCAATTTTAAATGGTTTTAAAAGAAACATTTTTCTACTTATAGACGCAGTCAAATACTCAAATCAAATACTCTAACCCCACATTAAACTACATAAACAATCATCATATATGTCAAAAATCTGAGCTGAAAGGACTTAATAGCAATTGTTCACATTTATGTGATGGTTTACAAAGCATTTTCCTCTGAACTAACCTAAGAAGAAAACAGTTCAAATAGTAATATTATCCCTATTTTGCTGGGGAGGACACTGACTCTCAGAAACATCAAATAACTTATCCAAAGTCACACAGCTAATGAATATTAGTGTTTAAATCTACTTCTCATTCTAAGTCTAGGATGCATTCTATTCTATAGTACTCTCTTACATTAGAGATAACTGCCTTCCACTTTCTTTTCCAGAGAAAGTGACCTAAGTCCAGATATGACCTCCCAAGATTGCTTCCAAGTCCTAATCAATCAGTCAGATACCTTGTATATGGCCAAAAATAGACCCAAAGTCATTTCCCAGTCAACCAAGTGCTAATAAGTGTTTGTGGTGGTAGGTATGCAAGTCACTGGGTGATTTACTACCCCTGGGTAGTAAAACTAGTCAAGCAAGTCAACTAATATTTATTAAAGGCTTTCTATGTGTCAGATACTTTACTTGGACTATAAAGAAAAACCTTCAAGAAGGGCTAATGGAGAAGACAACATGCAAACAACTGAGTACAAATATGATATACATGGAAACATCTATCTTCACAAATAGACACAAACCAAATGGAAAATCTTTTTAAAAAAATTTTTTTATGTCCTGGGGCAGCTGGGTGACACAGTGGATAGAGCACCAGCCCTGAAGTCAAGAAAACCTGAGTTCAAATCTGATCTCAGACACTTAATACTTTCTAGCTATGTGACCCTGGGAAAGTCACATAACCCCAATTGCCTCAGCAAAAAATTAAAAAATTTAAATTTAAAAACAACCAACAAACAACTTTATGTCCTAATGTCTATGTTTTTCAGCTTCTGCAAGACAGAAATCACATCCAGTTACAGAATTATTGGTCAGGTCGGGGTTTGTCCCTGCTTCCTTCCAAAATGAAAGGAACACCACAGGAGAAAATATCATGGTCTCCATTTTCCTTCCCTTTCTTTTTTGAGAGTTACAGCCTAGGGCAAGCACTACTACAACAAGCTGCCCATTCCTTTTCTTCTGAGCCCCACCCTTCTTTGGCTTTCCAAAACCAAGGGAACACACCCAACCCCTACAGGCCTCCTAGTTTTTAATCCTTTCCTCTCCAGGCTACCAAATGTGTCACCTCCAAAATCTTCTGATGTTTGCAATTAACAGAATGGAAGGGCTGGGAGGGAGAAGGAAAGGGGAAACAAAATGAGACAGGTAAAGCTTGCCTCTAATTTCTTTTTCCTCAATGGTGAATTAATATTCTGCCTCCCCTTGGTCTTTTAGTCTATTAACTGTTTTTGCATTCCTATTACTATTCTTTAACTCTGTTTCACTTACTGCTCTATTTTTAATCCTTAAGCTTTCTAGAGCACCTTCTGGAATAAAGAGAGTGGGAATATATATAGCATGACTGGGTTGGAAAACCACTGCACTCAAAGTCTGTTGTTAATTTAAAAATAAATAGAATCTCAGTAAGTCTATTGAATAGACATCATGTTTTACACACAAAATCTGAAAAGTTTAAGACATACATAAAGAATAAGTTTAATTCATGTGTTTATTTATAAATGTATGTTTGTGTATGTACACACATACACATAATGACACACACATTATTTTCCCTAAAATATCTTTCAATTAAACTTAATTATTCCAAAAAGATCAGTTCTCTAAAGACAGTGTCCGGAAAAAGAGCTCTTCAACCATAGAAATGTTATGAACAATTGAAGTTCCTACAAGAGACACATTTAAGGTCCTTATGTGGGAATAAAATTGCAGCATTAAGAAAACACACACCAAGAAGCCAAGGAATAATATACTTGCCTAAGCATAGCATAAATAAAATTCCACACATGACAATGGAAAAGAGCTGGCCAACATATTTTACAACTGATACAAGATTCAATGAAAAACAATAGAATTATGCTTGTTATACTGAAAGGTACACAGAGAGACTATTGCCATGGTGATAATGTTTTTCTAAGCAAAAATTCAGGACATACAGTCCAACACAGGATTTATCACCCCCATTAACACCTGCATATACCACGTGTTCCACATTAACATATAGATATAGATACACATAATATGGGCTAGTAGTTGTGCAATTTTTCTTGGGGAAAAAAAAAGTAATGATTGATGCCTCTTTTTTTTTATACCACAGTAATTTTCAGATATGCTACCACCTTAATACCATTGAATCTTCCATTGAAACAAAGTAAAAAAATTCAATCAAAACTGTCATTTCACAGTCAATGTAACCCAGGAATACCCATGGTCTCCCACTTTTCTATTGAAAGGAAAGAAGTATATTTCATCATTTCTACAGTAGCAAGATTAGCCCTTAACTTTAATAAGTTAGGCTTTTGGCTTTGTGTGTGGTGTATTATTGTGTTCCAAAAGATTTAGAGTTGGACCCCATTTCCCCCATGAAATAATGATACATGTAGTTATAGAGAGTGATTGGATTTATAGTCTAGCCATAGCTGCCTATTTAAACCACACTGAATATGCAATAATATATATTTGTCAGAAAACAATGGAAAGCAATACAGTTGTAAAATAAATAAATAAGAAAGATGTATCACTTTTTCTTAATAGTTTATTTACAATTCAAAATTATTTTTATTTCTTTTTTTCCCAAATATATCAATTGATTAATAAACAAAAATTTCTCTTAGTTGCTGGAGATACAAAGAAAAAAATGAAATAGTCCTTGCCCTTAAGAAGCTTATACTCAATCCAGGAAAATAACATATATTCATATGATACTATACACAATATATTTAGAATTTATAGAAGTTAACTTTTTAAAGGAGAAGAATAAGTAATTTCATTCTGTAACATATTTCCACTCACATTTAGAGGCTTATTCCACTTTTTCTTTTTAATGAGTTAGAAGTATTAGAGAAGGTGTTATTTGTTCCCATTTGGTATTTCCAGTATAATGACTTATTTGACTTCTAATCTTTTGATCTATTCCATTTGTAGCTTCAGCCCCAGTCTGGTCTCTAAGACCAATCCTGTTCTTGGGTAGGAGGAATAGATGTTCAACAGAGAATAAATACAGTTTTAAGTGCTACAAAAGAACCAATCACCACACAAAGCTGCACAGGGAGTAAACCATCAAAAACATGGGGACTGAGACAATACAAATAGGGTGTGTAAGGGAGAAGAGAAACTACCATGTGCTATGGTAGCCACAAATAGTTTATTAGAATTTTAAACAGTTGAAGTTTCTTCTTCTCTAGGAAACTGCTTAATATGAATTAGCAACAAGTAAAGCTCAGATCTAAAATATGTTTAGTCACTTGTTCCTGGTTCCAAGATGGACAAGAGTAACATTAAATACAACATGAATTTATACTGCAATTAGAAAGCTTACAGAAGCTTATGAACCAGGATTTCTCCATTTTAAAATTCTATACTTCAATGTTCTAAGTCCCTGAAACTTCAGAAAATTTGCCATTTTCAAACTATACCATCCATACATTTTATAATGTATAAAACATTATACATCTAAAAATGTTTTTTATTAAAACATGGACTCTGCCCCTGGAATACTGAGCTTTGATTGATGAGCTTTCAGTTTATCTTCCCTAGAACCAGCCATTCATTTCATTTTTTAGTCATATCTGAACTGTGTCAATTGAACACTGGATATTTCCATCATATAGCTTTTTCCTCCTTTTCAGTTTCTCTTTATATGTTGCTTTCCCCTATTTGAATATAAGTTCACTGAGAGCAAGTTGCTAATGAACATAAATAGTAACAAAGTAATTATAGGAGAATTCAATGTCTCCCTTTCAGAACTAGACAAATTTAACAGAAAGCTAAATAGAAAGAAATAGATCTAAAAAGATTGTAAGAAAAATTAGATTTGAAAGACTTATTTATTCATATGTCTAAGCATCTGGATAGAATTTTCATCATGAGTTTTTGGAATTGAATTGAATAACTATTACTGAGAGGAACTAAGTCATTCACAGTTAATCACTGAACAATATTTGCCGTTACCGTATACTGTGTACACAGTTCTGTGTAATACTGTGTGTTATTATGTACAAAGTTCTCTTGGTTCTGTTCATTTCACATCAATTCATGTAATTCTTTCCAAGTTTTTTCTGAAACCATCCTACTCACTATTTCTTAGAGCACAATCACATTATATTACAATGACCTACCACAATTTGTTCAGCTACTTCCCAATTGATGAATATCCCCTCAATTTCCAGTTCTCTGCCACAAAAAAAAAGGAGCTGCTAGAAATATTTTTGTACAAATAGTTTTTCTTTTTTAAAAAAATCTTTTTGGGATAAAGACTTAGCAATGGTACTCATTGATCCAAACATTTGGACAGTTTGTTTTTAAATTTTCAATACTTTTTTATTTTCCAAATACATGTAAAGATAGTTTTCCATGTTCATTTTTGTTAGATTTTTGTGTCCCAGAAACATGTTCCCATTGATAATATGAAGAAATCTACTTCTACTCACTGTGTGTCTTCCCATTGACCTTTGGATTATGTGTAAACTTGACTCTTATGTTATATTCTGAGTAACAGTAAGTGATGCTATGTTTTTCTTTTTTTTAATAATAGCTTTTTATTTTCAAAATACATTCAAAGATAGTTTTCAACATTCATCCTTGCAAAAGTTTGTGTTCCAAATTACTTCTCCCTCTTTTCCTTCCATATCTTCCCCTAGACAGCAAGTAATCCAATAAATGTTAAACATCTGCAATACTTTTTTAAAAATTATTTCTTTTAATAAACATTGCTTTAGGAATCATTTTGGGAGAGAAAAATCAAAGCTAAAGGGGAAAACTATGGGAGAGGGGGAAAAAAAACAGAAATAAGAAATGAACACAGCATGTGTTGATTTACATTCAATCTCCATAGTTCTTTTTCTGGATGAAGATGGCATTTCCTGTCCAAAGCCTATTGAGATTGCTTTGAATCACTGACCCACTGAGAAGGATCAAATCTTTCATGCTGTTACTGTGTACAATGTATTCCTGGTTCTACTTCTCTGATTCAGCATTAATTCATGTAAATCTTTCTAAAATCAGTTTGTTCATCATTTTTAATAGAACAATAATATTCCATTATCTTCGTATACAACAATTTATTCAGTCATTTTCCAAATGATGAGCATCTACTCATTTTCCAAATCTTTGCTACAACAAAAAGAGCTGCTACAAAATTTTTGATGTGCAATTTTTCTATACATATTTCCACATTTATCATGCTGCTCAAGAAAAATCAGATCAAAAAAGAAAAAAATTAGAAAGAAAGAAAAAATCAAGTAAACAATAAGAAAAAAGTGAAAATACTATGTTGTGATCTATATTCAGTCCTCACAATCCTTTCTTTGGATGCAGTTGGTTCTCTTCATACAAGATGATTGTGATAGTCATTGAAACTGGCTTGAGTAACCTCACTGTTAAAAAGACCCACATCTGTCAGAATTGATTACCTTATAATTTTGTTGTTGCTGTGTACAATGTTCTTCTGGTTCCACTCATTTCACTTAGCATTAGTGTATATAAGTCTCTCCAGGCCTTTCTGAAATCATGCTGCTGATTGTTTCTTATAGAACAATAATATTCAAAAACATTCATAACTCATTCAGCCCCAACTGATAGCATCCACTCAGTTTCTAGTTCCTTGCTACTATCCAAAGGGCTACTACAAACATTTTTGCATATGTGGGTCCTTTTCTCTTTTTTTCTGATCTCTTTGGGATACAGGTCCAGTAGAGATAGTGGTCTATCAAAGGGTATGCAGTTTGATAGCTCTTTGGGCATAGTTCCAAATTGCTTTCCAGAATGGTTGGGTCAGTTCACAACTCCACCAACAATGTGATGCTGTTTTTCAAAATGACAAAAGCTATTGAAAGCTTTAGCTATCAATAATGATGCAAAGTAGTAGTTCTTAATATGAGGTCTATGATCTTGTTTACTTTTAATATTTTGACAACTGTATCTCAATATAATTTGTTTCCTTTATAATTCCATAAATTCTTTATAAATTCAAAATATTATTCTGAGAAGGGGGTAATAGATTTCACCACATTGGCAAAAGTGCCCATGACATACAAAGAAGATGGAGAGTCTTTGAAGAAGAGTGAATTCCTGTTCACTACAAACCAAACTAGATGGTCTCTGAGGTCCTTTCCAAATATAACCCTAATCCTAATTCCATGATTCTATTACTTTTCTCTATGGATATTTCTAAGAACTATCAATGTGCCAATAAATTTAATATCACATGTCTTGTTATGAATTTAAAGAGACTAGACTTCAAGTTAAGAACCATAGTAAATCTTATAACCACCTTGCATGTTATAATTCTGGAAGATTAAGTTTGTTGAGAAGGAAAAAGTTGCAGAAGGCTGGTGACCCCTCTGGAACAGCTTCAAGAATGGAGCAGAGAGAAGCCAAGTTGGAACCCACCCCATTTCTTTCCCTCTATGTTAAACTTAGTTAAGTCAATTTGAGAGTCTATTTATAGTTAAGCCTTTATTTCACCCAATGTTCTGATTAATGGGGCTGAGACAGGGCTGGGCACAAGGAGGAGGAGGCAACACTGCTGAGGCTGATATTTTGACTTGTTATTTGGAGCTTATTCTTCATCACACAAAGGTTTCCAGCCAAAAATAATAAAAAAACCTATTTTTATAAAATGGCAGTAATCCATGTCAACATTCTATTCTAAAAACAAAGTGAAGACATCAAATCCTTAAGCAACGAATAAACTATATAACAAATAACAAATCATGCCATTTCATTTCAACGAAAATTGTTCCTTTTATATGAATCCTCACAAATTCAAACCAAACTAAATAAATTTCAGCTGAAAAACTCTTTTACCTTTGTAGACTAAATTTTGGTGAATTTATTATTTTTATTGTTATTTATAGAATTCTCAATCTGGAAAAGCTTTTTAGCACTACTTATTCCAAACCATTAATTTTACAGTTGAGAAAATTAATCTCAGAAAAATAAAATGACTTTTCTAAGGTTATATGCCTAATTAATGAGAAGGCTAGGACTAGAACCAGGCCAATAGATATACAATATTACTTAAAGTAGTAGATTTTAATTTTGGTAGCCAGCCATAAGTATTATTCTGATTGATGCTTAAAAAAACTTTAGAATCAAATAATTTTCATAAATTAACTTCAATTATACACAAAAATAGTATATTAGTAGAATATTTTATTTGTAGAATCTATCTTATTGAAAAGTATAATTTTCCAAAGAGTTTCCTCTCTAGCTATATAACTTTGAGAATACACATTAATTACTATATTTCATTAATGCTCTTTAATTTTCTTTATTCCTGGTGAATATATTAGTTCATATAACATACATCTAGACTTACTTTTATTTCTACATTTCAATAAGTATCTAGGTGGCACAGTGTACCAACACTGAATGGATTAGGAAGACCTAAGTTCAAATCTATTCTTAGATAGATAAGGAAACTGAGACAAACAGGGTTAAGTGACTTGCCTAGGATCACACAGTTAGAAAATGTCTGAGGCCACATTTGAACTCAGGATCATGAATCTTCCTGACTCTATGTCTGACACTCTATCCATTGCACCACCTAACTGCTTTCTTCTTCCCAGATAGAATTAAAAGAAAAGATTTTATCTGGTCCATGGTATTCTGTGGCTCTGAGCAAGTTACTTAATCTCTGCCTGCCTCAGTCTCCCAAAGCTGTTGTGAGGATCAAATGAGATATATTTGTAAAGTATTACAGAAACAGTAATATAGTATAATGACCTATTATAAATAATTTAGCTATTCTCATCAATATAATGATCTAAGACAATTTTATAGGATTTATGATGAAAGGTTCTCCAAAGAAAGAACCGGTAAAGCCTGTATGCTGATCAAAGATGTTTTCCTTTACTTTGGGACTCAAAATTTGAAAAAAAAAAAAAAAAATAGTGAAAATTGTCTTTTACATGTAATTGGGGAAAAATAAAATAAAATTTAAAAAAAATTGTAAAGTGCTTAGCTGTAGAGGTTCATAGATAGTGGGGAAACTCTAGGTGAAGTATAAGACCCTTCAGCTTAGAGGGAACCTGTAATGGGCTGAGGCTCGAGTTGATGCACTGAGGTCCCAAGCACGTGAGGCTAAATAGTAATTGGACCATACTCTATTAATATATAAGCTTGGAGAAAGAATGGCCCCCCACCCACTCTTTGTACAAGTCCTGATATGTTATATAGGAAGTGACAATTTTGGTGGGTGGAGGCAAGGGAGTGGAAAGGGAAGCGGAAGAAGAGACTGCTGGCTGGCATCTTGACACAGGTGCTCGCATTGCCATTGTAACGGCCCTTCAGCTCAGATCTCCCTCTGTTAGCTGGCTTCCTGTCGCAGCTATCCATATTGCTATCGCAATCTTTCTTGCCCATATTGCTATTGCAATCCTTGTTCATCTCTTCACTTCAATAAAGATTGAAGATTTTTCCCTTAACCTGAATTCCTGACTCCAGCTGATTTAAAATACGTGGTCATCATAGGAACCTGCTAACAATATCTGGTTTGGTTCCTTGTCTCCCCTAAGGGCGCTCAGTCTTCCTGAGAAGTCAGGGGGTGGTGACAACCTGTGTTTTAATTGAAGCAGAGTGATACCAGGTGGCAAACTACATACAATAGCAAGTTGTTTATATGGTCCCACATGCACAGTACATATTAGCGCAAAACAGTGTTTTGTTACATAAGAGTGTGAGGATATAAAAGGGGAAAATCCTTGGAATAAATGACTCCATATTTCCACCATCCTCTCATCACTTCTCCACCAAGACAATATGTTTTAATCACCCCAGTGTAGGGGCTCTATAAAGCACGGTACATTTTGTTACTCCAACTTGGGAGCTCTAGAAAGCAGGACACAACACTTAGCATAATGACTGGCACATTGTAAGTACTATATAAATACAAGTTATCCTTATCATTATTATTATTATTATTATTACTTATGGTACTTAGATGCTTTGATATTAAACATCTTAAAATACAACCTGGTATTTTATCTGAACCAACTCCCCTCAATGAAGAATATACATATATTGATACTTGAAGTACTCTCTGTCAAAAGTAGTCATCTCTCCTCCCCCCTTACCAAAAAGCCACTCCATATTTAAGGCATTCTGGGGGAAGATCAATATTCATTTAAAAGAAAACCAGAGTTCATCCATTTCCACTGATATGGTAGGGTTTTTGTTGTTATTTTCTTTTTTTTTCCAGAGTAACCTAAGAATACAGTAATCCAAATAAACAAAAATTATCATATCACATAGCAAATAGATTAACAAGAAAAGATTCTTCTATCCATCATGTTTTATAGGTTTCCGTAAAATTAGTGAGAAGGACACATATTCAGAGAATACATATGACCAGGAAACCGGTGAAGAGGAAAATAATGTGTGTGTGTGTATTTATGTATGTATGTAAAAATACTTTTACATACACACATATATAAATCTTTTACATACACACTCATATATACATGATCAGGGCAAATTATAAAGGCCTTAAATGTAGGGAACATGTGTGGTCAGGGCTCATTCTAATACTACAAGACTTCTAATTTCCTTTAGTTATGTCACAGTGCTGTTTCCTATTTTTTGATGGTTATCACATTTGTACACTCTTCCGAGTACCTTACTCCTCTGGTCTCAGAGCCCACTGGATATTTCTCTCTTTTATCAACTTCTTGATATCATGTCTTCAAGACTATCTAGTCTTGACTCCTGTTTACTAGGGAGTATTGACTAGAAAACTTCTTCCCAATAACATCTGCCTGACAACTCAAATAATAACCAAAGTTTATTAGTCACCTTACCTAAGAATGAAACTATAAAGTACTCTGGTATAATTAAGTCTTTTATTTTAACTCCCAAGATCAGGGACCAGGGGGCCAGCTAGGTAGCACAGTGTATAGAATACTGGGCCTAGAGTCAGGAAAATTCATCTTCTTGAGTTCAAATCTTCCTCAGATATTTACAAAGTATATGAACCTGAAAAAATCACTTAACCCTGCTTGCCTCAGTTTCCTCCTCTATAAAATGATTTGGAGAAGGAAATGGCACATGACTCCAATATCTTTGCCAAGAAAATGTCATATGAGGTTACAAGGATTTAGACATGATGGAAAAATGACTAAAAAAATCTGGAACCATATGTTGATCCAATTTCCCAGACAAGTATCTCACTCAGTATTAAAAACTGTTCATATAATTGTCTCCTACTTAACTCCTTATGAGGATATTATAACCCCCAAAATTGATTTCATGGTACATAGACAAAGAAACCTCATAGGAGCCGTGTGAAAGTTTGACTGAAAAATCCATTTATTTCCCCAAATACTTTGGATCGGCCTGCAAATGAATCCAAGCAAAAACATAACTAAGTGAAGATAGCAGGATCATTATCCTCTACCCTCCAGGCCCAGCAGCAAAAATAGCTTTAATGTTGTATGTTGGCCAACAAAGGCCTCCCTGTCACTGTACATTAAAATATTAACTACCCAAGTAGTTGCCTTAGGATCATATATTTTCCATGTAGGGACCAAAGTTACCCTTCAATCACTGACAGTCAACTTAACTTATTGTGACTTTAGTAGCCTCATCTGTAAAGTGGGAATAATAATGTTTTTCCTGAAAATGTCTTCCAAATCTAAGATCTCTGATAGCTCATTGACACTTTCAATAGTAAAATTTCTGTTCTGGTTTCTAGCCGTTAGGCAAGAGGAGAATACTTTACCAAATTTTTCTTACATCATAAACTAATGCATACAATTGCTGGTTCAAGTTTTATTGCTTTGTTCTTTCTGTGCTAATAAATATCCATATTTAATATCTTGCTGCCTTTTCATACTCATTTAATGAGTGATGCCAAACATACTTACATATATGTATGATGAGATGTTGAGAAATACATTTTAACATTAAAGCAGGGGCTTTAACAAAGTGTAGAGGTTTCAATAGTTCTAAGAAATATTTTTATTATAAAAACAAAATTTTGTGTGTACTTGCATATTTGACTAAATGTAAAAAGGTTTATTGTTTATTTGTTTGTCTTAATTCAGCCCATGATTTCATTGAGGCTCAGAACTTCCAGGGAAGAAAACCCAGCTCCTTCTAATTATGTGGGTCAGCAATTGTCCTCTAAACTTAAGTCTTAGAGAGCTGACTGGTTCATTACTACATTTTGTGTAAGGATATAACACACACACACACACACACACACACACACACACACATCCATATGAGGGAATTAAACCTTGCTCTTACCTGACTCTAATGCTGGAATTTTATCCATTGTAATATGATAATTCTATATATAAATTGTTTTATGATGTCCAAATCAAAATAATAAGGAGATATGATGTCAAAATTAACATGCTTTAGATTCAAGAGATGTTTGAACAAAATATATTATACAATGGATGCTTTCTCATGACTACTCATTCAGCAGTCAAAAAGTTTAATAAAATATATATATATATATACATATATATATATAGTATTTTCATTATAACTAAAAAAAAATTGACCTATTTATATATGTGACGTTAATTCTTAGATAAGCTTAATGTTTGGTGGATCTGTTGTTGTCATTGTCATTTGTGACAATGACAACAGTATTTTCAAAATTATCAGTGCTGGTAAAGGCTAGGTAAATTCAGGGCAAATACAAACTCTGAAGTGTTATGGACATTTTATGGAGATATCAGAATTTGTAAGGTGACAAATTGTTCAAAGCTACTATCAAAGTGCATTGTAAATTGTTCCAAATTCAAAGTACTTTTCAGGATGCTTCCTCTAAATCCTCTGATTTCAGTATCACTAGTACTTTTTGTTAAAATAGAAAAATATATTTGGCTCAAAGAGAAAATAATTGACATTTATTTTACAGAGATCTTCTCTCGCTTCATTAAAAAGTGGTAGAGGAAAAGGGAAAAGGAAAAAAGAGTAATAAGGGAAGGGTATAAGAAAGGGGAAGGGATTCAAAGGGAGGAGAAAGAGATCCTAAAGAGGGAGACTGCGTGATGCAAGTGGGGCCCATAAGTTTAATACTAAGGAAGGGGGAAGGGGGGAGGGGCAAGAAAAAGAAAAGCACAATCCGGGGATATTATGGTGGCAGGAAATACAGAATTATAATTTTAACCATAAATGTGAATGGGATGAACTCTCCCATAAAAAGGAGGTGAATAGCAGACTGGATCAAAAGTCAGAACCCTACAATATGTTGTTTACAGGAAACACATTTAAAACAGGAAGAAACATACAGAGTAAAGATAAAAAGCTGGAGCAGAATCTATTATGCTTCAGGTGAAGTCAAAAAAAGCAGGGTTAGCCATCCCTATCTCAGATCAAGCAAAAGCAAAAATTGATCTAATTAAAAGCTAAGGAAGGAAAGTATATCTTGCTAAAGGGTACCATAGGCAATGAATATATTAAACATATATGCACCAAGTGGTATAGCATCTAACTTCCTAAAGGAGAAGTTAAGAGTTGGAAAAAGAAATGGACAGCAAAACTATAATAGTGGGAGATCTCAATCCTGCACTCTCAGAATTAGATAATTCAAACCACAAAACAAAAAAGAAAGAAATTAAAGAGGTAAATAGAATATTAGAAAAATTAGGTATGATAGATATTTGGAGAAAACTGAATGGTGACAGAAAGGAGCATACTTTCTTCTCAGCAGTTCATGGAACCTACACAAAAATTGACCATATATTAGGACATAAAGACCTCAAAATTAAATGCAGGAAGGCAGAAATAGTAAATGCTCTTTTTAGATCACGGTGCAATAAAAACTACATTCAATAAAAAGGGGTAAATAGACCAAAAAGTAATTAGAAACTAAATAATGTCATCTTAAAGAATGATTGGGTGAAACAGCAAATTATAAACACAATAATATCACTCAAGATAATGACAATGATGAGCCATCATACCAAAATTTGTGGGATGCAGCCAAAGCAGTAATAAGGGGAAATTTTATATCTTAAGAGGCTTACTTGAATAAAATAGAGAAAGAGAAGATCAATGAATTGGGCTTGCAACTTAAAAAGCTAGAAAAAGACCAAATTAAAAACCCCCAATCAATTACTAAACTTGAAATTCTAAAATTAAAAAGAGAAATTAATAATATTGAAAGTAAAAAACTATTGAACTAATAAATAAAAGTAAGAGTTGGTTTTATGAAAACACCAACAAAATTGATAAACCTTTGGTAAATTTGATTAGAAAAAAGAGAGAGGAAAATCAAATTAGTAGTCTTAAAAATGAAAAGAAAGAACTTTCCACCAATGAAGAGGAAATTAAGAAATAATAAGGAGTTACTTTGCCCAACTTTATGCCAACAAATTTGATAACTTAAATGAAATGGATGACTACCTCCAAAAATATAGATTTTTCAGATTAACAGAGGAGGAAGTAAATTGCTTAAATAGTCCCATTTCAGAAAAAGAAATAGAACAAGCTATTAATCAACTCCCTAAAAAAAAAAAATCCTCAGGACCAGATGGATTTACATATGAATTCTACATTTAAATTTTTTTATTTTTTTAATTTAATTTAATTAATTTAATTTGAATTTAAATTTTTGCATTTAAAGAACAATTAGCCCCAATGCTATATAAACTATTTGAAAAAATAGGGAATGAAAGAGTCCTACCAAATTCCTTTTATTACACAGACATGGTACTGATACCCAAAACAAGTAGGTTGAAAACAGAGAAAGAAAATTATAGACCAATCTCCCTAATGGATATTGATGCTAAAATCTAAAATAAGATATTAGCAGAAAGACTACAGAAAATCATCCCCAGCATAATACACCATGATCAAGTAGGATTTATGCCAGGAATGCAGGGCTGGTTCAATATTAGGAAAACTACCAGTATAATTGGCCATATTAATAACCAAATTAACAAAAACCATATGATCATCTCAATAGATGCAGAAAAAGCATCTGATAAAATCCAACATCCATTCCTATTAAAAACACTTGAGAGTATAGGAATAAATGGACTTTTCTTTAAAATAATCAGAAGCTTCTATTTAAAACCATCAGTAAGCATCATATGTAATGGGGACAAACTGCAACCATTCCCAGTAAGATCAGGAGTGAAACAAGGTTGCCCACTATCACCATTACTATTCAATATTACTATTAAATATTGTATTAGAAATGCTAGCTTTGGCAATAAGGGTTGAGAAAGATTAAAGGAATTAGAGTAGGCAATGAGGAAACCAAATTATCACTTTTTGCTGATGATATGATGGTATACTTAGAGAACTCCAGAGATTCTACTAAAAAGTTATTAGAAATAATCCATACCTTTAGCAAAGTTGCAGGATACAAAATAAACCCACATAAGTCATCAGCATTCTTATATATCACTAACAAAATCCAACAGTTAGAGTTACAAAGAGAAATTCCACTTAAAGTAACTATTGATAGTATAAAATATTTAGGAATCTATCTGCCAAAGGAAAATCAGAAACTTTATGAGTAAAACAACAAAACACTTTCCACATAAATTAAGTCTGATCTAACCAACTGGAAAAATATTAAATGCTCTTGGATAGGGCGAGCAAATATAATAAAGATGACAATACTACCTAAACTAATCTATTTAGCGCTATACCAATCAGATTCCCAAAAAACTATTTTAATGATCTAGAAAAAATAACAATAAAGTTCATATGGAAAAACAAAAGGTCAAGAATTTCAAGGGAATTAATGAAAAAAAAATCAAATGAAGATGGCCTAATTGTACTAGATCTAAAATTATATTATAAAGCAGCAGTTACCAACACCATTTGGTATTGGCTAAGAAATAGACTAGTTGATCAATGGAATAGATTAGGTTCAAAGGACAAAACAGCCAATAATTTTAATAATCTAGTCTTTGACAAACCCAAAGACCCCAGTTTTGGGGATAAGAACTCACTATTTGACAAAAATTGCTGGGAAAATTGGAAATTAGTATGGCAGAAACTAGGCATTGACCCACACTTAACACTGTACACCAAGATAAGATCAAAATGGGTTCATTTCCTAGGCATAAAGAATGAGATTATAAATAAATCGGAAAGGCATAGGATAGTTTACCTTTCAGACCTGTGGAAGAGGAAGGAATTTATGACCAAAGAAGAACTAGAGATCATTATTGATCACAAAATAGAAAATTTTGATTATATCAAATTGAAAAGTTTTTGTACAAACAAAACTAATGCAGACAAGATTAGAAGGGAAGCAATAAATTGGGAAAACATTTTTACAGTCAAAGGTTCTGATAAAGGCCTCATTTCCAAAATATATAGAGAATTGACTCTAATTTATAAGAAATCAAGCCCTTCTCCAATTGATAAATGGTCAAAAATATGAACGGACAATTCTCAAACGAAGAAACTGAAACTATTTCTAGCCATATGAAAAGATGCTCCAAATCATTATTGATCAGAGAAATGCAAATTAAGACAACTCTGAGATACCACCACATACCTGTCAGATTGGCTAAAGAGAACGAAAATACAGAATGTTGGAGGGTATGTCGGAAAACAGGAACACTAATACATTGTTGGTGGAATTGTGAATACATCCAGTCAGTCTGGAGAACAATTTGGAACTATGCTCAAAAAGTTTTCAAACTGTGCATACCCTTTGATCCAGCAGTGTTTCTATGAAGAAATCCCAAAGAAATCTTAAAGAAGGAAAAGGGACCTGTATGTGCACAAATGTTTGTGGCAGGTCTCTTTATAGTGGCCAGAAACTGGAAACTGAATGGATGCTCATTAATTGGAGAATGGCTGAATAAATTGTGGTATATGAATATTATGGAATATTATTGTTCGGTAAGAAATGACCAACAGGATGATTTCAGAAAGGCCTGGAGAGACTTATATGAACTGATGCTGAGTGAAACGAGCAGGATCAGGAGATCATTATATACTTCAACAACAATACTATATGATGATAAATTCTGATGGACGTGGCCATCTCCAGCAATGAGATGAATCAAATCAGTTCCAATGGAGCAGTAATGAACTGAACCAGCTACACTCAGTGAAAGAACTCTGAGAGATGACTATGAACCATTACATAGAATTCCCAATCCTTTTATTTTTGTCCGCCTGCATTTTTGATTTCCCTCACAGGCTGATAGTACATTATTTCAAAGTCCGATTCTTTTTGTACAGCAAAATAACTGTTAGGACATGTATACTTACATTGTATTTAATTTATACTTTAACATATTTAACATGTATTGGTCAACCTGCCATTGGGGGGAGGGGACAGGAGAAGGAGCGGAAAAATTGGAACAAAAGGTTTGGCAATTGTCAATGCTGTAAAATTATCCATGCATATAACTTGTAAATAAAAGCTATAATAATAAAAAAATTGAAAAATATAAGGACACCAATGTAGATATTGTTGTGTAATTGTTCAGCTGTGTCCAACTCTATATAGCCCTCTAGACATTATCCATGGGATTTTCTTGCTTGGGGTTGGGGAGAAAAGAGAAATTTTCCTCCTTTCTCCTTCTCTCCCTGGGCTCTTCCTAGCTAAACCAATAATTGTCTTTGACACATCCCCTCAGTCCTAGAGACACAAAAATCAATCAGAAACTTTTGGTTACACATGTTCTTTAGCAATGGGCTAAAATAAATATCTTACTAAAAGGAGGGAGAATGTATGCCAAATTCTTTGAGGAAGACTCAAATTCAATTTCCACCTTTCAGAACTTTTTATCAACATGTCAAATTTTAACAATTTCATGTTGTGCTGGAACTTTTCCCCTGCTTCTTTTACTAATTTTCTATGAAGAATTCATGGAAAGCCATGGACAAGAAAAACACAAGAAAAGATAGAGATGGATTGTCAACTACATAAGTGGAGAGAATATGCATGTCAATAATATGAGAGATTCCTTCAAATATTTGGTGGTGCATTGAATATAGACACAACATAAAAGTCGTCTTCTCAGGAATGACAAAACTTTGGAACTGGAAAAATGTCCTCTTGCATAGTTTTACTTTTTTATTTGATGTCTTTTCCAAATACAATATACATAGAACTTTTGCTTTATGCAAGTAAGTCATTAAGACCTAAGAAACAACAGAATGAATCTCTCTGTATTCTACAGCAACAGGTTTTACGTATAACCATTTTAAACATTACAGTTTTAATGTCCCTTCTAGTTCCTTAAGAGAGGAATTTATATAAATTAGGTTTCTTTCCAACGGACAACTCATTTAAAAGGGATCGGAAGCAAGATTCGAACTTCACTGTGTAACAAGATATTACAAATTCTGAAGCTGAATGCCAAAATTTAAAAAGTAAAGTCATTTTCTAGCTCTCTGGGACGCTTGTTTGTTCATTTGTTTATTTACTTATTTACTGGAAAAAGAAGTAGAGTAAAAAGGACAAGGTTTTTTGTTTGTTTAAATCCTTCAAATAAACAAACAAAATATAATAGATGATAAACCAGATTTTTTAATATATATTCTGGACCAAAAAAATAAAATAAAATGATAAAGTTATAATATTTTTTTCCTTTCCAAAGAAAGAGAAATTGGCCAGATATCTACATATATGCATATATGTGTATATATTAATATTCAGGCTAGCTTTCTGAAGGTCCTCCAGAAAGGCCTTGGTCTCAGCAGGATAGATACCACGAGAATAGATAAGAATAGAGTCCAAAGTCTTTACTGTGTCTTACACATTCTAAGTCTATCATAGTCTAACCCAGTCTCTTCCAGCAGTCTGCCAGTCTGACAGAATCTCCCATAGTGCAGGAGTCAGTACAGCCACCATGAGGCTGGTCAAAGATAGAATGTCTATCTTCCAGTCCTTCTTAGCCTTTATATATACCTTATTGTAATTACATCATTACAGCATACTATGTATGTGTGAACTACAGAATCATTATATCACCATACTAAGTATATATGTGAACTAGAGAACAATCATCTCATCAATTCCACTGAGTAAACACCTTTTTCAAGTATGCTTGTTTCAAGTATACTTCTCCAAAGTTCCATCCTCTACATATGTATGTATTATATGTGTGTGCATATATATAAGGTGACAGTTTTTCTTATATGTATATATAAACATACACATATACTTATGTATGAGTATGTGTGTGTATATAGAGCTTGATTTTTACTTATAAGATGAAACTCCTTATAGGTATATTTGTTTTCCTAAAAAACAAGACTTCATGGGAATTAAATTAGAATTCCTTTGGTTATTCATTACTTTGATTCTGTCAGGTACTTGAGCTTTATCAGTATTTCCAAGTTAACATTAATATGCCAGTCAATTTGGAATGTAGATTTTCCTCCAATATATCAAAGACAGGTTCCTGGATTTCATGCTTCCTGTATTTCTAAAACTTCATGTTGAAATGCTGGTCAATCATGCCCTAGCTAACTTTAGAGAAAACTAGGTTGCTAGAATAGATAGAGTGCTGGGCCTAAGTTTGAAGAGAATAAGTTGTCTCAGATTTTTTCCCAGCTGGGTGATCCTGGGCAAGTTACAATCTTTGTCTGCCTTAGTTTCAATATCTGTAAAATGGAAATGACAGAACCTAGTCCATAAGGCTATGAGAATCAAATAAGATATATAGAAGTATATAAAATACTAACTATTCTTATTATCAAGATAGCTGAAAACTTAGGGGCTTCTTATTTGGACTGAAAGTAAATCACAAGAGAAAGGAATATATTGCATATTTCAAATCTGATTTATGTCAATCTATAAAATGAAAATTATAATAATTCATTTACCTCACAAGGTTGATGAGAAAATCAAATTAAACAACAGAGATACAAAACCATCTTGATGGGAAATAAAAACTTTTATTAAATTGTTGTCTGATATATCTGCAGCACCTTAATTTCTTTTAAAAGGTAGGGACATCATTTCGGTGGAGCATTTTTGAGTTTTTTGTAGCTTATATTTTTCTTTTAAAAATTCATAAAACTTCATTCCCTCACTCTTTTTCACTGTGTCTGTCCCTCTCTGTGTGTCTGTGTCACTGTCTCTCTCTCTGTACCTCTCTGTCTCTGTCTCTATATCTCTCTGTTTCTCTCTCTCTCTCTCTCTCTCTCTCTCTCTCTCTCACACACACACACACACACACACACACACACACACACACACACAAAGAATATGGCATATGTTCCATTGGTGGTGGAATTGTGAACTCATCTAACTACTTTGGAGAGCAATCTGGAATTATGCCTAAAGAGTTATTAAACTGCCTATACCCTTTTACCCAGCAATAGTGATATTATATGTTTCCCAAGATAATTAGAGAAAAAGGTAAAGAACCAGTGTGTTCTAAAATATTCATAGCAGCTTTGTTTGTGGTGGCAAAGAACTAGAAATTGTGGAGATGTGAGCAAGTTGTGATGGAATGCTACATATGCTACAAGAAATAATAGGCTTGGTGATCTTAGAAAAACATGGATATTCTTGCATGAAATAATGAAGAGCAAATTGAGCAGAACCAAGAGAACATTTTATATGGTTACAGCAATATTGTTCTAAGGAAAACTTTGAATGAATAAGTCATTTTGACAATTATAATACTGCCTCCAGAGAAAGAACTGAAATTATGTATAAATGTTTTTTTGTAAAGAAATGTATATTATGAAATGTGCTCTCTCTCTCTCTTTCTCTATCTCTCTCTCTCCAGAATAGATTAGAAGTTTCATGCACAATCATCTTTTTTTTCTCTTCAGCTATGTAATGGAAATGCTTGTTTTTTTTTTCCTTAAGATCAAAATAAAATTAATATATTTTTTCTAAAACTGAAAATGATCCATTAAATCACCTCCATTCAGATGTTTATTGAGTTCATAATTCTAAGATAGGTTGACTTTAAAAATAGCTAAAAGTGGGAAAAAAACAAAATGTACTAGATGAAACAGCAAAAATGAGAGAGCAAAATATGAAATTTAAAAATCAGCTCACAAAAAATTATTTGAAAGTTGAAGAAAAAAACATTCACCACTATTATAACTGGTAAGCAACTACCCAATGAACACAATCATCTGGCTTAATATAGATCCTGGATTAGCTGCAGAAAAGGAATTACATTGTCTATGGTTGAAGTATTGGAAAATTTTCCATTGGAAGTCTTTTCAATTTTAATTTTATTATGTCCCCATTTAAAATAGTTCTTTGCTTCCCAAATGATGCTTATGTACATGAAACAATAACATTGCTAATCATACTGCAGTTACTGTATTTTATGATGGGAGATCAAAGTATGATGAGATTTTTATAATACAAAGCTGTCAGTACAGTGTGCACATTAAGAAATAGAATGAAATTGGCCTCATGGTAAACATTTTCTGCAGAGTTCCTCTATAAATGGCATTAAACCTGCTAAATTAATACAAGGTATGCAGCAGATAGGCCAACTTACCCTCCCACATTCTGGCTTATTTCATCAGAATGGGGCAGGAGGGAGGGGAAGGCAGAAATGGAAGTCCCACATGGCAATACTGGGTATTTTAATGGAGTTATTTAGGGATAATTAACTTTTGTTGTTGTTCAGATGTGTCTCTTTTGGGGAGTTTTCTTGGCAAGGTTAGTAGAGTGGTTTGCCATTTCCTTCTCCAGCTTCTTTTATATAATGAGTAACTGAGGCAAACAGAGTTAAGTGCCTTGCCCATGGTCACGCAGCTAGTAAGTATCTGAAGCCAGATTTGAACTCATAGAGATGTCTTCCTGACTCTATTCCTGCTCCACATCTAGTTTTAAATCCCAGAGATGTTCTTATGAATATTATCAAAGTGTTTGTCCTATTTTTGCCTCAAGAGAGACAGAGATTGTAGACCTTCTATATAACTTCATAAGGTAGCCACTAAAGTAGGGGTCCTCAAACTCCAGCCCTGCAGGCCAGATGTGGCAGCTGACGACGTTAATCCCCCTCACCCAGGGCTATGAAGTTTCTTTATTTAAAGGTCCACAAAACAAAGGTTTTGTTTTTACTATAGTCCGGCCCTCCAACAGTCTGAGGGACAGTGAACTGGCCCCCTATTTAAAAAGTTTGAGGACCCCTGCACTAAAGTATTCCTCACACAGTGGTTTATTAGTATATCATTGAGTTCATCAATTAAATGCTGGGTACTGCATCTAAAATCTAATAGATTTGAGAACTCCCATAACTTATCCATGTTTTCTCATTTTTTGTCTCTGTCTTTTTTACACATTCCCTATAGAGGGTCAACCATTTCGTGGGGGTTCTATTTCTGGTGCTGGAATTTGGCTTTGAAAATCCTTCAAGACTTAGCCCTTTCTCTTTTTCTGTTATCACACCTTACTTCTCTCATGCATTCTATGTTCTGTTAACACTGGTCTCCTTTCTGTGCTTCCTGCTTCTGGGCATTTTCCCTATTGGTCTCGCATGCCTGCAATTGTCTCTTTCATTTTCTACGTCCTAGCTTTCCTGACTTCCTTTAACACTCAGATAAAATTTCACCTTCCACAAGAAATCTTTTTTTCCTTTGTGATTACATGTAATTCATTGTGTGCATATTTTATTTCTATGTGGCTGTTTAATGTTTTCTTCCCCATAATACTAGGAGCTCCCTGAAGTTGAAGACTTTTGGTTTCTTTTGCTCCTCCTCCTTCTACTTCTTCTTCTTCTTTTTTTTTTCTTCTGCCTTTTTTCTTCTTTTCTTGTTTTCTTCTTCTTGTTTCCTTCTTTCTTGTTTTCTTCTTCTCTTCCTCCTCCTCCTTCTTTTCTTCCTCTTTCTCCTCTTCCTTCTCCTTCTACTTTTTTGCCATTTTTGAGTCCCCAGAGTTTAATATCATGCCTAGCAAATAAATAGATCTCCTTTGTAAATATTTTACTCATTCATTTATATTCTTACCTTTCTCAATTCTAATTAGTTTTCTTTGTGTTTTTTGCTTCCCTTTTCCTAATATTTTTCTTTTTTCTTTACCTCCTTCTAATTGGTTTCCCTCAAAATTCTGCAAATAAATAATTTGGTGATAAGTCAATATAGGGTTTCTATGTCTCTGAAGATCTGTTCCTGGAACATTTTTCCAAGGTGAAATTCTGATTCAATGCACTTTGGGCAGACTATTCTGTACAGTGGCTATTTTCTGTAGAGGATCTGTTAGAAAGAGCAGACAAAAGTGACAGGACAGAGCTGAAACAAAAAGGTAATAAAATCTGTATTGTTGCTGTTGTTATTGTTTAGTAGAGTTATTGTGTACAACTCTTTGGGATATCACTTGTAGTTTTCTGGGCAAAAATACTGGATTGATATTCCATTTCCCTCTCTAATTTAATTTTACAGCTAAGGAACTGAAGCAAATAAATGACTTGTCCTGAGTCATTCAGTTTGTCTTTCAAATCAAATTTCAACCCAAGTCCACCAGGCTCCAGGCTCAGCATTCTGTATATTATGGCACTAATTAGCTGTTTCCAAACCTACATAGCAGTACATTTTGTGATTGCAAAGAATAGCAAACAAAATAGACACCCATCAATTGGGAGGATGACTAAAAGAGTTGTAGCACATTAAATCAGGGAATATGACTGTATTATAAGAAGCAAGGGAGGTGATAAAGACAGATAAATGTGGGAAAACACACAAACTGATGCAAAGTTAAGTAAATAAAACCAAGAAAACAATATACACAAGGACTACAACAATATAAATGAAAAGAAAAACACAACAAAACAATTGAAACCACTTGATCTCAAAGAAGAAACATGAGAATTCTCCCCACTTCTTTGCAGAGACTAAAGACAAGTACAGAATACTAGATATAATTCCAGACTTTTTTATTTGTTGTCTAGCTTTGTTGAATTTTTCTACCTTCTTCTTACTTTTTTCTTTGAGGCTGGTTCTTTGAAAGGAAGGGAAGGAGGGATATATTAAGGATGATAGAGAAACAAAAGATAGCAACATGCTTTTTTAATAGAAGGAATAGGGAAGTAAATGTGAAGTATTTAAATGTGGGTAAATTTCTGTTGGTAAAAAAAAAAAAAAAGGGAAAAATTGATTGAGTAACTTAATGACTTGGTTATTGAGACAACTTTCTTCTAACTGGAAAGAGATATAACATGACATTATCAATTGAATATGTGAAGAGAAGTGTGACCTGAAAAACTATGTGGTATAGAGAAAAGCATGCTGCATTTAGCACTCGAAAACCTGGGCTCAAATCCAGGTTCTAATGCTTATTAGTTACTATAATACTATTATAATATATAATATAATAATAATAATAAATGTTATAAACTATATACTGATATTACAAAATCCAGAATAATAATACTATGTAAGAAAATAATATATAATATGCCATCATACTAATATAACAGTAGCTAATAGTTATTTATTGTTACTATAAATATGTTACTTTAGCTCATTGAAGTGCATTTTCATGATTTCTTAAAATTCCTTATCATTCAGATTCAAGATCTCCACATTATCTTTGAATTTTCCATTTCCCTTCTATATTAAATCTTATAAAAAGTACTGTTAATTTGGCCTATTCAGAGACATTCCCATTCATTTTCTCCTTTCCATCTCTGTTGATTACAGTTCAAGGAAGAAATAAAGACTATAGACGAAGATGTTCCATGGTCAAAGTCACGGCATGGATGAAATGAAGTCTCTAAGAAAAATAACATGCACAGAGAAAAGCAGAGAAAGGCTTATGAGGATTAAATCAAGTTCTGCCTCTGAAACTTATTCTCTGTGTACCTGGCATCAGTCAAATAACCTGGCACTGTCCTTGAAATTTCAGTAAAGGTGAAGATTTTCATAAGAGAGCTTTCTTATCTTAGAGTTCCCTATACTAATGAGACGATAGGTCCAATCACTATCTCTTTTTATTATACACATAAAATAAAACACATATAACAAACATTTCATTCTGGGAAGCTTCCTAATCTAAAACTAGCTTTGAAAAAAAAGGTACCACTTTTTAATATTCATTTTTTATTTTAATAACATACTCCAAAACCCCAATGCAAAATAAAACTTGCTTAATTATTTGTTTTCTTAATCTTCTAGAATTTATTGGGTTTTTACATTTTTTTACATTTTTTAAATTGATGTGTGCTTATAATTCAACAAATTTTTACAGTTTTCTCTCTTCTGAAATATTTCCATAACACTTTATTCAGTATTTCCTCTTCCCCTACTTATTTTGTATTATATTTTTATTTGTGAACACATATACTTCCCAATCCTTATATGGTCTACAAACTCAACGGGGGCATGGAACCTTTTATTTTGTTTTCCTCTGGTATCCTTCTTGTCTAGTACAGTGCCTTCTTGAGTATAGTAGGCAATTAAAATATTTGTTAAATTTAATCTACTTTATTGAGCACATTATTTTCAGAGCAAGGGGGGAATGGGAAGGAGGGGGTAAAATACATAAAACATATACTTTCTTCTTGGACCTTTATCTGGGTACAAGAATGAAAATAATCTCTTTTTATTTTACTAATTTACAAATTATATTAAATTTATCTTTAGATGAAAATATCTTGACATATAGTTTGAAATGCTTTATCAATCCATATTGTTTTTGTTTTTCCTTTTTGTTCTAGCTTGTCCATGTCAGAGGCTACATGGCATTCCTTCTTCAGACTAAGAAATTCTTTAAATCAATTCAGTATAATTCTAACCTCGACTGCCTTAAGTTGGCACTAGAGTACCATTAAGGGACCTAGCTAAATATGAAATGTGGTAAGAGTCAGAAAAACAAGAACAAACATAGAGGACCAGCATACTGTTTCAAATCCCTCTCCTACCTAATTTACATTCCTGATTTTTTTTTAATCCGCAGGTCAAATGCCAAGATCAACGATCTTATTTAAGAGGAGAATTGGAAGGTTTTCTCTTCTCCTTCTGCTCAGAATAGTGTGTTACAGTGTTTGTAGTGCAGAGCAATAAGAAGAAATGATGGATATATGGAATGTTCAAGCTATTATCATCACTTATAGTAGGTAATAGCAGTACAATTCTATTGCTATTGTTGTGGCTGCTGTTACTATTGCTACTAGTAACAGCAGCCACAACAACAATAGCAATAGAATTGTACACACTTTTTAAAAAATTAAATGTCTATATCAGTCATTGCTGAATATATAACCCCCCCCCCTTACTCTGCCTTGGAAAAGAATTTGTAACAAAGAAAAACAATTCACAAAAATAATCAATTATGACTACATATTACAAACATATATTAACATTCTGCCTCAAGTAGTCCCCTATCTCTATCCCAAGAGATGAGAGATAAGAATCATTGTTAGTTTTTTCAGTTATTCAGAGGTCACTTTTCTTTTAGAGTTTTATTCTTTTATATTACTGTGGATTCTGAATATTATTCTCTTTTTTTTTCCTGAATGACTGTCTGAATGAAAAAGTCTTCATGTATTAAAATAATCTGTACTAGGCAATACATACCGGGAATACATACACAAAATCAGATAATTCCTGCCCTCAATAAGCTTACATTATTTCTTTTTTTGTTTGTTTTCTTTTTTTTGGAGGGATTATTGGGAGGAGGAAAGGGGGTATAGAAGCAATGAAGATTAAATGACTTGCATCACACAGCCAGTAAGTGTCTGAGACCAAATTTGAACTCAGGTTCTCTTGACTCCACAGCTGGTGTGCCACTTAGCTGATCCATGCTTACATTCTAATAAAGGGATATAATACATATAAGGGAGCAGTGATGAGAAAAGGTAGTTTTGCTCTAGAAAGTCATAGGGATAGTAAATGGAATAATAGGTCAGACAATTAGTGTGCTTTCAGGAAGCAATGGTAGTGTTGATTTGATTATAGTTCTTAAAGTAAAGCTAGAAAGGGGAATGTGTAGAGTTAAAGCACAATAATATGTTTTTAAAAAATGGTGAAAAAAAAGCATAGTCAAGTCTAGAATCAGCCAAAGACAGTAAGATCTAATGAATTAGAATAGCATAATTACTATCATTAGAGTTTCAGCGTTTCTCCAGGATATGATTTCTGGAGGTTCAGTAAAAAGCTGTAATAGCAAAGATAGAAGGTCAGAAAATAACAGGAATGAAAGAGCATGACCAGATCTAAAGCATGCCATGGTTCTACTGGTCCTACTACTTCAATGAATCAGTTCACACAAGTCATTCCATCTCTTTCTGAATTACTCTAATGCTCAATTTTTCATGTTTTCTGAACAAAAGTATTCTCTTACATCCATATATTACAGTTTGTTCAGTCATTTTCCAAATGATAGGCACTCATTTTGTTTCTAGTTCTATGTAACCACAAAACTGCTACTGTCAACATTTTGACATATACTAAACCTGCCTTTTCCATGGTGCATGTTCCCAGTGGTGAAATCTTTACTTTCAGTTGCTCTCAAGTCAAAGTTCTAAAACTTACCTATGTGTCATTGAGAAAATAATTGAACTTCTTTAAGGGTCAGCTTTTTCAAAAATGGACTAATATTTTCCATATGTATCTCACATGGTTAATGTGAAAAATAATTAGGATTTACTTACTAAATCCTATATGGAAATGGAATGATAAAGTTCTTTGTATTACTGTTTTTAAAATTTATACTAATATCTAGATCTGTTAAATGAGCAACAACTACCTTATGAGGTTGATAATGCAAATATTATTAACTCCATTTTACAGATATGATAACAGAGCTATTATGTGACTGGAACTGTCCAAAGTTATTGGTTGTTGTGAGGATTAAATGAAGTAATATTTGTAAAGTGTTTAATACATATGTATTTAATAAATGTTTATTCCATTCTATTCCAGTCCACATGGCTGGGAAGTAGCAGGAGCCTAGATTTCTGGTCAGGATCCACTGAATTTCATGAGCACAGATAGTGGAATTGACTCACAGATACAAAAGCAGATGAAAGAATGAAGATGAAACAGCAATGAATTCAAAGGTAAAGGGGAGTCTTTTGTAGATGTAATTAACTCTTGAGTTACCATATGAGATGAAGAAAGTAGGGCAGAGATGAGATGATGGCCTGGAAGAGCAATAAGGGACAAAGGAGAAGAAATAGACAATAAAGGATGGCTAAATCTGACAGGAATAAAAGAGTGAGAATGGGTAACATGATTTTTTACCTCAAAGTGAAGTGTAGCTACTACCTTCTATGGTGACATATTAGTTAGATCCAGTTGCTGGATTGGGAACACAAAAAGACTTGTGTGAATTCCAACTCAGACACTATATATATGACTGAGAAATTTCCTTAATCTTTTTGAGATTCAGCTGACTCATTTACAAAAAGGAAATTAAAAATAATTACTTCACAAGGTTATTGAGAGGATGAAATGATTAAATGTTATAAAATTCTTCACAAAATCTTAAGTACTATATAAGTAGCAGCTATTATTGTTAGACAAATAATCATAGGCTCATAGCTTGTTGAATAGGAACTCCTTAATTTCCATAACTATAGAAAATAATTTGCAATATGAAATATCTCCTTATTAGAACACTGACTTCTGTGAAAATTTAGGGAAAAATATGTAGTGAGAGTATTTTAAAAATATTTTAAAAGCATAATCATAAAAATCAGAGACTGACAAACCCTCCTATTCAGAGTTACAATATAAAGGCACCAGACTTCACAACTGAATTTCAACTGCATTTCTCTCAATATTTTGCCAAATATGATATCATATTTCAACCACAAACACATAGCTAATAATAGCTTTTGCTCTTAATTTACAAAACACAATTCTTAAACATAATTTGTGAGAACCAGCCAAATATTGGAAAGAAAAACCTATAGAGCCCCACCAGTACAGACAACTAAATAATAATTTTCCCATTAGACAGGTTAAGAGTTTTTTAATATCCTTTCATAGTAATAACTTTTGAAAAACGTTAATAACTCTATAGACCAAGTGTGTCCACTCTCTAAAGGACAAATCTATTAATTACCAACTGCCAGCTGGTATGTTCCAGAGGAAGAAATCAATGAAGTGACTTTGAAAAAGGATAAAGAAAAAATAGTAATGTCTCTAGAGTTTAAAAATATTTTCACTAAGAATAGAAATCAGAGTTTCCAGTATATCTAATTGGCAGGATATAAGAATTGCTATACTTAGCTACAAACAAAAATATTAAAATTAATACAGTCATTGACTAGGCCCATGCCAATCCATAAAGAATAGCAATACTTGTGCTTCTTCCTATTCATTTTTTGGGATCCTTATTTGTAATTTTCATCAATGTAGAAGAAACTGCATCTATCGATATAGGTCAACAACTTCAAGCAACTTAACAGTGTTAAAGAGTTGCCTGGCAACATATCAAACATATATAGGACTGCTTGCCATCTAGGGGAGGGGGTGGAGGGAGGGAGGGGAAAAATCGGAACAGAAGCGAGTACAAGGGATAATGTTGTAAAAAAAAAAAAATTACCCTGGCATGGATTCTGTCAATATAAGTTATTATAAAATAAAATAAAATATTAAAAAAAAAAGAGTTGCCTGGGACCCTAAATCATAAAGTCAATTTGACCAGAATCACAAAGCCAGTACTCTTCAGAATTTAATCTATGCCATTTTAACTCTAGAGTTACCCCTTTCTCCATTATTCCATGTTACCTCCCCAAATTTATATGCACAAGTATTTGACTTATTCAGAATATTTCAGGCCAAAAAATTAAAAGTTGGTACTCTGCACATTATTCATTGTTGTTCATCATCATTTTTGGCAATTGTTTAACATGGTTCACCCTTTTAAGGTGACCAGATCACTATCTTTTCAGGTTCCCACCATATGTCTTCAAAAGATAAATTTCTTATTCTCACTTTAAATGATCAAAAAGCAGAGGAATGGGTGATTTGCCTAACTCTCAGGACTGACTATGTCCTATTCAATAAATTCTAATGACTCCCTCTTCTCTTTAGAATCAAATAACAACCAATATGTACCTACCATGTAACAATTGCTTATACTAGGTGCTAGAGATATAGATATAATTAAACAATTCCTTCTAGAAAGAAAGATACAAGTACATTTACATTTTATATAATATGTATGTATAGTGTGTGTGCATATATATGTATAAGCAAATATATATATGGAGAGAGAAAATAAATGTAAAAAGAATATTCATGAAGAAAAAATACTGAATACAAGTTTGAGAGGAAAATCATTAGTAATTGAATAAATCCAGAAAAATTTCATATAACAAAGGTGGTACCTGAGCTGAGATGTAAAGGAGTGCAACCAAGGCATGAAGATAACTAGTGAAAAACTAGAGAAATTTGGGAGAAAACTGAAGGATATATCACAAAGGTCATAAGACAATAAGAAGCATATTGTAAGAAAAACAGACTACAAAAAAGATTATGAAAGCTAAAAAGAGTAGTTTATATTTGAGCTGATTGATAGGTAGATATTGGAGATGATTGAGTAGGGGACTTTGGTAG
The DNA here is from genome assembly GCF_016432865.1 of Antechinus flavipes. Lineage (NCBI taxonomy): Eukaryota > Metazoa > Chordata > Mammalia > Dasyuromorphia > Dasyuridae > Antechinus > Antechinus flavipes. The sequence goes on along the minus strand of NC_067400.1, from coordinate 209,968,247 downwards.
CTGTGTGAATAATGGACTAAAGTAGGGAAAGACTTGAAACCAAGAGGCAGATAAAGAAACTGTTATGAGGGGATAAGAGCTTGAATTAAGATATTAGTTGTGTGAGTGCAAAGTAAGGATTAAAAGTGAGACATCTCCCTCAGCTGCTGGAAAAACTGGAAACTAATATGGCAGGAACTAGGTACTGACCCACACCTAACACTGTATATGAAGATAAGGTCAAAATGGGCTCATGATTTATACATAAAGAGTGTTATCATAAGCAAATTAGAAGAGCTAAGGATAGTTTATCTCTCAGATCTGCGGAGAAGGAAGGTATTTGTGGCCAAAAAAGAACTAAAGTACATTAATGAATGCAAAATAGATAATTTTGATTATATTAAGTTAAAAAGTTTTTGTACAAACAAAACTAATGCAGAGAAGATTAGGAGAGAAGCAATAAACTGGGGAAAATTTTTCACATTCAAGGGTTCTGATAAAGGCCTCATTTCTAAAATATTGACTCAATATTGATGCTAAAATAAAATTGACTCAAATTTATAAGAATTCAAGCCATTCTCCAATTGATAAATTGTCAAAGGATATGAACAGACAATTTTCAGATGAAGAAATTGAAACCATTTCTAGTCACATGAGAAGGTTCTCTGAATCACTATTAATTAGAAAAATGCAAATTCTCAGACTGGCTAAGGTGACAGGAAGAGATAGTGATGAATGTTGGAGGGGATATGGGAAAACTGGGACACTAATACATTGTGGTGTAGTTGTGAACTGATTCAACCATTCTGTAGAGCAATAGAGAAAACTATACCCAAAGGGCTATCAAATTGTGTATACCCTTTGATCCAGCAGTGTTTCTACTGGGCTTGTATCCCAAAGATATCATAAAGGGGGCAAAGGGACCCACATGTACAAAAATGTTTGTGGCAGTCCTTTTTGTAGTGGCAAAAAACTGGAAACTGAGTGGTTGCCCATCAGTTGGAGAATGGCTGAATAAGTTATGGTTTATAAAGGTTATGGAATATTATTGTTCTATAAGACATGATCAGCAGGATGATTTCAACAGGCCTGGAGAGACTTACATGAACTGATGCTAAGTGAAGTGAATAGAACAAGGCAATCATTGTATACAGCAACAAGATGAAGATATGATGATCAATTCTAATGGACATAGCTCTTTTCAACAATGAGATGATTCAGGCCTGTTCCAATGGTCTTGTGATGAAGAAAGCTATCTAAAGCCAGAAAGAGGACTGTGGGAACTGAGTGTGGATCACAACATAGTATTTTTACTTTTTTGTTTTTGTTTGCTTGTGTTTTGTTTTCTTTCTCATTTTTCTTCTTTTTGATCTGATTTTTCTTGTGTAGAACAATAATTGTGGAAATATGTATAGAAGAATTGTACGTGTTTAACATATATAAGATTGCTTGCTGTCTAGGAGAAGAGATGGGGGAAGAGGGAGAAATTTGGAATATAAGGTTTTGCGAGGATCAATGTTGAAAAATTCCCCATGCATATCTTTTGAAAATAAAAAGCTTTAATAAAAAAAAAAAACTGAGACATCTTGCAGAGGTAGAAATGACAAAAATTGATGAGGGAAGTAAAGAGCTGAAAATAACAAGGTTATAAATCTGAGATGCTGGAAGAATGATGATATTTAAGTTAGAAATACAAGTCAGGAAGAGAGTAGATTTGGGGTGAAAGATTATAAATTATGTTTTCATACTTTAAACATAAGATGTCTCCAGTACATCTAGTTTGAAATGTCCAATAGGAAACTGGTGATCCAGCATTGAAGTTCATGGGAGAGACTGAGGCTAGATATGTTGATCAATGAATCATTGTTACAGAGATGACAATTAAAAACCTGGGACCAGATAAAGTCCCTTAAAGCAGGAGAGAGAATAGAGGATAATGAAAAAATGACCTAGAATAAAACTTTGGGAAAAAATCACAATTAGAACCCCAAGATTTGGATGGTGAACCAGAAAAGGAAAATGAGAAAAAAACATTCAGTCAGACAAGAGAAACAAGTGATGGTATACTATCATAATAAACTAAGAAAGGAGAGAATGGTCAAATGAAACAGATTAAAAAGAATAAGGCCTAAAACAATTCCAAAAGATTTAACAATTAAGAGATAACCAACAACTGGAAAAAGTCATCTCAGTCAAGTAATGAGGTTAAAGGTGATTTTAGTGAATGTAGACAATTTTTTCTAAGATTTGGCTAAGAAAAGGGATGTAGGATCAAAACTTTAAGTAATATTAGGAGCTAGTAAAGGTTTTTTTAATAGTGGAAGAGATTTAGGAATATTTAATGGCAGTTGGGAAGGAACCATATGGGAGAGGTTGGAGATTTTATAACAAGATTTCAGTGTGCTGGAGAAGGTGGGAGGGTATGAGATCAAGGATACATGTAGATGGGTTGGCTTTGGCAAAGAGAACTACTTCATTGTCAAAGACTAGGAGAAATGATGAGGGAGTAAGGACTGATGTTGAGATGAAGGGGAGAAAAGAGGTAATCCACATAGAATGACCTCAATTTATTTCAGTAAAGCAAGAATCAAGGCCTCAGATAATGTAGGACTTGGGAAATAAGAAGTGTTTGGAGGCTTGAGGAAAGAAGAGAAGATATGGGAAATCTTTTCTGGTGAGTAAGAAAGATAGGGAATCAATCAGGGGGAAATAAAAGGATTATCTTACTGTAGTGAGGGAACAATTTAAATTGTATAACAAACTTATACTCAGCACAGTTATGTGGTTTCCTTCTACTCTATTTGGCATTATGTAAATAGTAGTGTAGGTGAATGATGGGAGTAATTCAAGGCTGAGGTTTGGCAAAGGGTAAGTAGCAAAAGGATAAGAAGGTAATGAATTGAGAATAAAGTGTTAATCTAGCTAAATGTCTGGTCAAAATCAGGAGAGGAAAATTAATTCAGAGCTGAGGTAATGGCCTGAGAAAATACTGAGGGATAAAGAGATTGAAGGTCTCAATGAGAGTAAAGAATGTGTTTAGAAAGGATAAGGCATAGGATTAGATGCAATAATAGGATATACTTAGATACAAGAATATATCTCTCTGTGTAGAGCAGCTAGCCACTAGATGTGACTTGGATTAGGATTGTTGTTTTGGAGATTCAATTAAGACAGCATAGGTGTAGGAAAGGACTTCTTTATGTGCTCACACTAACTTCTTATCCAGCAAGTGATTTTAAGTCAATCTGATTTTAAGGAGAGCATCATATCTAGATCCAGAGACATTCAGGTAAATAGTAACATGAATTTTTCTAGTCAGCAATTCCTGACCTCTCTTTTTCAGCACTACAATATGTTCTGACTTCTCACTACAGTGTGAAAGAGAACAAACATTTTAGTTTATAAGAGACCTCAAGTCTCAGATAAAGGCCACATTCTTTCAGGACTCCTTATCAGAAGGAAAACATGATCTGATACAGATATACTAGTACCATGGTGTATGGAATCCAACATTTGGTCATGGCTCGCCACTTTTGATTTAATGTCAGATTTGTTTCTGCTGGATAAGGCAAGGCAACATTTCAATCCAGAGTTAATCCTTTCAGAATGTGTCTATAATTTCATGTTGTACAAACAAGAAATTAAAAGGATAGCTAATGCCAAAGCATGGTAAGTGCCAATTCATAATAGCTTACAGGTGAGCTAGTTTTCACAAACTATTTAAAAGTGTTGTATTCTCCACAGAAAACACAAGTTTTAAACGGGCAAAAAATAGATTCAAAAGGTTAAAAATGATAACTTACCAAACGCAGGCATTTAATAATTACAAGATAGAGTTGTTCCTCTGAAAACTCTTTGTGAAAGAATTACTTTAAAATGTTCTCTATTCATAATATTGATTTCAGAAACATTAAGGGATTTTCATTTTCCTTTGAAAAATTATAAGGGTAGCTAATTGGTACAATGGATAAAGCACCAGCCCTGAAGCCAGAGAAACCTGAGTTCAAATCTGCCCTCAGACACTTAACACTTCCTAGCTGTGTGATCCTGGGCAAGTCACTTAACCCCAATTGTCTCAGCCAAAAAAAAAAAAAAATTACAGATTAATTGAAGTTGATAGCAGAGTCCAAATAAAAGGTATCACGGACTTGGTTTTACATAATCAAGGCTATACTGCTTGATAATTTTATTGAGTATGAATAAATAAAAAGCATTTTGGCTGTTTCCTCAAAGCTTTACAGATAGCAATGATATGGATTTACAAGAAAAGCACCCATTTTCCAAGTGACTGTTGAGATAACTTCATCTTTATTTTAACTATTACTGTGTTCTTTTTGCTTGAATTCCGAAATTTGTCTGTATTTGTCTCCTATTGGTGTAACAATACATATATTTTGCTAGGACATAAATCAATCAACTTGGATATTATAGATCTAAGCTTCTTTTAGAGAGCAAGGCTTAAGAAAACACTAGAAAATTTTCTAGTAAATACAGAACTAAATGGAAATTTTATTTATTTAATTATTTAGCATTAATTATTATATCTGAATATATGCTATCTAGAAATGATAGTGATAGCAATAATATGAAAGAAAGAACTTAAAGGCAGTAACATAGACAAGAGAATATTAAATTATCCCAGTTTCTTCACAAAAATATGCCTTACTGAGAAAAAACCTAGAGAATTACCTAAGAAATTAGTTGAAATAATTACAAGTTTAAACAATGTATCAAGGTATAAAAATCAATGATATTTCTCTATATCAATAACAAAATCTGAAATGAGTAATAGAAAGGATCCTTCTAAGAATAACTATAAAATATATAAACCATCCATGGCTCAATATACTAAGGCATACTCAATACTTAAATAAGATACAATTATAAAACACTACTTAATGACATAAAAAATAATTTAAGTTACTGGAAAGATGTGTAATACTCATAACTAAGCCACAAAAAAGATAAAAATAATTATATTAACTAAAATAATTTATATGTTTTGTGCTATATCAAACTACCAATTAAGACACTTAATGGAGCTATACAAAATAACAAAACTCATTTAAAAGAACAGTCTAGAATCTAAAACTCCAGAAAAAACACCAAGAGCAGAACAGAGGTCTATACACAATGTTCATCCATACAAGGTCTTTGATACTGTTGGTCTCTAGGGATTGTGGAAGATCATGGTAAAATCTGGTTGTCTAGAGAAGTTCATCAGTTTCACAATGACATACTTGCACAGGTTCTATATAAAGGACAACATTCACATGCTTTCTTAGTCACCAATGGAGTGAAGCAGGGCTCTGTACTTGCTTCCATGCTTTTTAACATGATATTTTGAGTGAAACTCTAAGATATTTTTAATGAGGACAAAAAAAGCATCAGGGTCAACTATAGCATAAATTATTTAACTTGAAAAGTTTACAAGGCAAGACAAAAAGAATTGGAGGGAGAATTGGTGTACAACTTTTTTGTTTGCACATGACTGTGCAAAATGCAGCTTCTGAAGCTAAGATGAAAAAAGTATGGATTGATTCTCTGCCACTTGTGCTAATTTTGTCTAACAATTAATAGCAAGAAAAAAGTGGATTTCTACTAGGCAGCACCATCACACCATCTATATGTGGAATCATCAGTTACTGCAAATGTAGAAAAGTTTGCTTATCTTGGGGAAGTATACTTTCTCCAGACATACACATAGATGATCACACACACACACACACACACACACACACACACACACACACACACACTGCTAGAGCTAACAGCATTTGGAAGGCTCCAAAAGAATGTGTGAGAAAGAAGTGGTATTAAGCTACCTATCAAATTGAAGGTCTACTGAGTAGTGATGACCTCATTGTTGTTAAGTCTGTGAAAACTGGATAGTACACCAGCACTATGCCAGAAAATTGAATTGCTTCCATTTAAATTGTCTTAGGAAGATTTTAAAGATCACCTGGCCTTTTCTTGAGCTAAAGTGCCAAACATTCAAACCACTGCAGATAATGCAACACTAATGGGCTGGCCATGTTCAAATGTTAAAACATATGTTTTCCTAAAAGACTATTTTTTATGTAAAACTCACACAAGGCAGGCACTCACATGGTGGCCAGAAAAGGTGATACAAGGACATTCCTAAGGTCTCTAATGAAGAACTCTGGTATCAATTGTGAAACATGGAAGCACTGATATAGAATCATCCAGCATGATGTGTGCCCACATCAAAAAAGGCACTTTGCTCTAGGAGCAAAACAGCATTGCTGTAGCTCAAAAAAAAATGTCAGATGTGAAAATTTAAAGACATCTTTGTCCCAAATGGTCATGCATACTATTTGTATGCAACCTGTGATAGAGCCTTCTGAGTGATACAAAACCTCCTCTCTGGGCAACCTCTTCAGATGTCTGACTACCTTTTAGGTTCAAAAGTTATAGGTTTGTACTTCTACAGTGAACTCATGAGTCCTTACTGGTACAATTTCCTTGAAGAGTACCTCCAATAAATAAAAGCAGTTCAAAACAAAGGCATTTATTAAGAAGAAGTTTTAAGAACTTTAGATACAAAACATTTCTCTTACTCTAGTCTTCCTCCTAACCTGGGAATATGCTTCCACAAAGGCAGACAGAACCAATGGTAAAAGTGGGAACAAAGAATAATAATAATAAAGCGCATATGTAGGTAATGCATGTAGCCAAGGCAACTCATACTTCTAGTAGTGTAGACTCTAATATTCTTTTCTCTTCCTTTTGAGTTGTCACACAATATAGTCCCTACTCCCCAACTAGTGTACTATGTGTCCTGAGTATATCACTCAAATGAACTTTCTTAGTCTGCTACACTCTACCACTGCTATGACTGCTAAGGCGCTCTCTCTCTCTCGCTCTCTCTCTCTCTCTCTCTCTCTCTCTTTCTCTCTCTCTCTTTCAGTCTCTCTCTTTCACTCTCTTTTATTAAAGCCTTTTATTTTCAAAACATAAGTGTGGATAATTTTTTTTAACATTAAACCCTGCAAAACCTTATGTTTCAAATTTTCCCCCTCTTCCCCCCATCCCTTCCCCTAGATGGCAAGCAATTCAATATATTTTAAACATGTTAAAAAAAAAAATATGTTAAATCTAATATATGCATACATTTTTATACAATTATCTTGCTGCATGAGAAAAATCAGATCAAAGAGGAAAAAAATGAGAAAGAAAACAAAATGAAAGCAAACAACAACAAAAAGAGTGAAAATACTATGTAATTATTCACCTTCAGTTCCCATAGTCCTCTCTCTGGATGTAGATGGCTCTCTTCATCATAAGATCATTGGAATTAGTCTGCAGTTCTCTCTTGAATCCAAAATTCAGCTCTCTTCTCTGCTGTAGGGCTACAACTACTTTAACTCCTAAATTTGAACTCAGGTCCTCCTGCCTCTCCAGGGAAACACTCTGTCCACTGCACTTAACTGTCCTTTTGTGAATTTTGGCCAGGATTCCTGCTCTTTTCTGTATCTATGTCTCTGTGTGGATCTTTGCTCCCTGCTGGATGTATCTCAAGTGTTTCAAAGTTTTTCAAACTAATAAATTGTCAATTTTTTCCTAGGTTAGCAGTGGATATTTCTTGTCATGGATAACTTTTTTTAAAGCCTCAGCACTTTGTAATTTAATCAGAAAGCTTCTTCTTCCTAAAGGAATGACAGAACAGAGAAATGCCTTTGTACTTCATTAGCATATTAATATCTTGTACCTTTGATATATACTTTCTGTGATTACATTTCTAGCTAGTGGGAGAAACCAAATCTATCCCCCCTAATAAATCCATTTATTTAAAAATTCTTTCAGTATATAAGTATATACATGTGTATATGCATAGACACACATATATGTGGGGGTGTATATACACAGACACACATGTATGCATGTATATATTGAATATATGTGTTATATATACACATACATAATTTTAAGTAGCTTTGGGAAAAGAGGATATTTATAGCAGGGAAGAAGGGGAGGTTTATCAAGTGAGGCTTCGTGTAGAAAAGTAATAAAGTTTGAGCTGAGTTTTGAAGGAAAGGAATACCACAAGATAAAGGTAAAGAGAGAGAATATTACAGGCATAATAAACAATACAATAGCATGAAGATAAGAAATGGAAAGTTAAGTGAAAGATCAAATAAACCCTTATGGTAGTAAGTGGAAGAGAATTAGGAGTAAGAATACTGAAAAAGTTTAACAAAAAAAAAAGGTGGGGGAGGCAAAGATAAATAGCTTTAAATCTTAGGAGAGGATTTTACATTTGATTCTGAAAGAAGCCTAGTCTAGTCCTTTTTTTTAAGGGAAAGGACAGAGAACTGTGCTTTAGAAAAATCATTTTGCTAGCAGAATGGAAAATGGATTGAATGGACTATAATGTTGAGAAACTTAAGTTATCAGTTTCCTTTACGGTAAGTAAGGGGATAGGACTAAATGTCTTTTGAGGTCCTTTCCAGCTGTATATCCTGTGTCCCAATGGGTTGCTATAGCTATAGATAGAAGTGATTTTTGAGGTATTTTCACAGCAATAAAGAACCATCCTGTTGAAAACTTTCTTGATTGGGTTTTGTTTTACAAATCCTCAACCCAACAACAGAGAAAACATACAGAATGCCTTCCTCCCACCTCTAATTCAGTGCTGAACTTAAGAGAACCAAATGAGAAAATTTCAACTTCTACTAAACCAAAAAAAAAAAAAGATCTAGTTTGGCAACATCATTCCACGTGAAAAAAAATTAACTTGAAAACATATTGATATTAAGATAGGTAAGGAAAAAATGCACTAACAACTGTTATTGAAGTAAACACATTGTAGAATATAGATTGTGCTTTAAGAAACTATTTTAACTTTCTTCTCTTAAACTTCAAAGAGTCAAGGTGGACATCACCTGTAAATGAGAAATTTCTCAACTTGACTATTCTGGAAATTAAAGGTCTCATATAATAGAAAATCTCATCTGGAAGCAATTCTAACCACAAAATTTTCTGAAGATTCCCTATGTGACTAGATATCAAAATATCCAAACAGCAAAAAATTAGAAACTAAAATTAAGATACTCAGAAAGGCAAGGGATGTCAGGGCAATTATAATGAAAGGGACCAGAGAAGAAAACATAAAAGGGATGAAGGATAGTGGTTATTTTTGCAAATACTTCATTTGGATGAAAGGACTTTCATTGGTTTACATCCAATGGTTGTAGATAATCAGAAATACTGCCACTGCCTTCCAAAATCAGTTGTATCTCTTGCTTAACCACAGAGAGCAATTGTCTTCAAACTGTGCTTAACTTAAAACAAAACAAAATCTTCTCAATATGAGCCAATTTTTTTTTTGAAGTTTGAAGTGGTTTTCATTAAGTGAGAAAGTCTCTCTAAGAGTATGTTATTCCAAGATTCTATGCCAGGAAAAAAAATATTATTATATGACTATTAATATCAATGGAGACATTAACTTGTATTATTTTTATCTTCAGTCATATAAATCAACATAATCTCTTATAGTTATATTTTCATGGTGGTTTTTTTGTTGTCTTTCTGGGTTTTGAAAACCAAAAAATATTTAAGAAGAAATGAGATCAACAAATTTTTTTAGAAAATAGAAATTTTCCTTACCTTGACACTAAACTTGAAAATACTATTTCTATTTCTCGTCTAACTATATATTGAGAGAAGTATTACATGAATCAAATAATTCACTTAACATTTATTTTACAAGCACTGGGCTGTGCTGTGTCAATCTTTTTATTTTTATTTTCTTTTGTAATTTTCCTTCCAAGCCTGTGACCACATTATGAAATGATAACATTTCAAATACAATAATCAAAAGATTTTTGATTGAACCAAATAATCAATTTGTCTGATTGTTGTTGTTTTTATTCATTGAATGAATAATCAGCATCAATCCTGTCTATAGGTAAAACAGTTAGCTAATTATGTGGCATGATTTTATGTAACAAAACAATCCCTTTCCTGTTTTCCTATGATATCTCAAAATCAGTTTGGTTTCTTCAATAAAAAATTTCTAAGGAGTCTAAAAAGGAACTTAGGGAGTAGGCAAAAGTCTGGTACATAGGATTCTGCCTGAGCACTGGATAGATTGATAAACTATAAAGCTTTGGGAAACTAGTGTGATCCCAATGGTTTGCCAGTATAGAACAGGATATTGGAAAGTGGGTATTGAAACAGGTACAGAGTAGAGAGGAAAGGAGAAACTAGTAGGATAGAAAAGAGGTCAAAGACAAATTTATTTTACAAGTGTCCCCTATGACTAAATGTTTGACTGAACTGACCGAATCGACCTGGCATCATCCAGACAACACAAGTTATTTATATCCCATCAGGAATGCATTAATATTTAACAAACAGTGAAGGAAAGTACTATATAGTACTTTCTGAGGATCTGTCCCTGAGAGTTCAGGTCAGTCCTCATTTGCTAAAATATATCAGTGAATTATAGTGAACAGATCTATTAGATGGAAAGGTGGGTTTGGTATAAATGACATCATGAAGGTATTTGGGCAGGGGCACCAGTCAAAGGAAATAAAACCAGCAATGTCTTAAATAGAATGCCCATTCTTATTGTTTCTCGAAAGTTTAACTTAAATGTAATTAAAATTATTAAAAGTGAAAAAAAGTGTTTCAAAAAATACATTATGCATAACGGAAGACTTCCAAGGGAAATAACAATGATGATAGAAATAAGGATATAGCAAAATAATATGTAGTTTGAACAGATGATTAATGAATTGCTTTCACGATTAAAGAAATTCTCCTCTAGAAACCATTTTGGTTCTTTTCAGTCTCTTCTTTTTGTGTCACTGTTTTTGTTCATCCTTCCTCTGGCCTAGAATATGTCCCCCACCCCACCCCCCCCACTTACCCCTTTTAGACTTTTGCCCATCAAACTCTATTGCAGAGAGGGCAACTCCAATGGGCTGGTCACATTATTTGAATACCAAATATATGCTTGCCTAAAAGTCTATTTTATGGCGAACTCACACAAAGCAAGTGCTCATGTGATGGTCAGAAGACGCAATACAAGGACAATCTCAAGGTCTCTCTGAAAAACTTTGGAATTGATTTTATGTCATGGAAGACATTCACACAGAACAGCCCAATATAGCATTCCCTCACCAGAGAAGGTGTCTATGAGCAAAGTAGAATTTAAATAGCTCAAAAGAAATGAAAGATATGCAGAAAATTCATCCAAATGTCTGTGGAAGGGCATTCTGCTTCATATCAGTCTGATCAGGCAGTCTATGCAGAGTTAACTTGATTGTAACAGTATATTTGGTCCTCTTGAGAATGAAGAACAACCACCAACCAATCCAAATTCTTCCCCATTCTTCAAAGGTCTGGTTCAACTTCTCACTCCCCCATGAAACTTTCTAAATGGGAATGATTGGATGAAGTATTTCTCAGTATTGAGTCACATGATCCCTGTTCCAGAGCTGGGACCCTGGGGAGGTCATATGATCGTTGGAGGGATGAACTTTGAACCCTGGGATACAGGAAGTTAGTGAAGTTGCAGGAAGTGACTTGACCTGTGGGAGGCAGCCAAAATTGGTGACCATTGGTCAAGGATGGTTACAACATTTTAATCCAATGTCTATCCAATGAGAGGTGATGGTCTTTTGCTTTTAAATCCTGGACAAGGTGGAAGCAGGCCAGGTTCCAGGGGCACATGGAGGAGTTGGGATGGCTACCAGGTGTATCTGGGCCTCTCCCTGCAGGGATTAAATAAATGCTTTCTGAAGATGTTTCTGATTAGTTAAATTGGGAAAGGGGTCTTGCAACCATCCCACACACTTCTTTGAGAGCTCCAAACCACACTGATTTCTCCTTGTCTGAACTGCTATTGGGCTTTGAATTGATTTTTAATTAATGAAATTATAAGATGGCACACCCCATTTTTTGAGAACTTACTGAGAAAGTCCTTGATAGCAGGAAGAAATGAGACTTGATTATACTTTTAAAAGACACAGAGGGTACAAAGACAAGTGAAAAAGATGCAGAGGCAGAAAGGATGGGATGGTGAAGGAAGGCAGGCAGCAAGGAGAAGAGGATGGGAGAGTTAGTCAGAGAGTATTACTGAGGCAATGATGTATTAGAATTGGGAGCACTGGGCAGCATGGACCTGTTGAAGATGGAAGCATACTTCTGTGGAAGGGGATAGATACCAGGAAGGGCAGGATTTTTTTTTTTTTGAGGGGGGGGAGGGGAACAGACTATTAACTTACTACCTTGGTTAATTATCTAGGTTAATTAACATATCCAATCACCTCAAAATAGTCTGTAAAACTTTAACGTTAACATGTCTACATACCAAAATTATTAACAACTTTTGGTGTTCTGTGGGTCATATTTTGGATGTCTAGAACTTGCTTGATATTTATATATCATAAAATCAAAAGACCCTGACAGCAGCTTCTGCTGATTCAGCACATATTACCAGGAAGTAAATTTTGGCTAATATATGGTGTATTTTATAAATTATACTCCTTAGATCTCTGGGAAAGTTTGTATGTGACTTCTAGGTTCTTCTTTAGAATCTTATATACTGATATTATCCCCTTTAGATTGCATATTTACAAATTTACTATACTGACTGGAAAGGGCAGGAGAGTCAAAGGAAACAGAATAAGATACAATTTTAACACCTAATCCAATAACAGATACACAGTTTGTCATTTTATTTTATGCCATCTTGTATTGTTTTCAAATGTTTATTCATTTAATATTCAGTATTTATTGAGAATCTACTGTATCCAATATATTGTAACAGATTAAAGTGTTGGAAGAAGGATCAATTTAATCCACTTCTCCTTCTCTCCCACAGCATACCCACCCATTGGCTAAATGATCATGGATAAGTCTTCTGTAAGCCTAAGGAAACTCTAAGAACGAATGAATAAATGGATAAAAAATATTCATTGAGTTTATTGTGTGTCAAGGACTGGAGAAATTTAAAAACAAAACAAATAAACAAATAAAAACAAAGATGACTTCAAGGGATTATTATTGTTTTAATTAGAATGAACTGTATTAAAAAAAAACAAACAAACCTGTTTGATCTGAATTTTTGGTTTTGTTGTGGGAAAAAAAAAATATAGGAAAGAGTGAAAGATTCCTTGAGAGCATTTTGAGAAAACTGAGCACATGAAAACTGGTGACCTTTTCTCTGATTTCAAAAGGATCATACTGTGAGGAATGAACTCTAGCTCTGAGGAAAGCCAGTCTGGGTTTTGCCTCCTGCTTCAGCACTCTGGATTGAATCTCATTTAGTGTATCTCAGAAAGCTGTTTTAAAAGAAAGCTATGAATCAGTATCATGTTTTCTCACAGGATCAACTTTTATGGAAATGAGATACAGAATCAGTCAATCAATCAATCAACATAGATTTATTAAATAGTTATTACAAGTCAGACAAAAGACCAAACTGTGGTGACACAGAGACAATAGTTGAGCAATATCAATCCTCAGGAGACACATTTATAAATATAGAATAAATGAAAGAGTAGTACCTCCTCTAGATTCACTTTCTCAACTCATACAAAATCTAGAACTCATACATAGAACTTTTGGGAAACAATAGTCATGAACTTTAAGTACAATTATAGAGCTCAGTCAATAAACAATTATTAAGTACCTACTAATATGTCAGACATTATGCTAAGCAATGTTTACTATTCCATGGACTCCACTAAACAAATCTAGAAAATACAACATATCAAAACCTGATAGGGAAATACAAGAAAAAGTCAGTGTCGTTTTTCCAGGTTACAGTAGCATAAGGAACCAAACAGAAAAGTCTCTGGATGCTAGGGAAAGGGTCTAGTAAGAATCCTTAGAGACAAATGGAGAATCCCCTAGCATAGAAAGTGGCTAACCATAGGGGTAGGAGGAGGTTCCAAAACTATACTAGGACAGTACAATGAGAACATTTGCCAAGTGACTGTTGTGTCACCCATTATGCAGTTCAGATCAGAAATACAGAGTAAGCTAAGAAGTGAACTCTCTAGTACGTTGAATAACCGTGTGTGACACACTAGCAGAGGAACAAATTCAGAAGCAAGCTGTAGTTATACGGCAAAGATGATGTCACTGAGTCTCAGTTGACTGACAGTGGATGAGTTCCAAAAAGATAAAGAAGTTGCATAACTCTCACTGAGGGGAAATGATCAGTGTTTACCCAAGATCAGACTTCTTTGAGAGCACTAAAACTTGCAAATTCCCAGAATGAATTATTCCTGAGATGCTAGAATATCAAAATCACTCCAAAGTACAGCAATAGAAACAGCCCAGACTTTCCCTGCAGAAATGTACAGAACTGAACCCTAACATTAAAAGTTCAAAATCAAGAAGAAAGCTGAAGGCATGAGCAAACAAAAAAATGAATCTCTCCATTAAAAAACAAAACCAACTATTGTGATGACAGAAATCTCCAGAAAAATAATGACTCTAAAACACATATAAGCTAAGCTTCATAGAGAAACAAGATTAGGGGGCAGCTAGGTGGTACAGTGGATAGAGCATCAACCCTGAAGTCAGGAGCATCTAAGTTCAAATCTGGCCTCAGACAATTATCACTTTCTAACTGTGTGACCCTGGGCAAGTCACTTAATCCTAATAAGAAAGAAAAGGAAGGAAGGAAGGCAGGAAGGTAGGAAGGCAGGCAGGAAGGAAAGGCACATTCAACTAAAATTTCTAGAAGAAATGGAACAGAAATTTTAAAAAGTTAAAATATTTTTTTTGGTTTGGTTTTAATCAATAAAATAAGGATAAAAAAAAAAAAAAAACTGGGAAAGAAATAAGAACCAGAGAATAATTCAACAGTTTGGCACAAGAGATATTTGTACTTTGCCCAAGCAACACACTCTCTGGAAAATCAGAATGGACCAAATAGAACCAATAACTCTAAAAAATAAGAAATGGCTTTTTTTTAAATCAAAAGATTTAAAAATAAAAGAAAATATAAGGTATTTCATGGCAAAAAAAATGAGCTAGAAAACATATTAAGGGGAACAAAATTTAGAATCATTTGACTACCTAATCACCATGATATTTTTAAAAAGAGCCTAAACATCATATTTCAAGGAATTTTAAAAGGAAACTGCCTATATCTCTAAGAACTAGAAAACAAAGGAGAAATAAAAGAAATTCCTGGTTACCTTCTCAAAGAAACCTCAAAATGAAACTCTCAGGAATATTATAAACGTAAACCCAAAGTTTTCAGGTTAAAAAAAAAAAAAAATAGGACAAGCAGCCAGAAAGAACTCAAGCACCAAAAAGTAAAATCAGGATTATATACAATTTAGCTATTGCTGTTCTTTTATTTCAGTCATGTCCAACTACCCTCATAAAACTCCTCATGAAGCTATCTAGAGTTTTCTTGGCAAAGATATTGAAATGGTTTTCCATTTCCATCTCCAGATCACTTTATAGATAAGGAACTGAGGCAAGAAGAGTTAAATGATTTGCCTAGGGTCATACAAATAAGTATCTCCGGTTATATTTAAGCTCATATTTAAGCTCAAAATTTGTCTTCCTGATTGCAATCCAAGTGCTCTATCCATTGCACCAACTTGCTGCCTCACAATTTAGCATCCACATCAAAAATAAAGGAAAATTTAGACTACAGACTTACAGTCAAGAATAGCTTACCTAGCAAAACTGAGGATAATCCTATGAAGAAAAACAAATGATTTTTAAATAGAGGACTTCTAAGAATTACTGATGAAAAGATAAGAATTGCATAGAAACTCTGAAGTTGAAACACAGGACTCAGAAAAAATATAAAAAGGTGAACATGAGTAAGCAATCATGAGGGATTAAACAAAAACATTTTTCACATGGGAAAAGGATTCTATCATGGGGTCATACTGGTAGTTTTAATTAGACAAGAAGTAAGAGTGGTTCTATTGTGTCTTAATGATCTTAAGACAACTAAAAAAGAGAAGACTATACTAAGGATGGAAATAATAGAAAAATTAAGGGAAATTATCTCATATAATCAAAGTACACAAATATCTAGGAGGATGAGGTAGCAGGTGAGGTATTATACCTCACTTTCATTCAAATGAATCATAAGAGGGAAGAATACACAAATATATGCAAAATTGGGTACAAAAATATATTTCACTTAATTAAGGAAAAGAAGGGAAACGAGAGAAATGGGAAATAAAAGAATTAGGGGGAGGGTAGATTAAGGGACAGATGAGTCCTAACTAGGTGGCACAGCGAATAGAGTGCCAGATTTGGAATCCAGAAGACTTATCTTCCTGAGTTCAAATCTAGCCTTAGACACTTTCTAGCTATGTGAGCCTGAGAAAGTCATTTAACCCTGTTTTCCTTAATTTCATCATGGCAAACCACTCAAATATCTTTGTCAAGACAACCCCAAATGCAGTCATAAAGAGTCATATATGACTGAACAACAAGAACAACAAAAATGTACAAAAATGTTACAGATCTTTTTGAGCTGGCAAATAGGAGTATGAGGGAGTACTTATCAATTTGACTGAACAAGTTATGACATGAACAAGGCTGAATAAATGACCGAAAAAGTTATGATATATTAATGTCATGAAATCCTATTGTACTGTAAAAAATGATGAAGAGGATAGTTTCAGGAAATCTGGGAAGCTTCAAATGAACTTATGAAGAAAAAGGGAAACAGAATCAGGAAAACAATAATTACAGAAAAAATATGGTAAAGAAAATTACTTTTAAAGAATTGGGAGTTTATACCACTTCATATCAGTCTATCAGGTTAGCTAAGATGACATAAAAGGAAAGCAACAAATGCTAGAGATGATATAGAAAATTGGGTTCATCCACTACATAGAATTCCCAATCCCTCTATTTTTGTCTGCCTGCATTTTTTATTTCCTTCACAGGCTAATTGTATACTACTTCAAAGTCTGACTCTTTTTATACAGCAAAATAACTGTTGGGACATGTATACATATATTGTATTTAACTTATACTTTAACATATTTAACATGTATTGGTCAACCTGCCATCTGGGAAAAGGGTGGGGGGAAGGAGGGAAAAAGTTGGAACAAAAGGATTTGCAACTATCAATCCTGAAAAATTACCTATGCATATATCTTGTAAATAAAAAGTTATAATAATAATAAAAAGAAAACTGGGTTCATTACTATACTGTTGGTGGAGTTCTGAACTGATCCAACCATTGTGAAAAACAATTTGGTACTATGTGCAAAGGGTTGTAAAACTGCAAGGGGAAACCCACCATTGGGAAATGGCTGAACAAGTTGCAGTACAGTATATGATCATGATAGAATACTATAATGGTATAAGAAATTTAAAAGGAGATGGTTTCCTAAAAACATGTGAAAACTTCTATGAACTGATACAAAGTGAAATGAGCAAAATCAAAGTAAGAGCAATATTGTAAAGATGATCAACTGTGAAAGACTCATTTACTCTTAACAAAGTAATGATTCACAAGTATTACAAAGAATTCATGATAAAAATGTTGGGATTTTTTTTGCAACATGTCTAATTTAGATTTATGTATTGCATGACTTCACATGTATAGTATGTTTCTTTCTTGATAAGTACAGGAAGGAATAGAAGGAAACAGAAAATTTGGAATTAAAAATTTAAAAATAATGTTTAAAAAGAAAGAATTGGGAGCTTTGAACAGTATATTAACCATCTATGATCAGAGAACCAATGATGAATCATCATACCTACCACTAATAGATAGATAAAGGAATCAAGAGTACAAAATAAGGCATTAATTTTTTTTTTGAGGGGAGGCATGGTCAACACAGAAATTTGTTCTGCTTAACTATACATGTTTACAGCACAGGTTTTGTTTTACTTTTAATTTCCATTTTGGGGAAGTTTTAATATGGGAAGGAGAAGTAATTTCTGTCAAATTGAAAAAACAAAATGTGTCTTTTAAACTAATTTATCAATTGTGGAATTGTGAATTGATCTAAGCATTTTGGAGAGTCATCTAGATTTATGTCCAAAGAGTTATTAAAAAAAAAAAAAAAAAAAAAAAAAGGTTATACATCAGCCCTGAAGTCAGGAGGACTTGAGTTCAAATCTGGCCTCAGATACTTAATACTTCCTAGCTATGTGACCCTGGGCAAGTCATTTAACCCAATTGCCTCAGGAAAAAAAAATGTTATAATCCTTTATCCTAAAAATGATACTATTATATCTATTTCACAAAGTGGTCAGGAAAAAAGGAAAAGAATGTATATATTCCAAAATATGCATGGAAAAAAAACAGCTCTGTTTGTGGTGGTAAAGAACTGAAAATTGAGGGAATGACCATCAACTGGGAAATGGATAAACAAGCTGTGATATATAATTGTGATGGAATACTAATGAATTATAAGAAATGATGAACTCAACAATCTTGGAAAAACATGAATAGACGTACAAAATATTGAAGACTTAAGTGAATAGGATGAAGAGAATGTTATATATTACTATATTATATATAGTATACTATATATAATATAGTAATAACAATATTGGTCCCCCCACCCCAGGCAATTGGGGATAAGTGACTTGCCCAAGATCACACAGCCAGGCAGCAGTATATGAGGCCAGATTTGAACTCAGGTTCACCTGACTTCTGGGCTGTTGCTCTATCCACTACACCAACTAGCTGCTCCAGCAAGATTGTTTTAAGAATGAATTTCAAGTAAATAAGTAATTTTGATTATCATAAATGCAAAAATCACCTAAGTTAACCCAAAGTACATATGAAAAAAGACTTTCTGCATCCATATAAATAGATATATAGAACGTTTTGCATATATATGTGCATTAATATATATTATTAATTATAATCAATTATATGTAACTATCAATATAAAAATATACTTATATATTACATATAGATTGTTGGTGTTTAATATATTAATTATTAATAAGTATATTGTTTTATATCTAAATATACTTAAATAATTAATATTAATATTGTTAATATATAAATATACTTATATGTAGGCATATCTATATATCAATAGATATAGATATAAATGATGGTAGCCATCTTGGGGAAGAGCAGAAAAAATGGAAAAGAAGTGCAATGCAAAAAAGCATACAGAAGATACAAGTGGACAATTCACCTCACAGTTCTTAGAAGATCTCAGTCTGGATGTCCTTTCTCTAGAGATTCCTTGCAAAGTTCACTGTAGATGACAGAATCAATGACATAGTGATTCATTAATCACTTCACTACTTAATAGGGCTTGCTCTTTACAAGGGAGGATGTTTCTTTTGGAAAGATTGATTTGCTACTGAATTGGGTCAAGCAGGTCTCTTGGCTGCTAGAGTGGTTCTTCATGGAGCATAACTGCTTTTCTGTTGGACCAGGCAAGTCACTAACAATAAGCACTTCTGTTGAACTGAATCTGGCAGGTTGTTCTGATTCTAAGACTTGGGAATAGATCAAGAGGAACATGAAGTAATCTAATGCCGCTGAATCACAAAACATAGGTAAATAAGCAAAGTATAAAAAGACTGAAAGGTAGGAAAGACAGGTGGTAAAGATATTTAGATTTCAAACAAAGGAAATGATATTTGAAACTAGATACAATGTATTAACATTCACAAAATAGTATTCAGGATACTAGGATAAAGAAAAAAAAAATCCTTCCAAAAGGAGCATTCCTCTTTGGGTTCCATCATGTATGGCATTCTCAACCCAGTAACCTTAATACTGCATGAATTTAAAAAGAAAAGAATCTGTTGGTTATAATAACTGAATAATCAATCTCAACTAAGTTTTGAAGCCATTCATTAGAATTTAATTAAATAAAGATTTTGCAATAAAATGGAGCTCTTTTTAGGAATCAAAAGACAGCCAGAGGAAAATGGAAATAAAATAATGACACTCATTTTCCTCAGACTGATATGCACATTTTTAAAATTATTGTTATTCAGTTATTTTAATCATGTCCGACTCTTCATGACCCCATTTAGGGATTTTCTTGATGATATTGGAATGATTTGACAATTCCTTCTCCAATTCATTTTATAGGTGAGGAACCTGAGGCAAATAGAGTAAAGTGACTTCTCCAGGGCCACACAACCTAAAAGTGTCTGAGGCCATATTGGAACTCATTCTTCTTGATTCCAGGACTGATATTCTATCTAATGTATCACTAGCTGAACCTATGTACATACTTTTTTAATTTTTAAATATTTTTATTTTTTTATATTTTTAAATCTTATCTCTTAAACATTTCTAATATTTATCCATCTTTTCTAAATAGAATTAGGAGAAATGACAGCATTCTACCTTTTCAAATGTTTTTATATTGAAGAATTTTAATAGCTACTAGGAAGAAAACATACAGGCCACTCTTGAGCAAGTTCTGAAATGTGATAACTTTGCCCCTCCTCAAATATTAATTCATCATTCTGGTTACAAGATTCTCATGTCTAGAATGTACTCTTCTCCTCCACCTCTGAGAATTCTTAGTTTCTTTCAAAGCTTAATTGTAGCTTTACTTCCTACATGAAGACTTTTCCAATCCCATTAGTCGATAATGCCTTCCCCTTCCAATTATCTTGTATTTATTGTGTATTTATGTTGTATGTATTTATAGGAATAGATGCTATCTTCCATTATGAAATGTAATTTCCACCATGGCAGGACTCTGCTCTGCATCTCTTGCTTTGCCTGGTTTCAACTTCACAAGATTGTCTGGATAAGACAGAAACAGAGAAGGAGAAAGAGGAGGAAGATGAAGAAGAAAGGAAGGAATGAGGAGGAAAAGAAGGAAGAAAGGGAAGGAGGAAGAAAAGGAGGAGGAAGAAGAAGAAGAAGAAGAAGAAGAAGAAGAAGAAGAAGAAGAAGAAGAAGAAGAGGAGGAGAAAGAAGAAGAAAGAAGGACAAAGGAAGAAGAAAGAAGGAGGAGGAAGAAGAATAAAGAAAGAAGGAAGAAGGAAGAATAAGACAGAAAGAGGAGGAGAAGGAGGAGGAAAGTAAAAATGGTGTATTTTCATTAAAATCCCACTCCGATGTATTGTCATGGTATAGATTTGATTCTTTTTTCTCTCAGATTGTGCTAAACATAGCACATTGTTGGTGGTTATTAAAATACTAGAAAAAAATTAAGCATATGCTAGAATTTTCTGAGTTTGGGCTGCTGCATGTAGTTAAGTACTAAACAAATACATGTTGATTAATAGTTGTTGAATGAGTACATATCCAAATACACTTTTTTTCCCTTCAGAGTAGTTATCTTGGGAGGCTTTATACTTATTCCAACAAGCTAACATTACTAATTTATTTTAAACTCCCTCTTTTGTATTGCCTTTAGAGTCAATACCTAGAAAATAACTTGAAGTTGTTACTTGGAAGTCACACCTAATTTTTGATAGGTAATATCACCTACTTTATCCTCCAGACTTAGTTCTGAATGACTTAGACTATTTATAGAAAGCAAACAAACAAATCCACCCCCAAAGGATTAAGATTCACAATTAACTAGGAAATTCAGGAGACTGATTCAGGCTGTGAAAGCAATTCCAAACAGGAGATCCCAAAAGGTTTTGAACAATGGAAACATTGTTGGAATAAGTGAGTAAACTCCCAAAGTGACTACTTTGAAGAGGATAATATTCTTTTGGACATATGATTTTTGATATGCTTGTTTGAAAAGTTGTTTTATTACTTTTTAGTCACACCTAATATAGATGAAAAATAACAGAAAAAAAAAAGCATAATTGTGATTTTAAGTCAGCTGTGACAATACAGCTGTGCTTGGCCTCTGGGAATATGAAATAGGAATAAGAAATCTTCCTAGGGGAGATTTCTCAGTAGGTGAATTGTTGAATTGTAATTTGGGTAGAAGTCATTGTTGCTCTTTCTGAAGCGTCTTAGTATAGCTTCAATTTGACCTAGTTGTTGTTCAATTAAGAAAAATCTGGGATGTTATTACATTTTGGGTTGCTTCTGCATCAAGCTGGCACAAAACTGGAAAGATGGTAGCAATTGCATGTAGAATGAGAAGGATGAACAAGCAGGCAATTCAGCTATAACAGATGAAATATCAGGTGGCCACCAATTTGAAGAAACTAGAGAACATGTAACATGGAAAAACAGGCAGTTGAGGTTTAGGAAAATATACTCCCTGAATGAAGCCGTAGAGAAAGACTTCAATGATTTTAAGTCAGCCTCAAGATGACTATGTTTTCCAGTTTCCCCACTAAGATCAGAGAGAAGGAAACTCAAAAATGACTAGAAACCAATCTTCATTACTAGTTCTAATAATTGGAATTGCTTGGGTCCTCTTGCTACAGTGGAGGAAGTAGAAGGTGAAAAGGAATAAAAATATTCTTTTTTGGAAATCTGGATGATAGCAATTATTTGGATGAGGACATGTATAACCCAATTTAATATCTTGTTATTTTTCTTCCTATTTTTTAATTACTTTTATTAAACATCATTTATTTTGAAGATTCAAGTTTTTTTCATATGGTCTGGTATAGACATGTGTTTTGGGGAGTTAGGGCTGAAATTTTGGATAGCTGAAGACTAAAACAGTTCACTGTACTGGGAAATACTAAGATCTCTGTGTAGGTATCTGTGATGTCCAAGACTACAGTACATTTGGGTCTCAAGTGTTGGCAACCCCTATTCTCCTGATCACTTTGATTCTAGTGCTCTCATAGATCCTTAGAAAACTCTGCATTTTGGAAATTCAAAAAGACTCAGACCTATAAAGTAATCTTTAAAATGATTTTTTGTTCCTCCTTACTAAAATTATCACCTTTCCCTCTCTTACCATGCTGGTTCTGTTCCTAGGGTAGAGCTAAATGGGCTTATATACCTGTGACTAAGCTTTGAGGAGTCTCACTTGAATGGTGCTGGTCAGTGACTGTAGAAAGGTAGCAAGAGAAAGCCAGAGTAAGAAGGTTCTCAGTTACTCCTTTAAAAATATCTGAGGGGGCAGCTAGATGGCTCAATTGATAGAGAGCTGGCCCAAAAACTCAGGAGAACCCGAATTTAAATCCAGCCTCAGATATTCAATAATTACTAGCTGTGTGTCCCTGGGCAATCCCAAATGCTTCAGCCAAAAAGAAAGAGAAAAATCTGAGGTTTATGTATCTTTTGTTAATTCATTTCAGTTATGTACGACTCTTAATGATCCTATTTTGAGGTTTTCTTTGCAAAGATTCTGGAATGTTTTTCCATTTTCTTTTCCAGCTCATTTTACAGATGAGGAACTGAGTCAAACTGGGTTATGTGACTTACCTAAGATTACACAAGTAGTAAGTGTCCAAGGCCAAATTTGAACTCAAGAAAATAAGTCTTTCAGATTCCAAGCCCAGTGCTCTATCTACTGCATCAACTAGCTAACCTGTGCTTATGTATTTGTCATTCTAAACAATATGACTGGGATACTAGCCTAGGAATTGGAAGTCAGAAGTTAAGAAAGAGGATATAGGAAGGAGAAAAAAGGAGCAATCTATCATCCTCAGCCCCCTTTCCACTCACATATTGCTAAGGCCCAGATTGCAAAATCTTAAACATAACTTTGCTGGCATATGAAATGTGAGAGTAATTGTTCAATAATTTGAACATTCTTTGGCATTACTCCTCTAGAATTGGGACAAAAACTGACCTTTTCCAATCCAGTGACCACTGATGAGTTTTCCAAATTTGCTGGCATATTGAGTGTAGCATTTTAACAGCATCATCTTTTAAGATTTCAAATAGTTCTGCTGGAATTCCATTACCTTCACTAGCCTTACTCTTAGCAATGTTCCTAAGACCCACTTGACAGAAGCATAGTCAAAGCCAAAATGCAAAATCCATTCACTAGAGGAAGCAAACTGTCATCCCTTCTCTTCTCCTCAAATAAAATCATTTTTGACAAGCATTATTAGGTTTGATTCAGTTTACAAATTCTTTCCACCAAAAGTACAACAAAAACATCTGTTTTAGTAATGTACAATTTTAAAAGAAACCTTCTATTTAGCCATGGAGTTTATAAAAATTATACAAATGATTAAGGATGTTCTTAACCTTTTTAAAAAAAGATAATTATAAAAACTAAAATAATGCACAAGGATAAAAAAAGAAATTCAAAAATAAGAACTTTAAGGAAACATATTATAAACAATACTTTTAAAAAATTAGAAGTCAATGATTATTAACAAATATTTGTGAGTCTCTTCTTACATGTAAAGTTTTCTATATGGTTACAGACACAATCCTGGTACACTAAGAGCAAATATCAACATAGACTAACATATGAAAGGTCACAGAAATGAACAACTTTCATATTTATTTTTCAATCTACACAATAATATATAATTAATATGGGGAAATAATAAAAATAATAAGGGATATTGTGGCTGTTGTCTTTGCCCATTCATTTTCTTGTTTTATTCTTCATGACCCTATTTGAGATATTTGTAGCAAAAATACTGAAAATACTAAAAAAATACTTCTCTAGTTCATTTTACAAATAAGGAAACTGAATTAAATAAGGTTAATTACTCAGGGTCATACAGGCAGTGTCTGAGGTCAGATTTCAACTCAGGCCTTCTTGAACTTCAGGTCCGGCATTCTAACTACTGTGCCACCCATAATCAAAAATAATAATAATAATAATAATAATAATAAGCTGATTATAACCAATTTCTCCTTTTATTTCTTTTATAAAAGAGTTAAATGATACTGTTTGCTTTTAAATTATGTCTTTTTTATATATAGGTCCTCCTCAGTCATTTAAATATTGCAGTGGATAGAGTGCTGGGTCTGGAGTTAGGAAGAGCTGAATTCACATCCAATCTCAAATATTTAGTAGCCCTCTAACCTTAGGCAAAACACATAACCTTTGTTTATCTTGGTTTCCTCATTTATAAAATGGGAATAATAAGAGCACCTACCCTCAAGAATAAAATGAGATAACAATTATAGAGTGTTTAGCACAATGCTTGGCACACATTAAATGTTATAGAAATGTTAATTATTATTATGATCCTCTCTCTTACTCTTGCTTTTCCTTTGTCCGAAAAAAAATGCATGTTTTCTTTAGTTAAAAAAATGAAATTAAACATTTATAAAGTACCTAAGACAGTGCCTGGCTCACAGTAAGTGTTATAGAAATGTTAATTATTATTATTATTATTATCCTCTTTTTTATTCTTGCTTTTCCTTTGTCCAAAAAAAAACAAGTACTGACTTTCTTTAGTTAAAAAAAATCATCAGATTCAAAGTCTGAAGACCCAGCTCTACAACTTATTGACTATGTAACTATTAAGTAACAACACTGTGACCCTGTTTCCTCCTTTATAAAATTAAGGATTACTGATTTTGTACAGAGATTTTGAAAAAAACAACAGATAAGTAAAGCATATTGTAAAACACAGTCAGCTACAAAGTAGGTACTTGATAAATACTTGTTGACTGACCAATTGACTTAAAAATAAAATGATGACACTAGAAATGCTCTACAAGCCTCTATCTTTTTTTAAATTATTATAAATGAACATACTGAGGTTTGTATTCCTTCAGGAGAAGACTTTGGTCTTTTCATCAATCACCAAATATTTAGTGGGAGACCAATGAATGACAGCTTAGAGCATAGCCATTTACAAATGTTGCTCATTCTTTTCATTTCATAGGATTTGAGAATTAATGTTAAAGGTCCTCTAGTCCAAGTCTCTCATTTTATAGATGAGGTAACCAAAGATGTGATTCATATATAGTCATTTCCACGGACCTACAAGTCCATGAGTCTTGAATATTTATGTATTTATTATTTTCTTCCTCTCCCTGTCCCTCTCTATATATACCCTGTGCTCCAAATTACATACTGTAAAATTCTGTGAGAAAACATTTTCCTGTCTGAATGGTGTGATAATTCTTAGAAATAGGCTAGGAACCTCTATGCTAAAAAATAATGTACTTATATAAGAAACATATTACCAAGAGAGCAACATGAATTTGTTTTTCCTTACCTTAAGATAGGACAAACTGTTCATTACTGTAGAGAAATATGTCTCCATAAGTCTTTCTTATCCATCACTGACTATTGCTGATTCAATAATCTTTTATTAAAAAAAAAAACAAATATAATATTGTTGCTGTTTTCAAAGTTACCTCCAAATCTATATTGTGCTTCATCAAATTGGTATCAACATCAATCCTCTATGGGGCTATCTTTGCCAAGGGGATACCAACATAATTACTAAGGATACAAGACACTAATATTTATTATAAAAGTCTACACAAGTGAAAGAAAACAGCACACATTACACGCATTTAAATAAAGCCATGTGTTTATTCTAGCACTGTTAACAATGAAGCAGTGATAGAAAGAATGCAAAGAAACATTCCTGTCACAGATTAATATTTGTCCAGATCTCACTTATTTTCTCTTTACTCTGTTGGAAATTAGATTATATGTCTCCTTGTAATCTTGTCTCCCCATGATGTTGAATCCTAAGAAATGCACACTGACTAATTGGTGATGCAAGGGGGGCAGTTGGCAAGGGTACTGAGTTGTAGAGAGAACTCTAAATGCAATATGGAGGGATGATTCATAGATTTGCATGACAAGATTAATGAAGAGAGAATGGCTCTGATGTTTATAGTCTGTGACTACTTAGCTCAATTGATTAGCACATAATACCAACGAGGCCAAGGACCCAAGCTATATCTCCATGTGGGCCACAGAATGCATCCCAATCTATTCCAGATGCCCCTTTGAACACGAATCCTGATTACAACAGGGACCAATTTAGAGAGTATAGATGTCTCTGTAAATGTCACTATTACTAGAAAACTCAAAGCATATGTCCTACTGATTGTGGGTCAAGAAAACCCATAGAATTCTAAAATTCTAAATTCTAAATTGTAAAATTCTAAAAAAATTCTAGAAGGCACCTCAGAAGACATGAAATCCATTTCTAAAGCAAGAATTTCCCCTTGATAAGTGGTCATCCAGCCTTTGAAAATCTTCAACACTGGGGAATTCCTAAGGTCTTTTGAATAGTGTGTGTGTGTGTGTGTGTGTGTGTGTGTGTGTGTGTGTATGAATTTGGAAATCCTCTTCTCAGTAGCACCATCTACAAAGTACAAGAGATTATTGCTATTTTTTCCTGAACGTTTAAGAATCTCATTCCATTCTAGGTTTATTGCTGTTCAGTTTGAGACTGATTCAGATGCATACCTCCAAAAATCATCAAAAGAAAAGTATTCTGAAAAGGAGTCAGATATCAGTTAAAAACTTTTAAATTTACAAAACATTTTAGTTGATATTATTAATTTGATTATTATTAATCATTATTAATAAACATGTTTTTCTAGCCTGCTGTTTTTCTGATGAATATTAATAATTAGTTTATATTATTATTGTGTATTATGTTGTACATTATGATATCATAATTATAATAGTATTTCTATGGAAGCAGCTAAGTGGCACAGTAGATACAGAATGGAGCATGTAGTTAGGAGGACTCATCTTTCTGAGTTCAAATCATGTCTTACCCACTAAATATGTGACCCTGAGCAAGTCACTAAACCTTGTATGCCTCAGTTTCTCATCTGTAAAATAAGCTGGAGAAGAAATAGCAAATCACTCTAGTATCTGGCAAGAAAACCCCAAATGGGGTCATAATGGGTTGGACATGACTGAAAATGATTGAATAGCAACAATAAATATTTTATGTTGATTTAATATTTTATAAAACATCTTATAAACATTGAAACATTTTATTCTCATAATAATCCTGAGAGGTAGGTATTATTACTAACAGATATTCACTTATCTTGTTTTCATCAGTAATAACATTTAACCAATTGGTAGGTTTGCATAGAGAGGAGTTCCATGATTAGGAGACTCTTTACTACCCCTATTATCACAGGAAGGACATGACTTTTAGTTATACTCTGCCTCATTGAAATCCAATTCATTCAAGAGTTAAGATAATATCCTATGATGTAATTAATCCTCTTCAAAACAAAGAATAAACAACAACCAACTATTAGAAATTTCAAATTATGTTCCATAGATATCTCAGAATTCAAAATGTCTCAAAGAGACAAAGTCTTTTCCCCAAAACCCAATCCTCTTCTGAACTTTTCTAATTCTCTCAAGTGCATACCACCTTCTAATCTATCGAGATCAATACTGTCCTTGAATATAGTTTCCCACAACCCACATATTTAATTAATTATGGAGTCTAACCATATATACATCTACACTGTCTTTCATATTCAACCTCTTCTTACTACACATAGCAGAAAACTTGATTCAGACCATTGTCAACTATCACTGGGACTGCTGAAATAAGCTTCTAATTGATTTCTTGACCTAAAATCTCTCCTCTCTCCAATCTTAACTTATATAAAGCTGTGAAAGTGATTTTCTTTAACTGAAGCTCTAACCATGTCAACCTCCTAACATACATGCCCAATCAATAAACTTCAATGACAACCTATTGACTCAAGAAGAAAATATAATGGCCACTACACAATATGGCATTGAAAACCTTTTAGATTCTGGTCCAAAGATATCTTTCTAGCTTCATTATACATTACTCCCTACTTCCTCTCAATGGTATAACAAATTAGATACATAAAGAATTACATCATTATATTATTCATTTTCATGTCTTCCCTCTGGTTGTTTCCTAAGAATGGGATATTCTTTTTTGCCACTGTTTCATGGAATTTCTTGTTGTTTTTTCAAAGCTCAGCTTAAGTATTCTACATGAAGCCTTTCCTGATCTGCCAGCTACTAGTGCTTTCTGTACCAAAATTACTATATATCTATATCTATCTATCTAC
Organism: Antechinus flavipes; assembly: GCF_016432865.1. NCBI lineage: Eukaryota > Metazoa > Chordata > Mammalia > Dasyuromorphia > Dasyuridae > Antechinus > Antechinus flavipes. The sequence goes on along the minus strand of NC_067400.1, from coordinate 209,939,437 downwards.
ATACATACATACATGTATACATGACAACTAGGTAGTACAGTGCCAGCTCCAGAGTCAGGAAGATGATCTTCCTGAGTTCAAATATGATCCCAGCCACTTACTAGCTGTGTGACCATAGGTAAGTCATTCAACCCTGTTTTCCATAGTTTTCTTAACTTGTCATGGAAATTGCTCTAATATCTTTGCCAAGAAAGCCCCAAATGGGACCACAAAAAATGAGATACAACTGGAATAACTTGACAACTACAACCATATTCATATTACAGTAAGTTTTTATTGTTTATTGTATCAACTGCTTTCATCTCTGGCTACAGTAGGGCAGTGAAAAAGCATCCTCTCAGAGTATTACTCTTTTGTCCCTTACCTTAACTTTCATTAACAGTTTTGAGTCCTTCTTTTAATACTATGATTTAGATTATTCTCTACATGGACAGCCAAGATTAGATGTAGAAAAGATAGAGATATAGAGAATAGTACATAAAGGTAGGGATTGGGTGAAAGAGGCAATAAGGGACATATTTTTTAAAGACTCAACCCAGGCAAAACTGCCTCCACCAATGTAATCTCTATCTCCTCTGCAACTGACAGTCTTAGAGATTTTTCTGGACAAGTGATAATAGGTTAAGTAACTTGCCAAAGTTTTACAGCTAGTATGTGTCAGAGGTGAGATCTGAAACTATGTTCAGATCCCATCCTGTCTCTGAAACCAGTTCTCTAACTATTATGATCCTGTACAGTTTTTTATAAATGAGGCAGTTTGGTGACACAGTAGATAGAGTGCTAATCCTGACTCTGAGACCAGTTCTCTAACTATTATGATCTTGTATAGTTTTTTACAAATGAGGCATTTTGGTGACACAGATAGAGTGCTAATCCTGGAGTTAGGAAAATCTGAATTCAAATCCAGCCTCAGACCCTTACTAGTTGTGTGATTCCATTCAAGTCACTTAATTTGTGTTCTCTTCAGTTTCCTCAACTGTAAAATGGAGGTAAATGAGCACCTACCCAGCAAGGCTATTATGAACATCAAAAGAGATAATTGTTGTAAAAGACTGAGCACAGTACCTGGCAATAAATAACAAAAACAATAATAACGTTTATATAGTTTCTACATGAGCCTATATGTATCATTTTACTAGTACTCAGGTTAAGAATTATCTGCCACTTTTCTCCTATGAGTTAATAATACAAAATAATAATATTCATTGAATTTTAAAAATCTGATCTAAATAATTCATATTTAAAATCTCATAATTTAGTCAAACGCCAATTCTTATCCTAATTATAAGTCAGTACTTCTAGCTGAAAACCTGACAGCCAAATAAATCACATTTGAAATCTCATGATAATGTAATCAAATATTGATTCTCAATACAATAATTATAATTATAATTGTCATTATAATTATGAGTCAGTATTTCTACATTGGGAAAATAATCTCACCTAACTGTCCCTGTTTTTCTGAAATTTAGACCTTATACATATCATGCAGTTAAGAAGACTCTCTTTGTTCCCTTTTTATACTCTGATTTGTAGTAATTTCTCAATCATTAAGGTTGGAAACACCAGAAAATACTTATCTCATCACTTAAGTTCTTTATATACCCACAATCCAGCCCACTGAGTAACATCTAATAATACTAAAAAACAAGCCTCAAGTAGCATGTGGAAAAAAATATGTAAATGAGTTTAGATTAAATCTTAGATGGTCAATGACTGGACCAGTTGGATGGAAAGAAAAGAGGGGAGAACATCAAACTAGATTCCAAATAAAACAGTCCTAACAAAGTCATGTAGGCATTCATTGATGCATATATATATGTGTATATATGTGTATATATATATATATATATATACATATACATATATACGCACACACACACACACACACACACACATAATTAGTTAGATATGTATCTTGTAACTGGAACCCTCAACCTATTTCATTTCTTTTTTTTTCAAAATAAAAGTCACAATTATTTTACTAAAGGTAGGACAATTCCTTTCTTCCCATGGTCATTATCTTTCCAAAATTTTGCAGTACCAACACAAGTAAATATGATGAGGAAAAACATAAATTATTTAAAGGAAATAGAATCTATGAAATCATATGATTGATCAAAATGAATTTGATTTGTCCTAAATAGCATAACTCCTATTTATCAGTTTCTATTTAGTTTTAGCTGTTTTTGATTATGTAATTGTTCTATTCAACTTGAATCTTGCAAGACTAACACAAGGCTTACTGTTCACTCTATAGAAGCACAAAGTCAATTTGTTGTTTTGTAATATTATTCCACCCTATTCTTTTTATCTCATAGATACCCTCCTCCTTTATTTATCCCCAAGGCATTGCTGAAAGAGGGTGAGTTGGTCCTCACCCCTGGAGGGGTACAGTAACTACACAGTTCAAAACCAAACTGGAGTTCCAGCCATGACTGTGGATTTAAAAGAAGCTGGGGATTGTGGGGGAGGTGCCTGTGGGAAAACCTGCCTCCTCACTGTCTTTAGCAAGGATCTATCATTGACAATGAAGATGAGGCAAGCAGGTAGAACTGATACCATGGGACACAGCCTAGCAGAAAGACTGACAAACTCTGGACCCTGAAATTATCTTCATGTGCTTCTCCAATGATAGCCCAGATAGCCTTGAGAAATGAACACCAGAAGTAAAGCACTTTTGTCCCAAAGTGTGCTGAAAACTTGTAGGAGATAAGAAGGACCTGAGGCAGGATGCCTTTGGTTACTTTCAGAGTTCTCCCAAAACCAAGGAACAGGTTGGAGAAGTGCTTGAGATAGCCCCCTAGGCTGGCCTGTAGGTCCTAAAGAACAAGAAACATTTGAGGGATTCTCTGCTCTGAGCTTCCCTTATCCAAAGTGTACACTGCATTGGATTCCATATTGCTTGTTTTCAGTCTTTTCCTGACTAAGGCTGCATATGTGCTAATCATGTCCTCCTACTTTTGAGAATAGAGAAGATCCTCTAGGGGAAAAGAGACCATCCTGTTTCCTTAAGAGTGTCAGAGTTAGCTTAGCCATTGCTCCAATTTGACATAGAACTATGCTTTCCAGCTTTAAGAAACAAGAGATGGGGGTTGAGGAAAAGTAGTCTTTACTGTTTACTCCACTCTAAGGGTTACCGACCAGATTTTTTTTCTTGACTAGTTCTAGAAGCTAGTTCTTTTTCAGCATTTCCTAGTAAGTGAAGCTTACTTCCCTCTCCTCTCCATCCCTACTTTAGGTATGATGGAGGATTATTTCACATTGTTCTTCCTAGTGAAAGAAAATAAAAATCTACAAGGACTCTTTAAAAAAAATTTTTTAAGTTAAAGCTCTCTAATCCTAATCCTGAGGAATTCATGAGTTATTTTAACAATTTGTCTTTCTTCCTAGAGTCAGAGATTAGGTAGACAGAGGGATGGAGAGGGTAGAGGGAAGAGAGTGGAGACAGAAAAAATACTGTAGCTTTACACAGACTCTGATTTTGCCTTGACCCTTTAACTATTTCAGATAGTTCTTTCACCTAGCTTTTGTCTTCCTCGACAAACATCCTAAGGATGTAGAATACGAAGTCCTATCCTTCTGAAAAAAAAAGGACATCTGAAATTACAAAACCCAGGATTTTGAGGCAGGGGGAAATCATAAAGATAGACTACCTAGAAATGAGAGGAAAGTGACTAAGTGAAGGATGAGAGGTAGAATGTAAATAGAGGAGAGCCAAATCAGCCACAGATAATCAAACAAGCAATAGAACCTTGCCAGAAGAGAAAAACAAAAGACAAGAGGACAAAGTTAAAAGAAATCATATTAACAGGATCCAGTGGCCAAAAGTTAAGGACAACAGAAATTCATCTTGAAATAACTCATGGCAAGCATCAAAGGCCATAGTTAATAGTCAAGGTTTATTGAGCTTGTAGGGAATGATGCCAGAAAAAGAGAAAAAAAAAAGCGAGGATTATTCCAATTCTTCTCCCATCCTCCAACCCAAGCTTTGTTTAAAAATAGGACACATGAAAAACATGGTCATATATATAGAAAAAATTCACATTTGGCCAATTAGACTCTTTGAGAGTTACTTGCCTTGTTCCCACTGTGGTGCAGAATAGCAAAGCTACTTTACCTCAGCTCAGCATACCTAAAGTAAAACTTTGTGTCATCTTTTAGCTTTCCCAGGCTAAAATCTAAAGTCTTTAGGCTAAAGTCTCATTGCTCTTTTTATATACTCAACCTCTCTGCAAAGAGGCAGCATGATGAAGTGAACAAGCAGTGGACTAGAAACCAGCACATGGATTCCAGCCCTGGATATGCCTCTAATTTGGTCCCTCTGAGTCTCAATTTCTTCATTTGTAAAATGAGAAAGTTGGATTAAATTCTATTCAATAAACATTAACACATTGTCTAGCACATGGTAGGTGCTTAATTAATCAATAAATTATTGATTAATTGATTGATCAATTGAATAATACCTAACAGGCATGAAAGCCTTTGTTATTTGGAGAAAAAAAATCACAGTCTCTGTCTCAAGGGTCTGTCTTAAGGAGTATTTTTCATCTTCTTTGGAGACAACTTACATATTCCTTATTGTCAGTCTTAAGAAAAGCTTCTAAAGGGAAGCAATAAAAAGGGAAACATTTTTATAATCAAAGGTTCTGATAAAGGTCTGATTTCCAAAATATATAGAGAATTGAGTCAAATTTATAAGAAATCAAGCCATTCTCCAATTGATAAATGGTCAAAGGATATGAACAATTTTCAGATAAAGAAATTGAAACTATTTCCAGTTATATGAAAAGGTGCTCCAAATCATTATGGATCAGAGAAATGCAAATTAAGACAACTCTGAGATACCACTACATACCTCTCAGATTGGCTAAGATGACAGGAAAAGATAACAACGAATGTTGGAGGGGATGTGGGAAAACTGAGATACTGATACATTGTTGGTGTAGTTGTGAATGGATACAACCATTCTGGAGAGCAATTTGGAACTATGTTCAAAAAGTTATCAAACTATGCATAGCTTTTGATCCAGCAAGGTTAGTACTGGGCTTATACCCCAAAGAGATACTAAAGAAGGGAAAGGGACCCACATGTGCAAAAATGTTTATGGCAGCCCTTTCTGTAATGGCAACAAACTGGAAACTGAGTGGCTGCCCGTTGATTGGAGAATGGCTGAAAAAATTGTGATATATGAATGTTATGGAATATTATTGTTCTGTAAGAAATGACCAGCAGCATGATTTCAGACAGGCCTGGAGAGACTTACATGAACTGATGCTGAGTGAAATGAGCAGAACCAGAAGATCATTATACACTTCAACAACAATACTATATGATGATCAATTCTGATGGGCCTGGCTCTCTTCAACAATGAGATGATCCAAACTAGTTCCAGTTGTTCAGTAATGAAGAGAATCAGCTACACCCAGAAAGAGAACTATGGGAAATGACTGTGGACCACAAAATATCATTTCCACTCTTTCTGTTATTGTTTGTTTGCATTTTTGTTTTCCTTCTCAGGTTTTTTTTTTACCTTCTTTTTAGATTCGATCTTTCTTGTGCAGCAAGATAACTGTATAAACATGTATACATATATTGTGTTTAACATATACTTTAGCATATTTAACATGTATTGGACTACCTGCCATCTAGGGGAGGAGGTGGGGGGAAGGAGGGGAAAAGTTGGAACAGAAGGTTTCCAAAAAAACTGGGAAAGAAAACAAAATGCAAGCAAACAACAACAGAAAAAGTAAAAATGATATTTTTTGTGGTCCACACTCAGCTCCCACATCAATAGCATTCTATAGAACTTCTCAATTTATGATGCCCCACTAGCACTTTATGATCAATATGTCCAAATTTATACCTGCCTGAAACCATTCTTCCTTCTGACTTTTCTATTTCTGTCTATATCACCACCATTTACCCAATATCTCATGTTCAAAACCTTTGGGCTATATCATTGACTTTACTCTCTCTCATTTCACAAATACAATCAGCTGATTCCACCTTATAACATCTCTCCTTCCCCCTCTCCTTCCTTCCACTTCTCTTTCTTCCTCCCCTCTTTTCTTCCTCTTCTCCCCATGCCTTTCTTTCCTTTCCTTTTTTTCTTTTTTTTCATGTTGTTTCCCTTTCTATCAATCCAATAAATCCTAATTATTCAATCCCTCCAGGAATTAATAATCTCTTCCATGAAATCCCATAAGACTTGAAATAACATGTACTTCTGCCAAAAGTAGAGCAACTAATAATTTGTTGGCTCACCATTTTAATGTTATTCTTCAAAAAGTAGAGGAACAAACAGGGAAAACTATTATTCTGGATATGGTTCTCATCAACAAGGAAGAAATGGTCATAATGCAGAAATCATGGAACTTTTTTGAGGGGAAAATGTCAGCTTAATATGTATAATCATAGGATGCTAAGCCTAGTGTTTACATGCACCCCAAATTCTGTGAAGCAGATTCCAAAGAATTCAGAGAAAAAATAGATAGCTAAGATTTTGTGGACTAAAAATTCTACAAGGTATATAAATTTTACAAGCTCAAAGGTATGAAATTTGTAAGAAGTAAAGAGAAATTACCCCGATAGGAGGAAATGGGGGAAGTATTTAGAGATGTCAATAGGGAAGGACAGAAGTTCATCAATAAACATATTTTTAAAGACATGTACAGAAGATTAAAAATGAATTCTAAAGTTTGATATTGGCTTATAAGAATAATATCAGGATTACCAGCATTCAAAATGAGCAGAAGTTGGCAAAGAAAAATAAGGCTAACAACAATAGGAGGACTTCACCCTTTCACTGCCGGAACTTCTGCCCTGGGTAACCAATGCTAATTTGAGCTTCAAACTCTCATCAACAGCATTCCTTTTTTTTTAATTAAAGCTTTTTATTTACAAAACATATGTATTGACCCTTGCAAAGGGTCCTATATATAAATCCTATATCCTCACTAAATCTGGACCATCCTAGAGAGAAGATCATTTTCCAGATAGTGAAATCACTGAAAAAGTTACAAGAATGTCCCTAAGATCTATAGAGAGCAAAAAGGTCATAGGTATGAAAAGATTTCATGAAATCATTGAAGAATGGTGATAGAGGAATGATTTTGGAATGATAATGAGGAAGGAGGGGAAAGGTTTAGTTTCCTTTCAGTAAAGTGGGGATAATAATAGCACCTACCCATAGATTTTTTTGTTGTTGTTAAACTCAAATGAGAAAACATAAATAAAACATTATGCTTTATAAAGATAAACTGTTATTACCAATATTATTACTAGGGAAACTTTCACATAGTAGGTGACATTTGCCACCTTGTAAAGGATGGTCAAGAATTCAATAAATTGGGTGAGAGAAGAATATTTCAGGTATAAGAAAACAAAGTAAAGAGTATGTCTAGCAATTGGAGGAGCAGCTATCAATGAAGAGGTTGGTAGATATGTAAATTTTTGATTAAAGAAAAGATGTGGAAGAAATATTGGCTCCCAAATTTGAAGATACTATAAGTGAGTTTGTGTAAGAACATGAATTCTAAAGGACACAATGGACTATAAGATGAGTTTTTCCAAATTTGTTACATATAACTATTCTTCATATACTCTAAGGTCCAGACTATCAGGCTTGCTTGTTATACCTGTTTTTGACATCTCCTTGCTCTTCACATGCCTATGATGTACACTCTTTTCCTAAGCACAATCTTAGCACCCAACTTTTACATACAGGTCTTTCCTGATTTATCCAACTGCTTGTGTCTCCTCCCTCTCCCCAGAATAAAAGCTCCTACAAATCACAACTATTTAATTTTTACTTTTATATCTTCAGAACTTAGCACAGTGCCTGGAACATACAAGTTTCTAATTAATCTTTACTAATTAAGTGAGAGAAATGGAAAAACTGGGTTTCTCCATAAGGAGTAGACTTTAAGATTCAAGAGGAGATAAAACAAACATGAGCATCATTGCATCACAGATGCAAAGCTGAAAAGAACCTTAGAGTCCATCAAGTTCAATCCTTCATTTTTTACATATAAATAACTGAGGCACAAAGGGATTAAGTGTCTTATCCAGGTTCACACAGCTAGTAAGTATGTGAACCTAAACCAAGTCCTCCTGATTCTAATTCCAACACTTTGTTCACTACACTACCTGATAGTGTAGTGCCTAAATAGAGAAAATGGATATTCCGGAAGTGGAAACTAATACAAGATAGAATGATCCAAAGATATGCTCTATGAAGAGCTTTATAAATAGAACATTTATATAATCAGTCTTTCTCAGAATTTACAATAGAATTTCTGATGTTGTTCTCTTGGACAGCGCATTTGCCAAGGTGTTCATTTCTGTTTGTTGGACTTCTGGTTCTTCTTAATGATGGTGGAAGGTTTTGTGGAGAAGTGGTGATTGAATGGAACAAGAAGGGCTAAGTTACAGAGCCCTTTATATGGGGATCTTGGGAAAGTAGCCTCTTTTCCCAGGTTCTCTTTGTGATTAAGATCACTAATGTGCAAAAGGGCTGATTACAATGAAGGAGGGCATGACATAGAGCTTTTCTATACTTGAAGATAAGTGGCCTACATAGGGATCCAACATACAACTCTTTCCTCATTAACACTCTAACCATCTGAGATAATTGGCTTAGACAGATATAGTAATTAGGTTATTTAAAAATTAAGGTTGTTCTTAATCAGAAACTTTTTAATCCCTTACTCTATGTTTTGAATGAAATTATTTTGCTTTATTTTTTACATAAATAACCTCCTTATATCCTCAAGTTATACCTGGCAACCACCAAATAGATTAGATTTCCCTAAATAGAATACTTTGATGAAAGTAAAACCTTATATATACTCATCAAGAGAAATTATACTAATAAGATTGTGGTCTAAATGTCTGCCAGAATATTTTAAAAATAAAAGGAAACATAAATCTTTCCTGGTGGTCAATGCAGAATACTAATATTGCCTAGAAGAATGCAATTCATGATATGTAGGAACTATTGCTGACTTTCTAATATTGATTTTTCCACTTGTGTTTTCAGCTCTTTAATTCCATGCATTTTGCATAAGCATCTGTCTATCCCAGGCCTTAAAGTAACTACAACTGATTGCATCTCTTACAAAAACAGTAGAAATAGAAAGTCTCTTTGATAATTTATCCAAGGTTCCTATTGTACTCATTTCTTATGAAAGCATAATTCAGAATGGTTTATTCTATGAATTAGAAATAATACCTCCTGAGGGAAGGAAAAGACAGCAGAATGAAAAACATTTCCTCTGAAAGAAGTGCTTTTAGATGAGAGAGAGGCCAACTGAATGATTACTGCTGACTGGTTCCTTACTAAAAATTCCCATTGGGGAGACCTAAATTGAAACAATCTTTCAGAGAAAAAATGGTCCACTCCACCTTTATTTTTTTAACCTAGCAATAATATCACGATAATCATGCCCAGACCTGTAGAAATAAATATTTAGCTACTTCTGTATCATCTTATTCACTTTCAACTGAATATAGTCCTTGAAAAATGCTAAAGAAATTTGCATTTAATTATTGGGATGAATGAAAAAATAAAAATTAAAATATCATCTTATTGCTACATCCTTAGTACATTTACTGAGCTTATGATTCAGGGTTTCTGGAGACTAGTTTTGTACTCTGATCATATCTTTTGACCTTGAAAGACTATTTACTGCCTATATATCACCTTTCACATTATTATCTAGGTGTTTTGACAACACTACTTTGACAGCTTTGCTTATTGACGTTCTCTATTAACATTAGGAGCCAGATTCAATAAACCAATTTGGGGGGAAGACTACATGACTTAGAGCAATGCTATGTGATGCAATATGAAAAATGTACTGACTTTGATCTCTGCTATGAATCTTCAAGGGAGGAAACATGACTCAGTGGGCTGGCAGGATAGAAACTTTGGGACAGTGAGTTCTCATCTTGCTTGTCTCTTAGCAATTTGCAATACAGTTCTGGGGAAGTCATCTAACTTTAGTTAAAACTATTTCCCATTCCATCTATAATGAGGAATAAAAGAAAATTTGTTACCTTGAATAAGCAATGGGAATCAAATGTAAGCACAAATGAACTTAACCTGCCTAACTGAAAATTAGGAAGTCTGAACTATAGATTATAGTTTAGTAAGTTTAGAAGTGTTGAATACAACTTGTACTTTTAATGACAGAAAGGAACAAAATATATGTGGAATTTAATCAATGACAAATTCTTATTAGTCTAGAAAAAAATTAGCTAGGGGAGACAATCTCATTAATCTCACATGTAGTGGTTTCAAAATAAAAATCATTTCAGAAAGCAAAAGAAATCACTATACCTTATTCATGAGATTGTGAATAAAGAGGTATATGTATACATTGCTGATCAAATTAAACTCTGGCATAACCTTTTTGGAGGGAATCTGAAAGTTTACAACAACAGTCACAAAAAAACCTACTTTTGATCACATTCCTGGGGATGTATTCATAAAAAAGGAGATCTCAATTAAATATATATGTACATATTATATATATAAAAACATTAATTATACTTTTTAAGAAATAGAAGCAACCTAAATAATTGTCAGTCAACAAGAATTTATTAAGTACTTATATGGGCTAGGCACTGTGCTTTTAAAAAAATGCAAACACATGGTCTGTTAACCTCAGAGTTCGTTTTCTAATGGGAAATACAATCTGCAAACAACTATGTATATACAAGACATAAACATTATAAATAAGGATAATCAGAGAGGAAAGGCAATAGCAGTGAGTGGAGTAGGGAGGGACCAGGAAAGAACTCTTTAGGAAATTTCAACTGAATCTTAAAGAAAGCTAGAAGCATTACCAGCAAAAGGGAGAGTCAGTGAAAAGCAATTGAGTTGAAAGGAAAAGAGAAGAAAGCTAGTGTTATGTATGACAAGACCACAATATATGTGGAGGGAAGTTTAACAACACTAGAGAAGTTGCAAAAAAACAGGTTATAAAGGCTTTATAAACAAAATACAGTTATATATTTGATGCTGAAAGTAATTGATTTTGAGTAGGGCAGTAAAATGGTTATATGTACTCTCAATTATATTTGTTTCATCTTTTATAGTTTAAACATCATTCTTCTTGAGAAAGAATAGAAATTGAATGCTTATTTCATATTATTTTTAACTCCAGATCCTATGCCTTCAACTGAGAATATATGTCTTATTCCTCTTCTTACTTTAAATATGGATATAGAAATCCATGTTGTTATTAATTCTTCTTAGATATTATTTTATTCTTTTCTTTAACCTCCTATGTTATTCTTAAAGGACTATGGCACCATTTTATGCTATAATTTGATCACAAATCTCAAATTCCATTTTTGATACTCACTTTTTAAAACCCAGGGGTAGTTAAGTAACACAGTGGATAGAGTGCCAGGTTTGGAGTTAATTAGAAAAACACTGAGTTCAAATCCTGTCTCATATACTTACTAGCTATTTGACCCTGGTCAATTAACTTAATCCTATTTGCCTCTCTTTCTTCATCTATAAAATGAGCTGAAGAAGGAAATGGCAAACTATTCTAGTATCTTGGCATAGAAAACCCCAAATGGGGTCATAAAGAGTCAGAAATGACTGAAAAGTAACTGAACAACAACTTTAAAACTTAAGCTAGTTAAAGAACTCCTTAAGCAATCTTAATGATTTTCTTAAATATTCTCCATCTTTTCCCCTAGATTCATTGTAATTTTATGTACAGAATTTTTTAGGGCCTCCTTCCCTGGTGAATTATGTTTTTAGATAATAATGTTTTTAGAAGTCCTGTCTTGAAGCAAATATAATTTCCAAAGTAGAGCTGATATGTTTTCATGCTTAGTTTTATCTATTTTTATATGTCTCATTTTAGTTCATAATTCTTTGTTGATTCCACTAACACTTTTAATTTTAATTTTCTCTTCAATTAACGAGTACATATTTTATCTCCTTCCCATCCAGTTCTATTAAAGAAAATAAAAGCCTATTAAAGGGCAGGCACATTCAAGCAAAGCAAATGCCTGCATTGTCCATTTAAAAAAAAGTATATCTCATTCTGCATCCCAAATCTATTCTTTCTCACTCAGGAAGTGAGCAACATAGATTATCAGTCCACTGGAACTGTGATTGATCATTACATTAATCAAAGAACCTCTCCAAATGGTTTGCCTTTACAATGTTGTTACCACATAAATAGCATTCCAGGTGCTGCTAACTTAATTATGTATAGCAACTCATAATAAATCTTCCCAGGCTTCTCTAAACCCATTCATTTGGTTGCAAAGTTAAATCATTTCCTACAAGAATATATCTTTGATTTTATGACTATGCAAGGTCAACATACTGATGACATCTCCTTTGTGAATGTCTCAGAAAATTTTAATGATATTAACATATGAGGTACTAAAAGAGTGATTGGTTGTTTCTTGTATTGGATTCTCAAGTATGACTGCTTTAAAAACTATAAATAAGCCTACTCAATTTACTTGTGATGATGAATACATTGTGGTAAATACCTAATGAGCCCAGGAAAGCGTTCAAAGTTCAGGTGGTGGCAGTGAGGAAGGGAATTTCCAGCATAACACACATACTAAGTAGCACTTGCAATATAGAAACTTGCTCTACTTATGTGGTGGTGTCCTTCAGTCTCTCTACCAATATAGTCTACAACTTAAAGGACACTGAGAGTCTAAGTTACTTGCTCAGTATGGTTCACAGATTAACTATGAACCCAGGCTTTCCTGGGTCTGAATCAGCTTTCAATCATTGCATTTTTGTCTTTATTGAGTATATTTGATTATATCTTATATTTTTCTGATTCAAGTGAAATCTCATTTTTCATTCAAGTGAAATCTCTTGAAATCTCATTTTTCTGGCTCAACAAGTCCAAGAACAGGGATAGACACATGCATATGCATGCATCTGTAATGTGTGTGTTAAATGGAAGTCAGAAGAGGTGAACAAAGACACTCTAAAGCTCTCTCTGAAGATCTTTGGAATTAGTTGTGAGACATGGGTGATATGCCTAAATCAAGAAGGTGCTATGCTCTATAAATAAAAGATACAAATAGATGACCTTAGAAACTTCAGTTAAGAGAAACAAATGCAGGTGGTGTCTATATTAAGGCTACTTTTTTGTGGCTCAGTAACTTGACTATTGTATTTTTACTAATTTGAGATCATGGGATATATTGATGAGTAAAATATCTGCCTCACTTTTTTTTGTTGTCAAATCACTACCTCTTTGACAACATAGATTACCCCTGATGTCCAACCATTGCATGTTTAAGTGCCCACATTTGTTTCTTCAATCCCAGCTTTTTTGTCATTCCCGATCTGTATTACTTCAGTTCCTCATAGCAATAACTACATTTGCCAGATTTATCCCCATCATTGGGACCTGATCTTTCTCTTCTTTATAGTAAGCATATTGAAAAGATATTTTCTTCAATCCAACAGCTGGGGCTGATACACAGCTGGCAAAGAGCAGGGGAAATTAACAGAAAAAGAAACTTTGTAGGGTAACACAAAAGCAAACAAAATAAGAAAAAAATTAAAAATCAGTCATTTTTCTGGAGAGTCACAGTTTAACTTAAAGAAGTTTATTTATTGGCTAAAAAGCACAAAACTGTACCTTTGTCTTGAAATTTCTCAAAAACAAAAAATCCTTAAATATATTATCAAATAATTTTAAATCACAGAAATAATACAATAAAAGTTATTCCATAAATATATTACACTACTTTTTTATGTGGACAAAGGTTGGTTTTAAATGGAAACCATCAAAATAAAATTATCAAGAAAACATCACCAAATTAGTCATAAATTATTACATCTGGTATCTCAAAATCTTAGTCAGTTTTAGCCTTTTAAAAGCTTTTGGTTTCTAGATTGACTCATCATTAAGATGTCAGGTAATGGCAAAGAAGGGTCACAGAAAGCAACCTCCTTATTAGTACATATTTTTGGAGTCCCACATAGTTTAGCATTGACCTGCTAAAAACTCACATTCCTGTCATTATCCTAGAAACAAGAAAATCAAAGTCCAAATGGCAATTCATTTTTAACAACCTATAGGAGGAGAATGAGGTCAAAAGGGGAATATGGGAGATAGGATATCTGTTGCCTTCTGAGGCACATCTGTCTGCTTCAGAACTTTGTCCATAATACTATGGTACATGGAAGAAAGGCTGATATATTATGTAAGTTAATACAGATTCTATAAACTATTATTAGTATACTCTATGTATAAGTACGTTTGATAGTATGGAAAGAATTCAGTTGTACAATATGTTAAAGAGCAATAGGAAATCTGTCCAAAAACATTTCTTAAAAGAGAAAACTTTATTTTAATATATGCCTTAGTTTTATAGCAATTATTATTACCAAATGTGGCATTTTGAAATGAAGTTAAGTTATATAGCAATATTTTTTTTTTGGTATACTGATTTTGTTGCTGTAAGAAATTGAAAGTCCCTCTACTGATGGTGCACAACCCTATCATCTCCTAATTAAACTATTGTAATAGCCTGCCGATTGCTTGACCTGACACAAATTTCGTGATACTCTAGTACAGTGGTTCTCAAAGTATGGTCTAGAGAATCCTGGGGATCTCTGAAACTCTTTAGAAGGTCTACAAATTCAAAAATAGTTTTTATTTCCAATATGTTAAATGTCTATAAATATAATCCAGATAAACAAAAACTCTTTGTAGAGATCCCCAAAAATTTTTAATAGGATAAAATACTGAAAACAAAAGTTTGAGAACCACTGCTCTAGTACATCCTTTATTCAGCTATTAAACTGATGACCATATTATCTCCCTCCTCCTCAATTCAATAAATGTCAGTGGTCTCCTATTACCTTGAGGATCAAATATAATATCCTCTATTTGGCTTTCAAAGCCTTTCATAATCAATACCTTCCCCTTTCGCACCCTATGGAGCCATACAAATGCACTTTTCCAGTCTATTTGCATCTTATACTATCCCCTTGTGTACCCTGTGATTTGGGAAAAAGTTCTCTCTTTGCTGTTCTTCACACAAGACACTCCAGCTCCCACTCTGAACATTTTCAGTGACTGTCCCTCCATCTCTGGAATACTCCCTCTTCATCATCACTTCCTATATTCCTTAGCTTCTTTCATGTTCCATCTAAATCTAATCTTCTACAAGAAGTCTTTCCCTATATCCCTTAATTCAGCCAGATAGAAAACTTGAATTTAATTATATTTATGATTCCATTTATGCAAATAATGTCTTTATATCTAATGATACATTCATTCTTTTTAGAAATCACATGCTTTCTCTGGATTTGTTTTGCCTTTATGATCCCAGAGGACCAAAGCATACAGGGAAGTATTAGAAATAACCTAAGAAGAAGCTTAACACAACCTATATGGACAGCAAGGTGACTTTGTGCACAGAGCAATCTCTGACTTTCAATCAAGAAGACCTGAGTTCAACTATAGTCTTAGACACCTATTAGTCATACGGCATTGGGCTATTCACTTCATCGCTATGTCAGTTTTTCCATATGTAAAATAGCAATAGCATTTACCTCTCGGTGATTGTGAGATTAAAATGAGATCATATTTGTAAAGCACTTTGCCAACCTTAAAGTGCTATATAAATGCTGGCTATTATTAAACCTCACTGACTTACCAGCCCCTGGACAGCTAAGACTATATTTTCTTGGGAATTGACTACTCAACTGTATTTTGCATGAACAGAATACCAATGTGGTGTGAGCATCTGTTATACATTGAGGGCAGAGTATGCCTCAATGATTAGAGCAAAAATCAACCTCCAGATGAGAGGAGACCTATCTTTGGATGAAGATATTAAGCTTTAGGTTTGGCCAATATATACAGAAATCCATGGAATTGCAATGAGACAGAATACTCTCAAAAACAGTAGCTTCTTATTTTGACTTCTTAGTATAATACCAGAGAGTTTCCTAAAAAAGTTTGAAAAATAACTAGTCAGATTTGTAAGTGAAATTTCAATCCTCCCTATAAAAAGCAAAAAGCCAAAGAAATATTGGCCAGTGTAAGAGAACCTGAAGACTTCATCATATCATAGGATGTTCATGGAGGAACAGATGAGAGGTAAGCAGTGTTGACGTCTCCAAAAAAAGAGAAATTTGTTTGAAGTGGAGGGACACAGCCCTAATGCCAGCCAATCTACTTTCATGGGCCAATCCCATATGGCACATTTCCTATATTTCTCTGACATCCTATAATCCTGTGGAAGTGAAGAGGCAGCCAGTCCATGGTGAGAATGAGCAGGTGACTCAATATATCTGGGCAAAGAGGAACAGATGTAGTTCAACAAATGCCCTTTTTCATAAAACGAATGAGAAATAGAGAAGGTCATTCAAAGGTCAGTGCTATAACTTCACAAAATCCAGGGGTAAGGCAAGAAATAATAAATGGTCCAATTTTGAAGATAATAGATATAAAAGCTGGGGCAAGAAGGGTCCAAAAAAGAGAAGGATGAACAGTAACACAGAATAGAATTTTACCTAGTCATGATTTCCTTCACATACATCATGGTAGCAGCAGCATCCCTTCTCTTCCTCTTCCCCCCATCCCAGCCCCCATAGTCTGGGATAATTTTGGCTAAGGCAATGAGGGAAACCTAGATTCTTGCATTTCTGAACCAAGATTTCCTTTAGGATACTATTAAAGAAACCAATATTTATACTAACTTGTAGCATTGTCAACCCAAACTACTGCAAGTTCTCTTCAATAATGAAGGGATGAAAGGGACAAAGAACTTAGGAAGGTCAAAAGTTAATTTTCAAAATTAGAACAAGAAACTTTATGAGAAGGGTTTATTCTTTTGCTGGATGCTCATGTACTCACTTTTATATTTTAAAAATATGCAAAGTGAATAAATTCTTGACAGATGAGTTTCATTTGGAAAAGTAACATTATTTGGCATTTCAACAATTTAGATATAAATTTTTTTATATGAGATTGTAATACATAGCAATATAATTTTCAATCAAATGGAATCTTCTAGGTTTTCCTATAGCCTACTTTTGAATGAAGCTACAGTCCTTCGTTATGCACCATTTACTGCTTCTGTTTAGGTTAGTAGGATAAGGATTGTAGGGTTTACTAAGAAAACCCTCCAGAAGTTCTTTGGTGATATAATTGTTTTCAAATGTTATTGCTATGGACTATCTAATCAAGCCCTTATCTTCATAGAGGTTGGTTTTCTTTAACATAAATCTCTTCAACAAATATTATTGATAACACTTATTTCTGTAACTTGGATAGAAACTGAGAAAACTTTTGGCTAAAATCATCTATGATGCTGACTTCGTAATTTGAGGTAATTTTCCTTGTCTATGATCCAATTTTTTTTTTCCTTAGGATCCCCATAATATCATAACAAAGGGATAGATAAACCAGTGATTATATTGACCAATATTAGGATAAATTTTTCATTTTTAAAACACATTATGAAGCTAAATATTAATATCAAATACAAATTGACTTTGTATTTAATAACATCACAGTAATGAAAGGGGAGGATGAACTAATGAATCCCTAAATCAATAATATATCAACAGTAACTAATATTTCATTAATTATGTAATGCCAGTGTTTTTGAAATTTAAACTGATATTTCTAACTTTACATAATGAGTTTTTCTTCATATTGTTGTTATGTAAAATCAAGTAATTCTGTATTTTGTTTCACATCTATAACCCATAAGGTTTCTGTGAACAGCATAACTTTGGTAAAGCATAGGTCATTATTGTTTTATTAAAACTCCCTGATTTATTCCAAAGTGACAATTTACAATTTTCAAAATAATTAATATGCTTTTATTAAAAGTACCCATCTAAGAAACCTTTTCAGAAATTTTATTCTCTAGCATTAAATGAAGAAAACATAAAATACTAACTTCTGGATATAATGTTTTCATTCATTCCTATTCCAGATCCAGCCTGGGAATTATCTTCAGGAGTTTTCATGATAAAATGTGATAAAAAAAAAATATTGATTTAATTTCTGATGTGTTAATTGAAAAATAACAGATGTGTACAATTGTAAAAAAAAAAAATTTCACAGATACTAAGAGTATGAATAACAATAGTAATTTAAATTTCGAAAAACAAAATACTATAAGGCAAAGTCCTGAGCACTTTCCTTATTTCTCGAAACAAGCTCTTTTATGAACCGAAACACCTCTCTCTGCTGGTCCAGACTCCAAGCTGTTAAAGTGGCCACTAGGGGCTTCCCACAACCAGACACAAACTTCCTACCCTTCACCATCTAAGACCATTCATCTGGTCTCTAGTCCCAGTAAACAGTCACCACCTAGACACGGTGAAAGAATACAAAGAACAGTCCCTTCCAGCAAATTAACTCCCTAAAAATGCCCCAAAGGCACAATTTCAGAGCCCTCTTACTCCTAGGGATGAGCAGCAGAAATTAAGAAACAAAGGGACCAACCAATGGTCCTACCTCAGACTTCCACACAATGTAGGAATGATTGCTGCTGTTGGGTGGAGGCTGTAATTTCCTCTGCTGGAGCCATCTCCGAGGAGAAGAGAAGATGCTGTTGGTACTTCCACCTGGGGAGGTAAGAATGCCCGCAGTGGAAGAGGACCGTCCACCACTGGGCCCAGATAGGAAGTAAGGCAGGTCCCAGGCCATATTCCTCTTCAGGGTGTTTCTTCCCAAGCTTGGTTCATAGTCAAAGTGGAAGCTGCTTGAAGGTGACTTCTCCTGAGGAGTACTGGGAGTTGAGAAGGAAGAGCACAGAGGGCCAGGAGATGGCAAACCCCTTCGAGTTGCACCCCTAGAAGAAGACACTGCAAGACACTCAGCTGAAGAAAGGGGGGTACAGGGGCTGCTGCCCCCACTGCCTGCTCCCCTAATTCGGCCCAAAGTAACCCTATTATACATAGCCCCCCCAATATCCTCATCCTCCTCTGGTTCTCGGCCATAGTTACGAATGATGGCAGGGTCTAGGCTGCGGGTCTGGCGCAATCTCCTTTTGGACAAGCCCTTGCCAGAGGCAGCACTGGACCCTGGAGAAGAACAGGAAAAGACACTGTTGAGCAGACTTTGCGCTGACATCTCGAAGTAGGTGCCCCTGCCGTCTGAGTCCGCAAACTCTCTCCACCCGAATCCTAAATTCTCTCCACCCCCAGGTACGCCGGGATGGTGAATCAAGAGAGAGAGAGAGAAAAAAAAAAAAAAAAGAAGAAGAAGAAGAAGCCCTGTGGCGGAGGCCAGCAGCCTCA
Organism: Antechinus flavipes; assembly: GCF_016432865.1. NCBI lineage: Eukaryota > Metazoa > Chordata > Mammalia > Dasyuromorphia > Dasyuridae > Antechinus > Antechinus flavipes. Next base: position 209,920,149 of record NC_067400.1, on the reverse strand, counting down.
GGCACTCGAGGGCAAAGATGGTAGCAGTGATTACTGGCTTCTATTTTTTCCGAGCTACGACCGCAGAGGCAGAAAACTCCGCAGTGTTGTCTAATTCCCCCAGCGGGGGCAGCAGCAGGAGGTTCATAACTAGTCCCAGAACAGGCTTACTTTAGGGCAGAGCCGCGGGTGGAGGCTGCTGCTGGGGGCTTGCAGGGTTCCCAAGGAAAAGGAACTGGGAGTCCTAGCCGTCGTCGGGAAAAGCAACAGCGGCTAACTAACGCTGCTACCGCAAGCTTTCCACCAAAGTAAAAGTTAAGAGGAAAGGAAGAGGAGGAGGAGGAGGAGAAAGAGGAGGAGAAGGGTCGGAGGCGGCCACAGGAGTTCGTTCCCAGGGCGGCTAGTCCCGCCAGCGCCACTCCCCCTTTCAGTGGTGTCCTGGAGTCGCTGGCTCTCAGCAGCCCCATGCACTTAAGCCTGTCTCCAGCAAGCCCCTCCTCAGTGTGGTGGGAGTCTGCAAGGAAGGAGAGGGGGCTGCCCTGCCCAGTGCTCTGTGTGCATTCCTCCTTCCAGTCCACTCCATCTGGAAATGGTAATTAGGATACTCTGCGTGGATTTGGCCTGGGCGCTAAGGAGCGTTGGAGCGAGCTCCGCGTGCCCAGCAGCTCCGGTGACACGGAGGGGCGCGGGGACGCACCAGTCTCAGCCTCAGCTAAATGTTGGGTCAGCCTCTGGAGCTGCGGAGCCTCGCTGTTTCTCACAGCACTGAAGGAAAGCGCGCCAACTTTCCCTTGCTTCTCCCAACTTTTTGACCATAGAATGTAGTGCACCCAAGGAGATCTACGAGAGGGCGAGAAGTAAGAGTGAAATCAAGAGAGTTCTTTACTTCTCAAGGATGGGGATTTGCCAGGGAATGAAACAGGAATCACACTCTACAGAGAACTCCAAGCGGATCACAGAGAAGCTAAATGCCAAATGTCCCACAAGATACAGCTACTCTCCACCAAAGCCCGTCTTAGCTACAGAGCAGGCGCAAAGCTCTTCATTTGTGCATGCTCAATAGCTAAGGTAGGTTTTTGCAGCGAGTGGCAGGATTTCGTATTGCACCACGGGAGAGGACGGCGTTCAACTGGGGGGCTGGGAATGGGTAGGAAGCCAGAAAGTCAGCCTGGAGGAAAATAGAAGGAAGCAAAAGGTGGGCCAGATGATCAGGGAGCAAAGAGCAAGATAAATGGGGGAGGGGGAGGGCACAACCTGATAACCCCACACATCTGTGAAAGATAAGGAAAGCACATACCTTTCTTTCTCTGTTTCCTTTCTCCAACCCAGAAAGGGGAAAGTTTGGGAGGGAAGAGAACTGTCAGATTATTAGTGGGGGTTGTTTCCCACATTACCTTTTTGTGTCAGGTGTATACTCTGGGAGTTAATTTCTCTCCCTTAAAATTAATCTATCAGATAATTGTTGGTTTTTAAAGGGGGTGAGAGAGAAGAATTAGTTTTTATTAAGTGCTTACTTAAATGCGGACTACTGTGTTAATCACGATAGTCCTGTATGGTGGTTTTATTATCCTCATTTTGAAGTGTGAGCTTAACGCGGTAAGGATTAAGTCTTAGACGCTGTCTCTTCCCTCTGAATTCCCTGGCTATTTCACTCACTCGTGGCTTCAGTAATCACCTATAAAGATTTGATGACCAAATCTTGCTCCATACCTCTCTATTGAGCTACAATTCCATTTTCTTAGCATCATGTTTTCTTCAAAAGAACTTGGCCAAACCTCTACCCATCGCCTTTCCTGCAAACATGCTCTCTTCCTAATTTTTCCGCTTCTGTTCATGGCACCCACATTTCTCGGGTCTCACAACCTCAAAACTCACATATCCTCTCTAATTCACTTTGCATATCCAATCAGTGGCGAAGTTCTGTCAATTCTTTTAGAATTTGTTGCTTCCCCCACCCCCATCCCAATCCTATTCCCAGTGACCTCCCTCATTGAGATTGAAATAAATTTTTTTCTATCTGCATCTTCTGTTTTATCTCTGTGTATCTGTCTCTCCCCTCCCCTCCTCTCTTCTTCCTCTCCCTTCCCCTCTCCTCCCTTCCCTCTTCCCTTCTCTTCTCTTCTCTTCTCTTCTCTTCTCTTCTCTTCTCTTCTCTTCTCTTCTCTTCTCTTCTTCTCTTCTCTTCTCTTCTCTTCTCTTCTCTTCTCTTCTCTCTCTCTCCTCTCTCTCTCTCTCTCTCTCTCTCTCTCTCTCTCTCTCCCCCTTCCTCTCTGACTCTCTCCATCGCTCTGTCTATGACTCTCTCCCTCTCCATTTCTGTCTCTGTGACTCTTGTTTGTTCTGTGTCTGTCTGTCTCTTCCTTCACTTCCCTCACCCCATTCATTCTTCTCCTTCAGAGACATGCCAGAGTAATCTTCCCTATGCACTAGTCTTATCAGGTCATTCTGCTCATCAAAAATCTCCAGTGGCTTCCTGTGGTCTACAAGATAAAATAAAATCTCCAGAGTCTGGCACTCTATTGGCTAGGCAAATTGAACTACCAACAGTTTCCCATCTCCTCCTGCCAGCTTCTCCATGTCTGTGAATTTTTTCTGATCAATCAATCAATTTGAAAACACTTTTTAAACACCTACAATGTGCTAGGCCCTGTGCTAAGTACTGGGATAAAAATACAACAGTTAGAATATTCACAACACACACAAAGAGCAGAACAGCAAAGTGCATAAAGAATTAGATCCACCATGAAGTAATGGATGAAAGAATTAGCCTTGGAAGTAAGACAAACTGAGTTTGAGTTGTATCTGTCATATATTGGTTTTTGTGACCTCAGGAAAGACACAATTTTAGTATTTTAGGCACTGAAAAGACTCTTTCCACACTTTCTGATAAAATCCTCTTCCTTAGCGATTTAACTATCTCTTCTATGAAATCTTCCAATATACTCTGAAAGAAATTAATTCCCTCTCCCTCACTAATTCCCCATCTCTATTTCAACTACCCTCTACACTTAATCTCATTCTAAATTGCATTGTACTTGTGTCATCCTTCCAGATCAGAGGTGTCAAAATACTGGACTCTGGAAACATTCCATGATATAACTCTATGTATTGGGGAAATAGTTTTTTAAAAAGAATATTTAAAAACTAAGTCAATATGTAGCCCAAAAGGATCCTTATATTCCCTATTTCTATTGAGTTGGACACCCCTGTTCTAAATTATAAAGTCCAGTGAACATGATTTATGACATTTTCTCATCTCAGAATCCAAAGCCCTAATACATGTTCAAAATATGCACATGGCAGGTGCTAGGTAACATTTTATTGAATTGTTGAAGAATTTGTTGCCTAATCATACAAAAACAATAAGACTCACATACAGAATTCAAACCAGATCTTTCTCACTTTCATGGGCAGCACTATACTCATCAAGCCACACAGCATCTTCAAGAAGCATTTATTAAATGCCTGTTCTGTATAGAGTACTGTGCTGACACTTTCCATTATGACATGCTACTTCCCAAAAGGGTTTTGAGCCTGGAAAAGGCTCAAAACAAGATGATCCCCAAATATCTAAATGATTTGTCAGACATTTTTAAATGCAAGTGGCTAAGAGTTCTCTGAAATCTTAGGAACTATCTAATAGATCTCCAAACTAAATAATAATCTGCCAACAAGCAGGTCTGATCAGGTCACTCTCCTTCAGTGTCTAATGCTACTAACTTAAGAGTATCATGTCACACTGCTGACTCAAATAGTGCTTCAGTCAGTAAAAATTTATTAAGAGCCTACTATATGACACATATGACACATATGTCAAGCATTGCGTTAAGCACTGGGTATACAAAAAACTGTAAAGAACATTCCCTACACTCAAGGAGTTCATAATCTAATGAGACTCCAATGCTGGCAACTCCTCTAAAATCCCTAACTTTTATCTAGTGGCTAAAGGAAATTACTCTATTATCTAAATGATACTAAGTAATATGGCTAAGAAAATAAAATGTCTCAGAGGAATTCCAACAATTAAAGCCCAAAAAAATTCCATCCAATCTATCTATGTCTAGGCAAATTACTTCATGGTATATTATTTGTAAATTTGATTTTGAATTAAATAACTTAAGACTTGTCTTCTGAGATCTGAAATAATAATAGCTAATTTTTATAAATTAAACTTTACTGTTTAATTTAATCCTTACAACAATTCTATGAAACAGTTACTATTATTATTCCCATTTTGCAGATGAGAAAACTAAGGCTGAAATAGATGAAAAGATTTGCCTAGTCACATCACTATTAAGTATATCTAAAGTAAGATTAGAATGTTAAGTCTTCCTGAATTTGTCCCACATTCTTATTAACTACAGCCGCAGAGATTAAAGGGTCCTGAGAACCCTTATCATCCTTCATCAGAAACAAACAAAAAAAAATTTTGCATATAATTTGCAAAGATAGTCAAAATAAGGAGCTGCCAAATAGTAAAAGAGTTATTTCCTCCTCACCCTATCCTACTTTCTACCCTTGCAAGGATCAAATTCTCTGGCAAGACAGGAATCCATTCTGAAAACATTAAAGAACTTTAACTTACTGTTGTTATTATTAAAGCACATGTAGGAGCACAATGGGTTCCATCATTGGAAATTGCACATATGAAAAGAATTAGAGACTTGGAGCTAGGAGATCTGGAATCAAATTCTACTCTGATCCTTACTAACTGCCTTACTTTGGGCAAATTATTTAATCTCTTTGGCTATAAATTTTCTTATCTGTAATAGTGACTATAGGTATTCCGAGGTTTCTTTTTCTATGAACACCATCCTCCATTGAGGGTGGTCTTTTTGATTCTCACCTGTGTAAAAATTCCTAGTTGTAGCTTTGCTCATCAACCATGATCTTTTACCGTTGGGCTCCCCATCTCCCTTAGAGGCTGGAGTTCTGAGCATAAATATACAATATGAAATCATCTTACCTATTATAACCTATCTCTGTAAGGTTTTTTTTTTCCTTTTGCTGAGGCAACTGGGGTTAAATGATTTGCCCGGGGTCACACAGCTAGTTAGTGTTAAGTGTCTGAGGCCAGATTTGAACTCAGATGCTCCTGATTTCAGAGCTGGTGCTCTATCCACTGCACCATCTAGCTGTCCCCTCCTCTTTATTTTATAAGAAAGGTTAATTTCTTGTACCCTCAAATATTCAAGTTGGGGCTAGGGTTCATTCATTTTAATAATCTATATAAGAAATAGTTTTAAGTCACAAATTATTTTTGAAACTGTTTTAGAAGAGTAGAAAGAACTTCTATCTAATCACAAAAACCCAAATTCTAAAACTGGGAAAGAGGAAAAACAGACTTTGTTAAATACTTAACTCTGAATAGGAAGAAAGTATTTGATTTGCTTCAGGTGATTTTATTTCAATGATTTTAAGTATTTTATTAGATATCTAAAAGCCATTACATTTTTTTCTTGCTGTTTGGTATGGGAGACAGAAAGGATGTTTAAAATAAGTAGGATATTTACTGAACTGTGTTTGAACTGAACTGGGTTTTTTCCATGTTTGGAGGTATAGAAGGATAATATGCAAATGTAAAAATGCTTTCATTTTTCCATAGGTTTCTTATTTTTATATTCCATGGGTCCAGTTCCTATCTCGACTTGTTAACTTTTCATGAATTTAGAAAAAGGAGTAAAAAATTTAGTGACCCCCAATCCTGATTTTATGGTATTTTTTTGTCCCTTGTTTTATGCCCATCCCAAATATGAATTAATACATCTCAAGAAATGTTACAAAGTTTTAATTCACTTAAAAAAAAACACTGAAAATTACAAAAAGCCTTTTCAATAGGAATATCTTTAAAGAGTCCTTTATTTATATTATCTCACTTAATCCAACCAATAACTCTATATTCTTATTTTTTAACATAACATGATAACATCTGTTTAGGGTACTTTGATCAACCTCATTAGCCAATGCATATTGATACCTTCTTTTCAACTTATGATCTTAAAGAATTGCGGGGGACACTAAGAATTGAGTGATTTGTTCAAGGTCACAAAGCTAGGACTTGTTAGGTGCAGGATTTTAAGCTGGCCAGATATTCCTGGATTGCTTGTGGTAAGTAAGTGTGAAAGTAAATCAACATGCCCAAAGTAACACAGCTAGTAAGGATCAGAGCTATTATTGGAACTCAGGTCTCATATGATTCTAAGTTCAGCACTCTTTCCATTACACCTGGCCGTTCTGAATATGTAGGAACCACAGAGCTAACATGTATGATTTACATAATAAAAATTAATAACATTTCTATGGCACTTTAAGATGTTCAAAGTAGTTTCCATTTTGACAGCCACAAGGGAGTAGATTAGATGACCTCTTATATTTAGGTCTATGACTTTATTCACTATTATTCACTATATGTGCTAAGGAAAGACACTTTTATTTCAAGATAGGATTTCCCATCCCTCTTATTTACACTCACCTTTCTTCATTACATACACTGAAATGCCTTAAAAACATTCATTGAAAGTACTGACAATTTAGTGTTAGAAGCAGAAGTTTAATATTTATAATTTCTCCCTTTGTTTCCTGATGTGAATACCAAATTACATTTAGGGAACCGTTAATACATTTCCTTCCTTTTCTCAGAGGCCACATTAGAAGTGAAAAATCTTTGTTTTCACCTGCCCTTTCTTTAGTAACAATGCCTTAAAATATGTTGCCAACAATAAAAACACCTATTGCCCCTATGATTTGAATATCAGTGCATGGTATTTGTCATGGCTCATTGGTTATATGCATTTTGGTTAAATGGTTAACAAAATAACACTTCTTTTTTTTTTTTTCTAACCAGTTACTTTCTAAGTGAGGTTGACCACATGCAGTGTATGATTAATTCTACTAATTCCATGCAATTTTATGTACTTATGTACACATTAGTGGTACTAAATATTTATAGCTTTCATGTTACCTGTAACTACACATCCTTGGTTATGGCTGTTAGAGAATTAATGAGCATTAGAAGTTTCTATTGACACTTTGTACAAGAACCAGGGGGCTACTGGAGGTTCAGTGGATAGTGTTAGACCTGCTATATCAGGAAGACTTGTCTTCCTGAATTCAAATATAACCTCATACATTTATTGGCCATTTGACCATGAGGAAATCGCTTAACCCTGTTTGCCTCAGTTTCCTCATCTGTAAAATAAACTGTAGAAGGAAATGGCAAACCACCTCAGTATCTTTGCTAAGAAAACCCCAAATGGATTCAAGCCAGACAAAGAGCCAGACAAAACTGGAAATGGCTACACAACAACTGACAAGAACCAAAATCATATCAGTTACTTCTAGAGATAGATGAGTTGCTACAAATTTGAAATTATATTTAACTTTTAAAAAATAACCACTAAATAAAGCTCATTCAAGGACATAATCCCCTTTATACCACTTCAGTATCTGGGGAAGGGAGAGAGATTAGGTTCTCTAAACTAGTTTATCTTAGTTCTCATAAAGCATTAGCTTCATAAAGTTCCACATCCAAACACCCCCTGGGCTTGTACCCTAGGAGCCTGACTTCCCTATGAGGCTGGTTGCAACATCTGGCCAGGAATTCTGGAGTCCAAGTTCCCATTTGTGAAGCTCTCAAGTTGAGTATTACACTCCTAGTACCTGGAACTGAAAAGGAGAAACAAAATGGGACTAAAAAGCACTAGGACTTTTTCTTAGACTCTCTAAAGCCCCTTCTCATGGATCCTCAGCAGAGGGGAAGATGGTCCTCAGCAGAGGGGAAGATGGTCCTCAGGCCTTTCCTTCCCCAGATTACTACTTGATGTTCAGAATATATTTGAATGCATCCTTCACTCCAAGCCATTACCAGAAAGTGAGAAAATATCTTAAATGTCAAAGATGAAGCTAGTTTTTGCTTTGCAATCAGTGAAAAGAGGATGTTCCCAATCTGGTAATGGGCCAATGAAAAATGTCCACTTATTTCACAGAATAAGCTCCCTAGCATCAATCACATATGTGCCTCCATCTTAGGTGAACTAGACTTGCTCCAAAGCCCTGTTACATATTTATGTATGAAGTATAAATAATAATACTTGTGCTAGCTGCTAAAAATAATCATTTGATAAAATGAGATAATGTAGATGAAACGCTTTGTAAATTGTGAAGTGATATAAATATATAGACTTTTACTTGACCATCATTATTTTCAAATGGTTTTGCTAAATTGATTCAATAAACTAATGAAAACTTGAAATTTAACAAAATAAATGCATTTAGAAATATTTTTTATAATAGCTTTTTATTTTCAAAATACATGCAAAGAAAATGCCCATTATGGCCACTATTATTCAACATTGTACTAGAAATGTTGACTTTAACATTAAAAACAGAAAAAGAAATTAGAGGAATTAGGATCGATAATAAAGAAATAAAACTATCATTCTTTGCAGATGATATAATGATATATTTAGAGAATTCTAGATAATCATCCAAAAATCTATTTGGAACAATTAGAAGCTTTAGCAAAGTTGTAGGACATAAAATAAATCCACACAAATCATCAGCATTTCTATGTATTACTGACAAAACCCAGCAGGAAGAGATACAAAGAAAAATTCCATTTAAAATAATTGCCAACAAAATAAAATATTTGAGAATCTACCTGCCAAGACAATGTCAGAAACTGTATGAACACAATTATAAAACACTTCTCATACAAATAAAGTCAGATCTAAACAGTTGGAAAAATATCAGTTGCTCTTGGGTAGACTGCGCTAATATAATAAAAATGACAATTCTGCCTAAATTGGTCTACTTGTTCAGAGCCATGTCAATCAAACTGCCAAAAAATTATTTTATAGAACTAGAAAAAATAATAACAAAATTTATCTGAAGAACAAAAAGTCAAGAATATCAAAGAAAGCAATTCCAATAGACTTTGGATAGCAAATGCCAACTGCATCCAGAAAAAGAACTAAGGAGACTGAATATAAATCAACACATGCTATATTCATTTCTTAATTCTGTTTTTTTCTCTCTCCCATGGTTTTTCCTTTTTCCTCTTGTTTTTCTCTCCCAACATGATTCATAAAGCAAAGTGTATTAAAACTAACTAAATAAAAGAAATAAGGGGGAAAGAAATGCACCTATTTAGCATGTATTAGATTTCTTGCTGTCTAGGGGAGGAGGATGGGAGAGAGGGAGGAAGAAAAACTTGGAACACGTGTTTTGCAGGGTGAATGTTGAAAACTATCTTTGCATGTATTTTGAAAATAAAAAGCTATTATTTTAAAATTAAGGGGAAAAAAGAATGTGTAATGATCAACTATGAAAAACTTGGTTCTTCTCCGTGATTCAGTGACCCAAGGCATCTCAATGATTCATAAAGCAACATGTATTAAAAATAAATAAATAAATAAAATATGCAAAGAAAGTTTACAATATGCACTTTTGCAAAACCTTGTGTTCCAAATTTTTCTTCTTCCCTTTCACCCATAAGCAAGTAATTCTCTCCCTTAGAGCAAGTAATTCGATATAGGTTAAATATGTGCTATTCTTCTAAACATATTTCCACATTTATCATTCTCAGATAAAAAAAGAAAAAAATGAGAAAGAAGAAAAGCAAGCAAACAACAAAAATGATGAAAATACTATATTGTAATTTACATTTTGTCCTCATAACTCTTCTAAATGCAAATGGCTCTCTCCATTACAAGTCTCTATTACAAGAATTGGCCTGAGTCACCCCATTGTTGAAAAAAGCAAAATCCATCACAGTTGATCATCACATAATCATGTTGATGTATACAATGTTCTCTTGGTTCTACTTACTTCACTTAGCATCAGTTCATGTAAGTCTCTCCAGGCCTTTCTGAAATCATCCTGCTGATTCTTTTTATAGTACAATAATATTCCATAACATTCATATACCAAAGTTTATTCAGCCATTCCCCAACTCCACCTGAAGGATGTAGAGTACAGACTAGCTCCCTGGAGGACATCAGGGTAAGCCAGAGTCAGGATAAATCAAAGTCCTTGGTCTTTAGGGGACAAAGTAAAGGAGGCAGGCAAGCTGCCACGAGGCTTGCCAAATATGTCTCCTGGATTCTAGAGTCTGGAATCTCCAGCCTCTCTCCTCCTAGTTCTGCAGCCAAGTGACTCTTCCTTCTCTCACTCTGCCCTTCAAGCCTTACCTATGATTATCTTACTATCAAACATTAAGCAAACACCAAAGGTGAGGAGAGCTGTGATCCAAATATATGCTAATAAAGCCAATAGATAATTAGCCTTAAGTGATCTGAATTCTCATTTTCATGTATACCTATTCAGAGTTTCAGTCCTCTACAGATGGATATCCACTAAGTTTCTGTGTCATTACACATTACAGAAAAATTTATTTTCATAAACAAATCAGGTATATTTTTTTCATTGTTACTTTTGTAGATTGTTACTTTTCAAGGATAAAACTTGCTTTCTATTTATTTCTTCCTCCTTCCCTCCCCCATCTTCTCTTTAAAAAAATATCAGCCCTTTTGTGATGGCAAAATATTGAAAACTTATGAAACATCCTTCAGTTGGGGAATGATTGAACAAGTTGTGGTATAGGAATGTAATAGAATACTATGGGACAATAAGAAATGATGAACAGGCAGATTTCAGAAAAACCTGGAAAGATTTGTACAAACTGATGCAAAGTAAAATGAGCAGAACCAGGAAAACATTGTACATACATATCAGGAACACACTGATAGTCAATTATGAATGACTCAGTTCTTCTCAAGCAACACAATGAAACAAGGCAGGTACAAAACTCACTAAGGAAAATGCTATTCACAAAATAGCATTGTGATAAAGAACTGAAGGAGTCTGAATATAGAATGAAGTGTACTTTTTTTCACTTTTTGTTTTTTTGGGTTTTTTTCTTTTTATCTTTTTTTCCACAACTGTGACTAATATGGAAATATGTTTCACATGACTGCATATATATAATCTTATAAAGTTGCCTTTCATTTTTAGGAAAAGGGAGAGAAGGGAGGGAGAAAAATTTGAAACTCCAAATCTTATAAAAATGAATTCTAAAAATTGTCTTGATATGTGATTGGGTAAAAAATAAAATACAATTATCTAAAAAGAATCACCTTTTCTAAAAAATGAGAATTAAAAATGATACATATTTTCACAATTAAAAAACCTGTTACTCTTGGTACCTGGGATAAGCAATTTGTAGTATTGCTGTGCCATGGTTAATCAATCTGGGTTCTTTAATTGTGCAAAAATGCCTTATTTTTAAACCTCATTTAAATTTAACTTCATTTAGATAAGTATATACATACATAACCAGAATTTTTAAAAATTAATTATGTATTCCATCCTATAGAGTCACAAGAATATCCTTTATAGTATATTCTAGAATACTTTAGCAGGCACCAAATTTTAACAGGATATTATACTGATGTTCCTTTCAATTCTTTTGGAATATTATCCCACAATCTCATCTGTCCCACTATCAAAAATGTTTTCTTATACTAAGGCTAAACTTTTCCTTCCTAAATTTTTCCCCTGATGCCTAATTAGATCTCTGGCCAAAATTCTTCTTTACCCTTGGTATTTAGACCCTCCAACTGTCTGTTGATTGTTATCATATCCCTCAGCTCTTGCTAATGGCTTGGCCATACTATAAACATATTTTGATCTTAGAATCTTTCATCACAACTTAACCTCACTATATGGTTATCTTCTGCTTCTCTGTACTTTTTCCAATTTGTTTTCTGCTTTCCAGTCCTAAGGAGCTGTATTCCAGGTGAGATCTTACTGTTGCCTCCCTCTATTAAAGAATCCTTTTCCTTGCAGAATTCTAAATTGCATTGGCCTTTAGGACTGCGGTATCACATTTCAAGCTCATATCTGAGCCACTATCAGCTCCATCTCTTTCAGCAACATTGCTTTTCATGTTTCATCTGCCTATTGAATCATACTTGAAATGATTTCTCCCAGATGTATTGGTTGCATTTTTCCAGAGTTGGGATTAATTTTATTTCCTGCTTATGCTTCCCACTGATCACGGTCCTTTTGATATTCTTACTTTGTTCTTGCTGGTATCTGTGGAAAGCAATTCATGGAATTACTATGCCATGGCAGAAGTCAGTGATCCTAACTCTAATTTCTTAAATTGTACAAAAATGTTTTATTTGTAATTTTATTTTTTTTAAAGATAAGTTTTGAATATATTAAATATATATATAAATATCTTTGGGATTTAGCAAATCTAATTATATTAATTAACCAGATTTTCATAGCTTAACTTCTTTGGTTTTAACCTTTTAACTTTTACAACTGAATTTACTGCACTAAAAACTCCAATCAGGCAAGAATAGTGTCTTACCTAAATTTTGTATCTAACCTAACACCAAGCACAACTTTCTGTACATAATGGATGCTTAATAAATATTGCTAATTCAATAAATAAATGAATTTGCTCTAACTTTACCTGAATAAACAACTTGTAAGTAGTTCAGGCAAATGGAGAATCTGATTCACTAATAATAAAACCCCCAAAAATTAATTTCATGAAACTAATATTTGTTAAGTACATATTATGAGTTAGGTTCCAAGTCACAAACACAATTATTCTTTTTTAATAACATTTTTAAAATTACACATAAAAATAGTTTTTAACATTCATCTTTGTAAAATTTTGAACTTACTAATTTTTCTGCTCCCCTCACTTTCCTCCCCCCCAAAACAATAAGCAATCTGATATAGATTATATATGTACAATCATGTTAAACTTTGTTCCACATTAGTCATGTTTTGAAAGAAGTCTTAGAGCAAAAGGAAAAACTATGAGAAAGGAAAAAAAAACCAAAGTAAAAATAATATGCTTCAATCTGCATTCATACTCCATGGTCCTTTCTCTGGATGTCATCAGCATTTTCTATAATAAGTCCCTTGAATTGTTTTGAATGTTTTGAATAATTGCATTGGTGAGAAGAATTAAGTCTATCATAAGTGATTATCTAACAGTGTTGCTATTACTATGTACAATACTCTGGTTCTGCTCACTTCACTCAGCATCAGTTCATGTAAGTCTTTCCAGGCCTTTCTGAAATCTGCTTCTCATCATTTGTTATAGAACAATGGTATTCCTTTGCATTCATAACTTTTTCAGCCATTCCCCAACTGATGGGCATTCACTCAATTTCCAATTCCTTGCTACCACAAAAAAGAGCTGCTTCAAACATTTTTGCACATGTGAGTCCTTTTCTCTCTTTTTATGAACTCTTTGGGATATAGACTCAATAGTGGTGCTACTGGATGAAAGGATATGCAATTTGATAGCCCTTTGGACACAGTTCCATATTGCTCTACAGAATGATTGGATTAGTTCACAACTCCACTATTGGAATGAATACATTTGCAATGTATTAGAAATGCGATCATTCTTAATTGTCTCAAAGCTTGCAAAAAGCAAAAGAATAAAGTACAAGTAGAATTGTATCTACAGTTGCCCTTCCCAAAGTAAATTGACCATAGCACACTTTTGACCTTAAAAAATATAGATAAAACCAATAAATTCAAAACTCTGAAGTCAAGAAAGAAGCTTAAGATCTCTAAAAGGCAGTGAGGAGAGGAAAGCTATGCACATATTAGAATAGGCTTGAGTTATGCCAGAGACTGAATGGGTGTTTCTGAAAGTAAATCACAAAATCACTTCAGGGCAATATGAGCACTTTAACTTTTCACTCAAGAACAAGCAAGTATTAGTGACTACATGGTCAGGACCCAAATCAGGAAGATCTAAGTTTATTTAATTCCTCTTTCTGAAACATACTGGTTGTATGACTGTAGACAAGTCATTTTAATCTCTCTGCGCTATATGGAACAGAGTAGCTGAACAGTTAGTATAGGAAATTTTTAACACCAATCAAACAATAGGTCTAGATCACTTCAAAAAGTTTCTCTCTTACTTTTGGTGGTACAGAACTATACACACACACACACACACACACACACACACACACACACATATATACACATATATATGGATTTGGGGTGGAAGAAAGAGGGTTGGTTATTAAGGTTTTCACTACTGGGGCAGAATAAGGGACAGCATGTAAATTTTTGCACAAAGTTACATTTTTCACTAAATCTCTGAATCTTCAAATAAAAGAACTAAGGTGAGGGCAAAGATAGATTCCCTAAAGGATAATTCAACCACCGCATCTTAGAAAGCCAATTTGCTAAGTTGGGAGAGTTCTGAGTTCTAGTTGATCTCATAGCTTTGGCATTTTCTCATAAGACTGTTACTCTTATGATAGGAGATATCTTTCTTCTAAATAAAGTTTGAGGAAGTGCTAATCTAGAGTAATATGGAAACAAATGACTACTTGAATTGTGTTATGAGTCTTCCTTTTTCATGCACATCACTTGCAAAAGCCAAAGGTTAAGAAACCATGATGGTTTTCCAAAGATAGATTTCATAGTGGTCATTCTAGTTTTCAAAAAGTCTGTGTTTATATCTTTTTTTTACTTAGCAGATAAGTAGTTGTGTGAAGTTCAAAGAGATTAAGGGACTTTCCCATAGTCATACAGTTAAAAAGTATTTAAGATGTCATTTGAAACTGACTTGAAAGTTTTCCAAAGTCCTGTTGTTATACCATCCTGCCTCTATAGTCATTACAAAACAAAGTGAAAATAATCTAATTTAACTGCTTGTAAATTAGTACCTCCAATTAAATCACTACTAGGTTCAGTGGGGCACGAAAATTTCACAAAAAAGATATACCTAACTCTGTATATTTCAATTTTGCAATAGCCAGACATGATAAACTATGAAAATGTACAAAAAATAATAGTGGCCAATATTTTTGATTCATTGAGCATTTATAGTTATGTTGTCTAATTTGACTACAAGATAACTACAAAATAAGATTATGCTACATTCCCATTTTATAAGTAAATATAGGCTCAGAGATGTAAAGCTTATTTAGATTCATATGAACTCTATTCATAGAAATCATCCATACCTAAATGAAACATCTTGGGGGAATATTGTGTATTTTGCATTTGTATTTGTATAATGTGTATACTAATTATTAGAATTGTTTCCTAAAATGCATTTCTTGGCCCAGTTGAGAATGATGCCCTTAGACAAATAGATCAATTTGCCACCTAAGGAAAACATCATTCATGAACTTGTCTCTAGAACTACAAGCAAGCAGGATTAAGAATATGAAGATCTGGATTCTAATCCTATCTCTGTTATCTACCGGCAATGTCATCTTAAAGCAAGCCACTTTATTTTTGGCTACTAGTTCTACTAGACAGCTTTTAAAGGTCCTCACAGCTCTAAATCTATAATTATGTTAAGAAATTTTTCATTATATTTGGAGCTAAGAATGGCATATCAATATTCCACTACTTCCTATTATAAGAAGAAATGCCTTAGAGAACTTCAGCAAAGCAGAAAATCTATAGAAGCTAAAAGATACAGATGTTGAAATGTGAAAGGAATCAGCATTTACCAACCTAGAAAAAGTCAGAAGCTTGAATATCTTAATTGCATATAAAGAGGCTAGCAAGATGATGAACTGTTTTCCAGGTCACAGACTGCATTCCTACCTATCCTTAAAGTATACTCTTTTATCCCTACCTATACTCATCTGCAGAAGAGTCCCAAAGTAATTGGGGAGGTAAAACTAATTGAATTGAAAATGACACAAAATTTATTGCAAAATATGGGGTTGTTTTTTTTTTGAACACTTTAAGTTATCAATTAGTTATAATTCTATCTCCTTTATCTTTCAAAGTATCACATCCCAAACCCTCCACTCCTTTAAGATGGAAGTTGCTAAATCCTGTGTAATCTTTATTGTGGCTCCATAATATTTAAATTGTTTCTTTCAGGCTGATTGCAGTATTTTCTCCTTGATCAGAGAACTCTGCAACTTGGCTCTAATATTTCTGGGAGTTTTCATTTTGAGATCTCTTTTATTCAATCAATCAACCAAGATCCCTTATTCAATTTCTGTTTTGCTCTCTGGATCTAATATATCAGAGAAGATTTCCTTGATAATTTCTTAAAAGATGTCTAGGCTCCTTTGTTGATCATGGCTTTCAGGTAGTCTAATAATTTTTTAAATTTATCTCTCCTGTATTTATTTTCTAGGTCAGTTGTTTTTCTAGTGTGAAATATATTTTCTCTCTTTTTTTTTTCATTGTCTTGATTTTGCTTTTTTGTTTCATGATGTCTCACAGAGTCATTGGTTTCTACTTGCCCAATTCAAATTTTTAAGGAATTCTATTTTTTTCCACAATTAAAAAAAAAAAAAAAACAGCACTTTTTTTTTTTTAACAGTTTTGAGTTCCAAATTCTATCTTTCTCTCATCCTTCCCTGAGATGGTAAGCAATTTAGATTTAGATTACATATATACAATTATGTAAAATATTTCCATATTAATCATTTTGTACAAGAAGACTTAAATAAAAGAAAAAAAAAGAAAAAAGTGGAAAAATAGCAAGCTTCAGTTTGTATTTAATCAATACCAGTACTTTCTCTGGAAACAGATATGATGTTTCAGCATTAGTTCTTTTTATTTTTTTATTTATTTTAATTTTAATTTTTTAAATTCTATTTTATTTAATAATAACTTTATATTGACAGAATCCATGCCAGGGTAATTTTTTACAACATTATCCCTTGCACTCGCTTCTGTTTTGATTTTTCCCCTCCCTCCCTCCACCCCCTCCCCTAGATGGCAAGCAGTTTTATATATGTTAGATATGTTGCAGTATATCCTAGATACGATATATGTTTGCAGAACCGAACAGTTCTCTTGTTGCACAGGGAGAATTGGATTCAGAAGGTAAAAATAACCCGGGAAGAAAATCAAAAACAGCATTAGTTCTTTAGGATTGTCTTGGATTATTGTATTGCTTCTGAGTAGAAGAGGAAATTATCCCAAGCTTCAGTTTGTTTTCAGAGCTAATATTGGGTACCTGTTTCAGGTCTTCCAAGGTGATATGATCTAAGGAAAGGTGTTGTCACTACTCTCCTGGCCTTTGCTCTCGTCTGTGAGTGACCACATAACACCCTTTCCACCCTGAATTTGTGACTAGAATTCCCACTTCCCTGCAGCTACACACTCTAGTGTACTAGTGCTTCTTCTCACCTTGGGACGACAACCTGCATCTGTGATTCAGATTTGTATATGGGCAATGCAACAGAGTCCTGCACTTAGTGACTACAGCATATCCTGTAATTTCTTTGAACGACTCCCAGTTGTCCAGCCTTCTCACTGTCTGTGGCTGAGAGCTCTAAGAATCACTGCCTCTAAATCAGTTGTTCCCAAAGCCTGCACTGGCTTCTTGAGATGGATCCTACTATTGTTTTGTCAGGCCTTATTGCTGCCTCCTACTAGAGCACAGAGCTTTGCTTCTGCCTTGCTATTGCCTTACTAGGGGACCGCTTCTGCTGGTTTGCCTGCATAGCCAGTTACCTCACTCTCACTTCAATGAGATAGACTTTTCCCATTAACCTTCTAAATTGTCTTGGACTTTATCCTGCCCTATTATTGGATTCACTATTTCAAAATTCATTTTCATATTTTTTACTTTTATTAATGATGTAATCAATTATGCTCTATGTTAAACCATCCCAGCGTTATTGATACAAATCTCACCTGATCACAATGTAGAACCTTTGTAATATACCACCATAATCTCCCAGATAATATTTCATCTAGGATTTCCTACATCCATATTCATCAATGAAATTAGTCTATGGTCTTGCTCCTCCACTCCTTGTCCTCTTGATCTAGGCAACAGCACCATACTTACTTCATAAAAAAAAAACCCTGGAAGTATTCCCTCCCTACCTCTTACTCGAAATAATTCATCCAATAATGGAACTAGTTGAGCCCCAGATGTTTGATAAAATTTACCTGAAAATCTATCCAGATTTGGTGCTCTTCTTCCTTGAAGCTCAAAAATAAAGAGAGACCACAATTCATTTTGAAGTGCTGTTTTAAAGTTGTTGGAGGGGAATTTAGGAAAGCTTAGGCAAGTTCCTGTCAAGGTAGAAATTAAAATAATTTTGAGAGACGAAGTTTTGTGTAAATTATAATCGATTTTATTAATCACAAAGAGCAAGAGATTGACAAAACAACTCCTTGTCCTCTCATTTGTCAATAAAAAAGGGCACAGTTACTTCTTTAGGTTCTTTCTTTTTTTTTTTTTTTTTTTGGCTTTTGGATTAGAAATAGTCCATCAAATAGAAATCAATTCTGATTGATGAAGTGGACTATAGTAAAATGAGGGACTGGGAATGACATCCAGGCCCCTTGAGCAGAGAAACTATCTCTACACCCAAAAAATGCCCAGTTTTGACATCTACTGAAAGAACATAAATTCCCCTGAATTCTAAGCAGACACAATGGCTGCCCCAGAACTGGTAGGATCTTAATCTAATTTCATTAATAGCCTATAGCTTGGTATTCTCAGGCAGTCTCCCATCCAAACATTAACCAGGCCTTAGTTACTTAGCTTCTGAGATCAGTACCTAATGGAATAAAACAAGGTTGTGTGCTTGCTCTCATATTTTTTAGGATTATGTTTTCAGCCATATTGTCAAACATCTTTAATGAGGATAAACATGGCATCAAGATCAGCTACCACACTAATGGTAAATTCTTCAACTTGAAAAGGCTACAGGCCTGAAAAGGATACAGCATGAAGTGATTTTTTGTTTGCAGATGATTGTGCACTCAATGCAGCCTCCCAAACTGAGATGCAGAATAGCTCTATTCTCTGCTTAGTTTGGTCTAATGATTAGCACTAAGAAAGCGCAAGTGCTCCATCAGCACCACATCATCCTTGGAGAAGTTTTTAATGCTGCAGATTAGGTCACTTACCAGTATGTCCACACTGATAATGGAATTGACACATGCATTGCTAGAACTAGTTCAGTGTTTGGGGTGCACTGAAGGAAAGTGTGGGAGAGGACAGGTATTAGATGGACTATCACACTGAAGGTCTACAGAGATGTTGTACTGATCTCATTGGTGAATGCCTGTGAAATCTGGATCAGAGGCATTCTAAGAAACAGAATTGTTTCCATTTGAATTGTCTTAGGAAGATTCTGAAGATCACCTGGCAGAATAAGATACCAGAAACTGAGGTCCTTTTTCTAATTAAACTGTCAAGTGTCCAAACTCTACTACAGAGAGCACAACTCTGTTGGGCTGGCCACATTGTTTGAATGTCTAACATATGCTTGCCAAAAGACTATTTTATGGAGAACTTATACAGGACAAGCACTCGCATGGTAATCAAAACAAAGTGATACAAGAACACTCTCAAGATCTCGCTTAAGAACTTGAGAATTGGGAGCAGCTAGATAGTGTATAGCAGTGTATAGAGCACTAGCCCTGAAGTCAGGAGGGCCGGAATTCAAACCCAGACTCAGACTCTGAAACTTGGAAGTTGTATGATCCTGGGAAAGTCACTTAACCCTAATTGCCTTGCAAAAATAAACTTTATAATTGATTGCATGACATAGGAATATTAGCACATGTGTTCTCTAATCAGAAAAAGTGTTGTGTTCAATAAAAGCAAAGCAGAATTGAAGCAACTCAAAAGAAATGTGAGATGCACAAAGTTAGAGAATCCACTCCAAATGTTCATAATTATTTGTGGCAGAGCCTTTTGAGCTCACATTGATTTGATCTGCCATAGTAGGACACACTGCAATTTGACTCTTAACATAGGGATGTTATCTTGGTCCTTCGAGAATGAAGGACAACTACCAATCAAACAACCAATCAGCCATGTCCTTCAAGAGACTAAACTTTTAAAATTATGATTTTAGAAAAACAGAAAAACTCTAGATCTCCCCAAATTATTGGTTATTAATAATCATTTCTCTCATCAAGATGAAGCTAGACTTCTTTTTACCTCCTTTCATTTTCATAACAAAAGCTTTATGATGCCAAAAGGCTATTTTGGTTTAAGATATGGTTTAAATAGGAAGAACTGGTGGCTTTTGTTCCTAACACGGCAAATTAAATTAGAACTGAATGTCAACATTTATCAATAAGGTATAATTGGAGAATATACAGGAGTATCATTGAAACCACAAATAGGTAGATATTCAGGTTGTACAGAATAATTTTTCTTTTAATTTGATAGGACATGTTTCTTGTGAATAATCTTTGTATAGAACTTGGAATACTAGTACTTTCTTCCTAGATCCGAGGTTACCCTTGGGAATCTTGAGTAAAGTGAATGGAATACAACAATTTAATAAGAAATACCACTTGCAAATATAATTTACCTCTATAGGACATAGTTGTTGATGAAGTTTTCCTATTAAGTACCTTAGTTCCAGCTACCACAAAATAGCCTTCCATCTTGGACTCTTGTATAATCTTTTCTAATTTTGGCTAACAAAACACCAAATTTAATCTGCTGCTATCAGTCTTTCTCTCTTGTGCCCCTTCCCATCATTATCCTTCATATAAATGCCAAAATAACCTTCTAAAAGCACAATTCTGACCAGATAGCTTTCTTGCTCAAGAATCCACAATGGCTCCCTATTGACTTCTATGAAATACAAATTCAATTTGGCACTTAAAAACTTTTACAATATTTTTTCAATATACCTTACCACAATTATTTCCAATTAATCCCCTCACTAACTCCAGTCAAACTGAATAACTTGGTGAAATCTGAATAGTACAAACTGTTCCATGTACCTGAAATACAATTCCTTCTCATCTCAACCTCTAAAAATACATATATTCTTGTAGGCTCAAGTCATTTGCCATCTCCAGTAGGAACTCTTTCCTGATCTCCTTAGCTGTCAGTGTTTCTCTCCTTTCTTATATTATCTTGTATTCACTTAATTATACAAATATTGCTTTTTTCTAGTAGAATATAAGTCTTACCTGTTTTCCTAGCACCTAGCACCTACTAGATCCTTAATAACTATTTGTTAAATAGAAATGAAATAATACTATAGAAGAAATGTGACTTTGTCTTAGCATGAATTAGTATGTCTTTCCTTCTAACCTAAATACAAGTGCAATATGAATTGTTTTTTGTTTGGGAAACAGGATTATGTTGGATCCATCTCCTACCAATTCTCAAGAGAGAACTGATTATTAAATTTTTTGTCTGAACATTTATTCTTGGGAAATAAGCAAATGCTACACATCAAGGCTTGATTTGTTGCAATTTCATTTTTAATTTATGGAATAAGACAAGCACTTCCATAGCACAGTACAATAAAAAAGATGATTGGACATGAAACTGCTTCTCTACTGTGCACAACTTGCTATTCTTTTCAAATATACAACAAAATTATCATGTACATTTTTTCTTCCCTCCCCCCAGATATGAGATGACTACTATTAAACCGAAGTAGACACCACATACCCACAATATAATCTTGTAGAATTCTACAAGGGAGGAATTTCTTCATTTTATCTTTAAATCCCCATAAGGTATTACACCTATCAAAAGAAAGATACTTAAAATATGAATAGTGAATTTCATTAGAAACAATTAAATTGGACCTCCTATTCTTCAGACAAAGAAATTGAAGTTCGAGATGTAAATGTAAATGTTCAGTCATAAAGGTAATTAGTGGTGCTGAACCTCACACCCAAGACTTCTGGCTTACAGACCAGTGAGATATATGTTGATTGTATGGAAAACTTAGCCTTTTATGTGGACATAGTAGATGCCACTTAGGGGATTTATTTTATTTTATTTTATTTTATTTTATTTTATTTTTGGCAGGGTGATGGCAAACTTCTTCTGTGCCTTCTAACCATTCTCAGTTGACATCTCATGGCTGAAATTGGACCCAAAATTCATTTCTTTAGGTTCAATTCAGTTACTTAAAAGAAAAACTTCATTCTTACTCCTAGCCGAAGGGAGCCTGTTGAAGCTTGTATCAGTTACTTTCACTTCAGTAGGAATAAGTTACTATTTTGAAGACCATGTTTTTATTGAGGAAACACGAGAATACTGGTATCTGAAAGATAAGAGAAAGTGTGGAAAAGACACAGAATAGAGAGTTTGAGAACTCTACATAAGTGAGAAAAGGAAGTAAAATTGAAAGTTGGGACCCTAGGGACCAATTTCACCTGCTTTAATTTTTCTGCCAAGGATAGGTCATAGTTTGGAGACTGAATTTCCATTTTGAGACTTTGTTTAAAAAAAAAAAAAAGAAACTTTCCATTGAGATAGCAGTACTTTGGTTTAGAATCTGGTGAAATTTCTGGGCAAGAGCTGTGATCTCAATTAGGGGCACCAGCTGCTGTTATGGGTGTGACAACATAAACATTAGAAAACAGTTCTGAAAACTGTAAAAATTTAATGAGTTAACATGAACCTCAATTTCAACTTGGAGTTGATATTTTTCTGAAGACAGTATCTGTAACTAAAACTTCATTCCAACAAGAAAGAAGAAGAAGAAGGAGAGACAGAAGAAGAAAGAAGGGGAGAAAGAGAGAGACAGAGACAGAGATACAGAGACAGAGAGACAGAAATACAGAGACGGACAGAGACAGAGAGACAGAGAGACAAAGAGAGAGGAGAGAAAGAGACACACACACAGAAACACAAACAGACACAGACAGACACAGAGAAACAGACAGAGAGACAGAGATAGGGAGACAGAGAAAGATAGAGACAGAGATATACAGAGAGA
Source organism: Antechinus flavipes (assembly GCF_016432865.1). Lineage (NCBI taxonomy): Eukaryota > Metazoa > Chordata > Mammalia > Dasyuromorphia > Dasyuridae > Antechinus > Antechinus flavipes. Next base: position 209,897,455 of record NC_067400.1, on the reverse strand, counting down.
GAGACAGACAGAGAGATAGAGAGAAGGAAAGAGAGACAGAAAAAGAGAGAGACAGAGAGAAAGACAGACAGAGACAGAGAGACAGAGACAGGCAGACAAAGAGACAGAGAAATGGGGGAGGGAGGAAGGGAGGGAGAGAGAAAGAGAGACAGAGATACAGAGAGAGAAAGAAACAGAGACAGACAGACAGACAGACAAAGAGACAGGAGACAGAGAAAGATAGAGACAGAGATGCATACACAGAGACACAGAGAAACAGAGAGAGAGACAGAGGCAGAGAGAGACATACAGACAGAGACAGAGACAGAGACAAAGACAGAGACAGAGACAGAGATAAAGAGAATTTTGACCCACTGGCTTCTTCTTCAGGTTTTTCTCCCCCCTTCAATATGCTGTACCTTGAACTCAGCTTCTGAGGCCACAGAGCTGGCTTGTGGTTCTGGCACTGGGAACTCTCAATTTATATTAAGCAGGCAGCTTATTTTTCCCCTGATAATGTCAGTTGATCTCAGGACCTGGGATAATGTCTTGCAATTCCTTCTGGACATTACAATCGGGAGCCCAAATAACTATTCCTCCCCATTCTCCCCAGTGGCCTCCCTCATTCAGGGCCAATGAAACCAAAGCCTATGAAGAAAAACAATTTTTTTTAAAAGTTTGCTTAATGTTTTCCATTTGGGTCTGTCCAAATGTACATTATTCTTGTTTTTTGGGAGTGCAACCACCTTTAAAATTTTGTTTATGGTTATATTAAAGATGTCTCATTCATCTTTCTCCCTCAGGGCTTGCATTGTACATTGGAGACAATAAGCATTTAATAAATGTGCAATTAATTAAATGAATGAATAGGAAGTATGAACTCCATTAAAGTCAGAAATATTTCATTTTCTTTATATCTTAATACTAATTTGCATAGTGCCTGGTATATGGTAGGTGTTTGGTAAATGCTTGTTCAATTGAATTGAATTGAAAGCAGGGACCATTATTTCTAATCATTATATGAGAGTTTATTATAAAACCTTGCAGATGGAAAGGAATGAAGTAATGCTCATTGAATGGAACTGAATTGAATTTATTGAATGAATGAATAATCTAATGAACCATTGCCAATTTGATAGTCTATAAAACCAAGTAAGTAGATAATTTGGTATATAGCTGGAGATATATCACTGTGCCTCATACTTTAAGGTTTTGTATAGCAAAATGGATGTTGTTGATACCTAACAGAATTATTTTTATTTGTCAATATAATTTGCTTGGTCTTCTTCATATAAACATAGCAAGTATTTCTGTAGTATTGTTTATTACTCTGGGGACCAGAGACCAGAGTTTTCATAGGAGGAGACAGTTTGGAAAACACTCAGAACTTGTGTGGCCCAGAACTTTCACTCATGAAGAAACAAGAAACCTCACAAGAGCATGGGAAGTTGATGAGATCTGAGTGCTGGCATCCAAACTTGGTTGCCCATTTTTCCTTCTAATGCTCTGGAGTACTTTAGGCTTGTTATTCATGGAATAGATTTAATTCAAAGCTACTGTTGAGCTGGAGTTGTTCATATAATGGCCAGATAAGTGATAGGAACAGAGACATAGACTTGTTGTGCAGGAAGTAAATATATTCTTTGATCTGATATGAGATGGCTATAGCTAATTTTGGGTTTGGGGTCTGCTTAAAACTCTGTATTTGCCTATAGGAAGCTAGGGGGCATAGTAGACAAAGTGTTGAATCTAGAGTTATAACTACCTGAGTTCAAAACTGCCCCAAATACTTGTGTGACTTAATACATACTAGCTGTGTGACCCTGAACAAGTCACTTAACTCCAATTACCTCATCAAAAAACATAATAAAACAAAACAAGGAAAAATAGATATGTGACACTAGGCAAGTCAGGTGAACTTCCTGTATCAGTTGTGTAAACTGTAAAAATGGAGATAGTATTAATACTTATGCACCTAGATGTGTGAAGATCAATTGAGATAATATTTATAATTCATGTAGTATGACACAAACATAGTAGGAGCTTAATAAATATTTCCTTCCTTTCTTGTTGACAAGAATGATATGAGGAAGAACTGAAATGAGTACTATAGAACCAATGCAAATTCTAGAACAGAAGCCAAGATTAAAACTAAAAGCATGAGGAAAAAAATCGCAAGTACCTGAGATTATCATAAATCCTAGTGGGTCGGTGAACTAAGAATTGGGGGACCAATCTTCCTCCCCAGTTTTCTCTTAGGTCCCAGATACAAAAGCCTCCTTTCTTGTATTTTTCCTAAACTCTGTTGATCAGTTCATCTTGGCCTGGAGAGTAAGCAAGAAGAGTTTGGGGAGATGATGTCTCCATAAACATTTACCATTTTAATTTTCAATTCTGTTACATTCAATAAAGTTTGTGTTGGCCATAACATATTGAGTCTAGTGTTCTGTTATTGCGGTACATCATTCAGATAGAGATAGAAGATTCCATATTGTAGAGATAGGACATTCCATATATTGGAAGATCTCTAGCATCATACATGTCTTATTTTTTATGTTTCTGCACACTAATGAATTGTATTCCCTAGCTAATGCATTATATGAAGACTTGGAGATCATGTTAGAGAGAATGATCTAAATGTTTACCTATTAAGTTCCTTTGGGACCTTTGGGAATTATATAAGCTTTTGAGAGACTATACCATGCCTATGCCAAAGAGATATCTAGTGGGCTTGTGATAAAAAGGATGGTACAACAAGGGGTTTTTGTTGTTGTTCAGTTGTTTTGGATCATATTTGACTCTTCATAACCCATTTGGGGTTTTCTTAGCAAAGATATTGAAGTAGTTTGCCATTTCTTTCTCCAGCTCATTTACACATGAGGAAACTGAGGAAAATAGTATGAAGTGACTTGCCCAGGAATACTCAGTTAAAAAAAAAAATGAAACCTGATTTGAACTCAGGAAGATGAATCTTCCTGACTCTAGGCATAATACTCTATCCCTATGCCCCCTACCTACCTCAACTTGCTCTCATACAAGAGATCTTTTCTTCTTTTTTTAATAGTATTTTATTTTTCCAAATACATGCAAAGATAGTTTTCAACATTCATCTTTGTAAAACCTTGTGTTCTAAATTTCTCTCCCTCACCTTCTTCCTCTCCTGTCCCCAAGATAGCAAGCAATCCAAAGTAGGTTAAACATGTGCAGTTCTTCTAAACATGTTTTCATATTTATTATGCTACACACAAAAAATCAAATCAAAAGGAAAAAAAACATAAAGTAAAAAAAAAAAAGCAACCCAACAACAACAAAGGTGAAAATACTATGCTTTAATCCACATTCAGTCTCCATAGTTCTCTCTCAGGATGTTGATGATACTTTCCATCACAAATCAATTGGAATTGTCTTGAATCACCTCATTCTTGAAAAAAGTCACCTCCATCAGAGTTGAATGTCACAAAATCTTGTTACTGTGTATAATGTTCTCTTAGTTCTGCTCACTTCACTCAACATCAGTTCATGTAAGTCTTTCCAGGCCTTTATGAAATCAGCCTACTCATTATTTCTTACATAATGGAATATTACCATTACATTCATATATCATAACTTATTCAGCAATTTCCAATTAGCAGCCACTCAAGTTCCAATTCCTCATACAAGAGATTTAAAAATATGTATTACTGTTCTTTTAAATACTATGAGCCCAATTCACCACATTCTATTACTTCTTATGACTTACTCTTCCAATCATTCTCAGCCTCATGGAGGTGGTCATTCACCTAATCCTGCCATCACCCATAGATATTTTACAATATGTTCATGAATTATAAAATCCCTATTTGATCATAATCATTTATCATTTCATCTTTTCCTATGACTTGCAATCCCTACATCTATTCTTTATTTTTACCATGACTTCTAATTCCTCCATCTTTAAGTTTTTTCTCAGACCATTACTCCTTCACTCTTTCTCCACTATTTCAAACATTTAATGAATCAAATACACTCTACACTATCCTCTACATTCAAATTCCTTGTTCCTTGTCCTATTGCCAATAACTCCTTGCCAAACCTCAATGTTGGAATACTCTCACCACCTGTCTTCTTCATTCCTCTTCACCTGCTGCTGATCAGAACGGGAGGAGAATCACAACATTCTCAATTTTTGAGCTACTACTTTCAATAGTTTTGACTTCTTCTGATTCTTTACTTTTTTTTTAAATCACTTTCTGTTTCTTTTGAAAGCTAAAGGTTTTCCAGGATTTAGAAAAAGTTCTTTTGTGTTCTTTCATGTTTATGTCCTGATTTAATTTGAATATGATTTGGCATAAATATCTCTATATAAACCATCCATTCTCACATACTTCAGAGGATGATGAAATCTAAAGCAAGAAAGAAAAAGTCAGCAGCTTTAGTGAAAGAAAGGCATTTCTACTTCATTGTGGGAAGAATAAGTTTAGCCAAGTCCCAAATTGCATTCTTGAACCAAATGCTCAGGATGTTTTGTTTTGTTTTGGTTTGGTTTGTTTTTTTTGCAATTTTGAAAGCTCTTTTCCAATATCCAGTCCTTTGCATGCTGTTATTTTTTGTAATCTAGTCAAAGAAAGATCTACTGCAATTGATCTTTATGGAATAAAAATGATCCCATGGTTATAGAAGGTTATGTCAGTGGTCCACAAGTTCTGGGCAGTTCTACCATTCTGGAAAGTCTTTATGCTTGATTCTGGCAAAAGACTATGTTTTCTTCTCCATATCTAAATATGAGAGTCACATCAGTATATTGGCCAACTGATGATGAATTCTTTGGCTTTGACAACCCAAGAAATAATTTTGTGAATTGTCTTTCCTTTTCCCTTTCTGTAGTGATGGTAGCAAAGCATTAGAAAAGGGGACAGAGTGTTAACTTATTTGCACAATGTCCCAAGCTACTTCTCAGTTGGAATTTCATTAGCAGGTGAGGTTTAGTTGTGGAGGAGCTCTAGCCAAGTGTTTGCAGAAGAAGGAGAGTACCCCAGCACTCCTAGAGATCATTTAAGTTTGTTAAATATATAAGCACATCAGAAGGTCCTATTGACACTAGATATATATATATATATATATATATATATATATATATATATATATATATATATATATATATATATATATATATATATATATATATATATGTAGCTACTGAAAAAAATCTTATTAATCTTAGGATGTTTGCCATTATTTAAATAAAGACAATAAGAAACTGTAGTTAAATGAGTAAATTTTTTAAAAAAGAGTAAATAAAGGATTTGGCTTACCATTGAGTCTAAAAGCAGCAAGAAACACCTCTTCATTAGAAATTTGGTCATCTCATAACCCAATATTCATGATACATATCTTTTAAAATATTTTAAAGCATAAAGTAGAAAAATCTACAAACCCACCCAAATTAAATCAAAATATTCTCCAATGTTGGTGATGTGAATGTTAAAAGAGAAATAGGCAAAGATGATGAAAAATGTGGTGGAAACATGGTAAGAGAATGGCCTCTAGAGTCCTATAAAATCCTATAAATTAACCAAAAGTCTCTCATCTATACATGATGAATATTACATGAACATAACCATATTGAACACAGTAATTATAATGCCCAAACTTGCCTCTAGAGAAGAGGTGAGAAAATGTACCCTACTCCCTTTATTGTGAAAATAGGGAACTAGATATATAGAATACAATTTAGATTGTTAGACTTGATTGATATGTTGGTTTTATTGAACTGTTTTTCCCTCCACTATATTTTTATTTTTTGTTATAGGGAAAGACTCACTAGGATTGATAGAGGAGGAGGCATTTGGAAAGTAAGATAATTGAGATACCAATAATGACATTTTATAAGAAAATATTCAGAAGTTCCTGGACATAGCAAGTCCTGAATTACATCACAAAAAATAAAATTCATTATATTTTAAATCACAAAATGACTCTATTGATTATTATTAATACAAAAGTCATTTTAATTATTTCTCTGTATAACAATCAGACCATTGACCTATAAGAGAAAAGATCAGAATTAGTACAAAGTTTGAAGAAAGAAAAAATTAAGAAGATAATTCATACAAATAAAACAACCCTACTCTGACCTATTTTTTGTAATCTAGTCAAAGATTACAAACAGGCTCTGATGTGCTTATGAATTTAACAAACTTATATGGTCTGGAGCAGTGGTTCTCAAAGTATGGTCTAGAGAATCCTGGGGATCTCTGAAACCCTTTTAGAGGGTCTACAAATTCAAAATTAGTTTTTATTTCCAATATGGTAAATGTCTATAACCATAACCCAGATAAACAAAAATGCTTTGGAGAGATCCTCAATAATTTTTAATAGGATAAAGATACTAAAAACAAAAATTTGAGAACCATTGGTCTGGGGTGTTGGAGTTCTCTCCTTTCTCAAAGGCTTAGCTGGAGTTTCTCTACCACTAAGGCTGGCTAATTGCTGAAAATTAAATTCAGAACCAACTTGGCTTATTATATTACTTGTATAATAAATGTAATTAAATAAAATATATTATAATATGACACAATGTAATATATAATCGCCTAAAAGTGTTTCTACTTCCTTCATGTAATTACAAGCTATTTCCTGTTTGGTAGTACTTGTTTTCATCCAGTTATCTAAAACCTCTGATTAAAGGGATTAATTAAAGATTAATTAATTTGTTTTTTTTTTATTTTAATTCTTTTCTATGATTCACCTACACTGAATAGTTTTGTGTTAAATATCAGGTTGATTATTATAATTGTAAAAGCCAAGTTCTGTTTGGTTTCCATACATAATTTCTCTTTTCTCTAATTTGTGGCAATGGAATTGTTACACTATGAAACTTCTATATTTCAAGTATTTTTACTAATGAAAAGTGTTTGAGGATTTGTTTTGTAACTTCAGTAGAAATACAGGTGTGTTCATTGTAGGGTCAGTCCAGAAGTAAGGATCAAAATCATTCTGAGTGAGATTATAATTGTTTGCCTTCTGACCAACTCCTTCTTTATTTAGTGTGTGATTCAATATGCATTTAAGGGAAATTCAATCACCTGTGGTCAGTAAGCATTCAAGTATAGAATACAGGTGTCCAACCAATGCCAGAAAAACCATTGCTCTAAAAGAATAAACATGAATAACTTAACATTTTTGAGTAGCTATGCAAGGTTGAAGCTTACAATGAACAAATCCCATTGAATCCAAAAGGTAGCAGTATTCAGCATTCCTTAACCAGAAGCAAAGACTAGAAAGTGCTCATTGCATGTCCTTCATTTGCCTCCTGTAGTATTTTCTAGCTATTTTCCACAGTTCATTGCCTCATAGTGTGACACAGATTGGAGATAGATTCAAGAACATTTTGTCAGTTTAGTTAATGAGAATCGGAAACTGGTCAGAATATAATAGCAGGTTGTGAAATGAGAAGGTGAATTAAGTTTAAAAATTTTTTTAAATCAAAAGGCTACATCAATTAGACAGAATTGCAAAATATTGCAGTCACAGCACAGGCAGAAACGTGAAACGTTCTAGGTTTTAATCCTGGCTTTGCCATTCATTAGTCTTCTGACCTTGGATATGTTATTTAATTTCTTTAGTTTGAGTTTTCTTAGCTAAAGAATGAAGGAAGTTGACCAGTAATCCTTAAGATCCCTTTGAGGTCACCAATCCCTCTGATTTATTGGATGTTAATGGTTGTTCTCGAAGGTCATTGAAGGTCTATTTGTTCATTTGATGGAATTTCTTGTTGTAAGCCAAGGGCCTAGTGCTATAAGGTAAACACAAGTGCACTCTACTGGGAACTGGCTGAAATTGCAGACTCATAGAGGCATGTTGACCCTGCTCATTCAACTCAGATAAAATAAATGAGACTGGCATTCTGAAATCTCCAATCAAATAAAAGTCCTCCCTGGCAATAGAATAGTCAATCAACACACACACACACACACACACACACACACACACACACACACACACTCACACTAGCTCACCTTGACCAAGTAAATTTTTAATTTTACCTTTTTGTAAACATTTTTTTCTCTTAGAAAAACACAACACTTGGCATTAATTTAAACTTTATTTAAGCATAAACACCTGGAGAGCAGAGTATTACTGTAGTCCTGCATTTCTTTGGAGCGAGCTCTCCCTAAATGTATTATCACTTAACCTAGCACTTGATAATAATAATTAAATTAAGATGTCTTAAATTAAAAATTAAATTTTTTTAGAATAATTAGCCAATGACAACCTAGTCCTTACTTAGATCAGCCATTTTGGTAAGACAAGAACATCTATCAAAAACATTAGAGGTTCCACTGGCAATCAGAATAGATCCAGCAGGGGTCCTCAAACTTTTTAAATAGGGGGCCAGTTCATTGTCCCTCAGACTGTTGAAGGGCTAGACTATAGTAAAAACAAAAACTTTGTTTTGTGGGCCTTTAAATAAAGAAACTTCATTGCCCTGGGTGAGGGGGATAATCGTCCTTAGCTGCCACATCTGGCCTGCGGGCAGTAGTTTGAGGACCCCTGGAATAGACACTAGAATCTGGCAGAGTTGTAGTTCGTGATAATAGAGCAAGTTCCTGCAGACAGAACTCTGCAGACAGAGGAAGAAAAATAGCACTCCCTCTTTCCTGAGAATAATGGCAGCTTCAATAATTATTAACCGTTGTGACAGAAAGAAATCCTGCGTGTAAACTCTAGATAGGCATCTATCCTCAAAATCCAGGTGAAGGCCTCTTTTTAAATGGAAACCTTAGGAAAAACTTCATGGGGAAAAGAACTTGTGTGGCCAGGAATCAGGAAATACATCTTGACTGTATTCGTTTTCTTCATGTATATAGCATTTAAAGTTTGAGTCCCATCTCAGTAGGGTCCTGAATGGACCCTAAGGGAAGGAAAGAAGAAATACTTTGTAACTATTTCTTTTTATATTTTCCCAGTAAATACCCTTTTCTAGAAATTAACAGAGATCTACTGGTTAATTGATGTTGCAGTACATACCAGAAGGAAGTTCATAGCTGACAATACTAGAAGCCCATGGCTTATTCTTAAAGTCCTAAGAGGAGTAGTCATTGATTCTAGAAACCCAATCTACTGGTACAAGAGGGAGATGGGACAGTGAATCTGGAAGAAGTGTTACATTTTGATAGATTATTTCTTTTTTAGATAATAAATAGAATGAATGGAAAATCATTCTACTTTATCTTAGCTGGAAGGTGATGGACCAAAGGTAAAGAATGAGATGCATTTTTTGACTTGGCCAAGATGAGCTATTGTGTGTGTTGCTTGACCTATTGTTGCAAGGGCTTTTATTTGACTGGAGGTGAATGAGATTATTGGAGTTAATGAGTAGGGAAGAAAGGCAGAAATAGAGACAAAGAGAGAGATAGACATAGAGAAGTGAACATAAAGACAGGAAAAGAGATACAGAAATAAAAGAGAAAGAGAAAGGGAAGAAGAAATAATGAAGGGAGGGAGGGGAATAGGAAAGGAGGAAAAGAAGGAAGGAAAAGGGAAAGAAGGTAAGGAAGGTAAGAAGAGAAGATGGAAGAAAATAAGGTAGAAAAGGGGAAAGGGAAGAAAAGAGTGAAGAAAGAAAAGAGAAGAAAGGATAAGAGGGAAGGAGAAAAGGAGTATCAAAACATATTTAAATGTATACAATAAAACAAAAAAGATAATTAAAGAATTAAAAATCAAATCCTATATAAGAGAAATTCATGTTTTATATTTACATTCAAGTTTTTTCAGTCTTTGTATACTTAAATGTTTGTGTTTATCCATGATTGCTAAATTCATACTAAAAAGAAATCTTTTTTAAAATTCAAATCTCTCAGTTAATTGTGGTTGTGATGTAAGTCTGGCAGTTTGAGACCAGGTATCTGGTGGTGGTATACCTGATCTGAATGATCAAATTATGAGGGAAGGGTAAAAGTCTCTTGAGAATTCAAGCTGTAAACTTAAAAAAAAAATTTCCAACAACAAACATCAACTTTTTCATTAAATTGTTGTCTATTCTATATTCATTTCTAATCTGGTTCTCAGTGGAAATAGGAAAAAAGTTACCTAAATGTACCTTAAAAGTAATTTGTTTTTAGAAGCTTCAAGCTATTTGGTCACTTCTCTCATTTGATCTAATAATATTATTTCATCCGAGTGACATGGATGAAAGAGCACTATGCAGAAAGTCAGAAAGAACGATTCCATTCCACCCATAGATGCTTACAGTCTGTGACCTTGAACAAATCACTTACATTCTTTCTGCCTTGCTTTCCTCATCTATAAAATGGAAATAATATCACCTGCCTCCCAGGGTTTTTATGAGGACTAAATGAGATAATAATTTTTTCTCAATAATATTTGATTTTCCCAAATATACATAAAGATAGTTTTCAACATTTATTTTAATTTTTTTCTCAATAGTATTTTATTTTATCAAATATACACAGTTTTCAACATTTATTTTTGTAAGATTTTGTTTTCCAAATTGTTCTTTTCTCCCTCTCTTACCTCCCCCCTTCTTATAAAAGTAAGCAATCTGATATAGGTTATACATGTATAATTCTTTTAAACATATTTCCATATTTATCATGTTGTGCAAGAAAAATCAGACCAAAAGGGGGGAAATGACAAGAAAGGAAAAGCTAGCAAACTAACAAAAAAAGATGAAAACACTATGCTTCAATCCAAATTTAGTCTCCATAGTTCTCTCTGGATATAAATGGCATTTTCCAAGATAATAATTTTAAAGTGCTTTGTAAACCTTAAATCTCTATATAAATGCTATCTTTTAAAATCATCTTTTTTGGGTCTTATTTTCCAGCCCTTTGATCATTTGTGGGTCTATCTTTTAAACATTTTTGTTTATTCTAAGTTCTCTATACTTCTAGGTCAAAGATGGTCCTAGGAGTCAGGGACTAAATAGAAGTGAATTTAGTTTCTATGACTCTAGTCAATATGCACCAAATTTTCAGATGTCATGAAAAGTTTTTGGTTTTTACTCAGGAGTGATAGTTTCTTCTGTTTTATAAAAATAATGCTACACAGTTTGTGATGCTTTTACCACAATGCATTTGGCTTTAGTTGTTTATGACATTGGTCCAACTAAATTTCTTTTTGATGTTCAAAATGGTATCTTTTGTCTAAGAGACTTAACTTCTCATCAATGGAAAATCAGTGTGATTTGGATTACTTTCCTACTTGGGGCATTTCCAACAAGCATTCTGGAGAAAGCTGTGAGCCTTCCCAAAGCAGGTCTAAACAAATAAAACAGAGCAAAGCAATTATCTGTTTGGCACAGGCATATGACAAAAATTGGATCATTCATGCTTTTTAAAAAAATAAGAAAATAAAAAAAGGCTACTCTGAAGCTTAGGTTATCCAACTTCACTTTATTTGAGCTGGAAACAGTTTTATATTGAAAATCTCTCTAAAGTGCCTTTTATTTACAGGAGCATCAATTATTCAGCTATTGATTACCTAGTTGATTCCATTGTATTGTCACATCCTCCACTAGTAGTGAGAATCATAAAATGTTAGAGCTATGTTCCATAAGTGGAAGAGACCAAAGGAATCATTTAATCTAGCCCCATAAGGAAATTAAAACCCAAAAAGGTTCAGGGATTCAATGTTAGACAACTAGTTAATGGGATATACACACATGTGTCAATGTATATACATTGATACATGTATATACATATGTATGCATATGTATACATATCCATAAATATAAACATGTATATATATTTACTCATGATTTGTGTGTGTGTGTGTGTGTGTGTGTGTGTGTGCGCGCGCATGTGTATACACACATGTATTTCTAATAGTGGGGTGTGCTAGAGCCAGCTCTGTTTTGTAAAACATATTGTTAAAGTTTCAGCATAAGCATTTTATATCTCAGAAACCAGCAATTGCTTCAAATCAGGGCTTGATTTTTTGCTTTGTTAGTTGTCTAAACTGAAGAAGGTATTAATAATGCTTATTAAATTTAAAAGTACACATATTTTTTTTTGAGAACTCCATTATTAAATATTTATCAGCACTTCCTTGTATTGCTTGAAAAAAACATTGCTTAAGCTTATCAGGCATATAGTAAAAAGTTCAAGGAAAGAAATCATCATTAAATTGGAGCCTTGGTAACTATAGGCTAGTAATATTAATAATTATAGTTATAATTATTATTACAAAAGGCATTTACATAATGCTTTAAGATTTCCAAAGTACTTTACACCCATCATCATTCAGATATCACAAAACTTCTATTTTTATATGTGTGTGTATATGTATGTATGTATGAATTTAGGCAGATAGGTAGCACAGTGGACAAAATAATGGACTTAAAATCAGGAAAACTCATCTTCATGAGTTTAAATCAAGCCTAAGATACTTATTAGCTGTGTGATGCTAGCCAAGTCACTTAATCTTATTTGCCTCAGTTTCCTCATCTGTAAGATAAGCTGGAAAAAGAAATGGCAAACCAGTATTTTTGCCAAGAAAACTCCAAATAGGATCATAGAGAATCAGACCTGACTGAAAATAAGTAGAAAGATAACAAATGTATGTGTGTATGTGATACAAATCAGTGATTTCATTGATATGGGGAACTCTCTGCATGGTCACTCTCTTTACTAATAGAGATGGCAACTTTCTTCAACGAATCATCTTAGAAAGCTTTCTAGGGTAACTGAGATGTTAAATAACTTTCTTCAACGAATCATCTTAGAAAGCTTTCTAGGGTAACTGAGATGTTAAATAACTTTCTATGATGATGTAGCTAGTATCTATCTGAGGTAGCACTTGAACCTCTGATTTTCTTCACTCTTTAATTTAGCAAAGAAATAATTATAACAGTCAGGATTAAAACTTGAGTCCTTGACTCCAAATTCAGCACTCTTTCTATTCAGTGGCAGCAGTTGTACTGTAACAAATCCATTGACATCAAATAAAAACAAAACAAACAAAACCTATCACATGTATTGATTGTTGTTCAGTCATATCCAACTCCAGTTGTATTTAATATCCAGAGTTCCATGACTACTAAGTGTCTGAGGTTAAATTTGAATTCAGGTCTTCCTTACTCCAGATCCAGCATTCAATTCACTGTGCCACCTAACTGCCCCTTACCTTTGTAGTGCTTTTTAACATTCCCATGGTATTTTCCTCACAACAACTTGGTAAGATAGCTAGTACAAGGAGGGTATTATTTCCATTACAAGAGGAAACTGAAGTACAATAAATTATCCATGAAAACATAGTCAACATGCCCAAAGGGCTATCAAACCTTGTATACCCTTTGATCCAGCAATGTCTCTACTGATCTGCATTCCAAAGAATCATAAAAAAGAGAAAAGAATCCACATGTGCAAAAAAGTTTGTAGCAGCCCATTTTTGTTAATGGCAAGGAACTGGAAAGTGCCCAAGAGTTGGGGAATGGCTGAATAAGTTATGGTATATGAATGTTATGGAATATTATTGTTCTATAAAAAAATAATCAGCAGGATGATTTCAGAAAGGCCTAGAGAGACTTATATGAACTGATGCTAAGAGAAGTGGATAGAACCAAGAGAACATTGTTCCCAGCAACAATAAGACTTTAAATATTGCAATGGCCAATTATAATGGATGTGGCTCTTTTCAACAATGAGATAATTAAGGCCAATTCCAGTAGACTTGTGATGGAAAGAGCCATCTGCATGCAAAATGAGGACTGTGAAGACTGAATGTGGATTGCAACATAGTATTTTCAACTTTTTTGTTAATTGTGCTTTTTTCTTTCTCATTTTTTTTTTTTCCTTTTTGATCTGATTTTTCTTGGGCAGCATGAAAAATGTGGAAAAATGTACAGAAGAACTGTCCATATTTAGTATACATTGGATTACTTGCTGTCTAGGAGAGAGGCGAGAAGGAAGGGAGAAAAATTTGGAACACAAGGTTTTACAGGAGTGAATATTGAAAACTATCTTTGCATATATTTTGAAAACAAAAATTATTATAAAAATATTAAAAAATTGAAAAAATTACAGGCAGTTGAAGGATCAAGTTATAAAAACACTATTTTAATATTTTAAATATGTATTTTTAAAGTATTTTAATTTGAACAATATACCATAAAATAGCTTACAAACCATTGATTTTAAAAGTTCATACAATTAAAGATAGTTGATTGGGCTTTAGTCACAATAACTACTCTGGTTTTATCTGAGCCTAGATTTCATTAAGTATTGGATATTAAAAACTTAATAGTTATAGCACAGTGAACTTAAACATCCATTCATCAAAAGATTGAACAGGTAAAATTTTATTGTTCCTTGAAAAATTACAAAAATTTAAAACCACCAAATTAATCAATCATTAAATAAAAATCTAGTATCAACAAAAAGAAAATATAGTTAATAAAATATTAGCAATGGAATTTAATATTGTATTTAACATGTACAGGACTACCTGCCATCTAAGGGAGGGGGTCGAAGGGAAGGGGGGGAAAAGTTGGAATGGAAGTTTTTACAATGAACAATGTTGAAAAATTATCTATGCATATGTTTTGTCAATAAAATGCTATAATAAAAAAATACATCCCATTAAAAAAAAAAAAAGAAATGGGAATTTAAACTCAAATCGCTGAACTCCTATTTTATCCCACAATCCATCAAACTACAGGGATTCTTAACCCAGGAGTCTTTTGGCTACATATTATCTCTCAGAAAGAAACTAAAATTCATTTCAGTCTAGTACTGATAGGGTGAATGTATTTGAAACTTTAAGGAAACATTTGACTGGAAAGTAGTTTTAAGTTAATAATCTGGTTCAGAATAATTTGTAGATTAATTTGTTAATACAAATCACTTAATCCTGTTTACCTCAGTTTCCTCATCTGTAAAATCATCTGAAAAAGGAAATGGCAAACCACTCCAGTATCTTTGCCAAAAAAACTGCAAATGAGATCATGGAGAGTTAGACATGACTGCAAATAACTAAAAAACAGCAATTGTTTTGGAATATTTTTTCAAATGTATATTAATTGTAGCCTTGAGAGTTTTTTGAAGTTCATTAGAAATTAGGAGAAAAATGATTACAATACTGAGGAGACTGCTTTCTGAATCCACTTCTTGCTTGAAAGAATAGCTTCCAAATCTGAGCCATGGGATTCTAAAACAATTGACCAAGCCTTGGAGCTATGGACTTCTGAGAAGAAGCCAGATAGATTTATTATTACTGATTTCCAGCAAGATTAAGCATTTGTTTTCACAGATGTGCTTCAGTGTCCTGGTTTGACATTTGCTGTTGTTTTAAAAGGCAAATTAAAAACACTGGACAAAGGAAAGCCAGATAAAATATAACTCCAAACCACTCTAGGGGAATGGAGTTGCTGATAATGATGACAGCCAGATCAGTTCTACTTCTTAACAGCTCAAGGAGGTGGAACACTCAAATGTATACTTTGGGGTTAATCTTTTTTGGGGGGAGGGAGAATGCAAAGAAATTGTAATGCATTGGTTATAGTGCTGAAGCTAAGTCAGGAATACCTGGGTTCAAATCCCAACTTGTAAATGTAAATGGGCAAATTACTTAATCTTTCTGAGCTTCAATTTTCTCTTTTGTAAAATGTGGATAATAAAATACTTTACAGGGTTGCTGTGAGAATCAAATATGAAATTGTATTTAAAGAGTTTCAGAAAATTTAAATCACTAGGCAAAAGTAAACTATTATAACCTTTTATAAGCTCAAACAACTAAATCTTTCGGTCTTTGTTTATTATTAATAATAATATTAAAGATGGCTAATATTTATATTGCACTTATTATGTACTAATAAAAGTACTAATTGTACTTATTATGTGCATTGTGTTAAGTGATTTACAATTATTATCTTAGTTGATCCTCCCAACAACCCTGGGAGGTAAGTGTTATTATCATCTCCATTTTACAGATGAGGGAACTGTGGCAAACAGAAGTTAATTGATTCACCTAAAGCAACACAGCTAATAATTGAGGTAAGATTAGAACTCAGGTTTTCCTGATTCTAAACTCAGTGCTATGTTCACTACGTCACTTAGCCTGCAACAGAACATATTGATCAGTCAGCTGGTCAATAAACATTTATTAAGCACCTACTATGTTCCAGGCATTGGGTTAAATGCTAAGGAGCAAAAAGAAAGGTAAAAGATAGAATTTGCTTTCAAGGAACTCACAATCTCATGGGAGAAATAACTTGCAAATTACTATACACAAACAAGCTATAAAGAGGATTAATTGGAAAAATCAGCTGAGGGAAGATACTAGAATTAAGAGGGAATCAGTAAAAGCATTCTATATAAATTGGGATTTTACTGAGTATGTGAAGGAAGCCAGGAGTCAGAGATAAGAAAGGAGAGCATTCCATGCCAATTAAAATGCCTGGAGTTGGGAGATAAAGTGTCTTATGAAGGAATAATAAGGAGATCATTATTACTGGATTACAGAAAGGAGGGAAAGGGTAGAAGTATAAGATATAAGAAGAATGGAAGGATGGAGATTACATTATTAAGGATTTTTGATGCAAAAGGTTTTATTTTTGATCCTTCATGTAATGTTATACTGAAGTTTACTGAAGGGAAGTGAGGAGAAGATGACATAATCAGACCTGCACTTTGGGAAGATCACTTTGACAACTGAATGTAAGACAGACTGGAGTAGGAAGAGAGACTTGTAGCGAACAGACCACCCAGTAAGCTATTATAATAGTTCAGGCATGAGAACCAAAGTGATGACAGAAGAGAAAAAAATTGCATATCTGAGAGATATTAGGTAAAATCAAGAGGCCTTAGCAACAGAATGGATATAGGAAAGTCAAAGAGAATGAAAAGTTGAGGATGATACTAATTTATGAGTCTTTGTAACTGAGAGGATGTTGGTACCACAGGCAGTCTTAGAGAAGTTAGGAAGAGGTGAGAAATCATTTATTTGTTTGTTTGTTTATGCAGAAGAGGGGGGGAACAATGAATGAAGTTTTAGATATACAGAGTTTAAGATTTCTAAAGGACATCCAGTTTGAGATTTCTGATAGTTGGAGATACTAAACTGGAGTCATAGAGAATAACCTCTTGAATATATAGATTTGAAAATTATCATCATGGAGATAATAATAAAATCTGTGAGAGTGGATATAATTAATAACAAAATATAGAGGGAGAAGAAAAATGAAAGAGAAGAGGTACATTTGCAATCATGACATGGCTAAAGATCCAGTAAAACAAATTGAGGAGGAATAATAAAATAAATACATAGAGGAGAACCAGGAAAGTGTAATGTTCTAAAAACCTAAAAAATAAAAAAAAGGAGTAAAAAGGAAAAGAGGATAATTCAACAGCATAAAAGATTGTAGAGAAGTCAAGAATGATGAAGATTGAGAAATCTTCATCCATCATGCCAAATCTAACTTTTTGGCAATTAAGAGATCATTAATAATTCTGGAGAGAGTAGTTTTACTTGAAGGATATGGTCAGAAGCCATATTATGGCTTGAGTTGGTGAGAAGAGTAGAAGCAAAATCACCTATTTTAGATAGTGGCATTTTAAAGAAGTCTAGGCAGAAAAAAGAGAAGAGAGTTATAGAGGGGTTAGATCAGTCAAGGTTTTTTGAGGATGAGAGAGATATGGACATGCTTGTATCTAGTAGAGAAACAGTAGATGAGAGGAGATCAGAAGATAAGTAAAAAAATGAATACAATAAAAGGGGTAAATTGCTGATGAAGACAGGATTGAATGGGATCACTTGTGCATGTAGAAGGAAAGGTCATGTCTTCCTATGAGGCAATGCTGAGGGAGAGAATAGTGGCAGAAGGCATCTGGGTGCTGTGAGATAAGAAGGGGAAAAGGAGGAGCTCTCTGAACTTTTTCAGTAAAATATGAAGCAAGGTTCTCAGCAGATCATGGTAGGAGGAAGAACCATGGGATATTTGAAAAAGAATGAAAAGTTCTGGAAAAGTTGTTGTGATGAGTGGCATAGTTAATTAGGGAGGTATAAAAAAAAATTGCCTTGCAGCAGGAAGGGCCCAGAACTCTTGCATGATTTTTTCTACCTTCCTTGGGTATATACATTTGTAGAAACAAAAGAAGCAAATAATAGAACTGTCCAAGGCTGAGGCTTTAGCAGATCAAGATTGGCTATATGATAGGGATATATAAGGGATTCAAGAGAAAAGCATGGTGTAGCATTGAACTGATCCACCAGGGGTCAAGATGGGGAAAGTAGAAAAGTTTAACTAGTTCAAGGATGATAGTCCAGTTGAGAAGTAAGAAGTTGAATGTTTGAAGGTCATAGTGGTAGGTGAAAAACAGTAAACACTGTTTATCAGAATGCCAAGAAAATGTGATCAGTTAAAGAAATGGAAGATCAAAAGTATGATAGTGTTTGTAAAGGACTAAGATAGAAAGGAAGGGTGGGTTATGTGAACTGATAAGTTGAGGAAGTTAGAGTGCTTAAAGGAGTATAAATCGCTATCTTGAGGTTCCCTTGTATGAGGACAAGAGTTAGGAAGGAGAGAAAGATTGTGAGCCAGGTACTGAACTCATTGAGGAAAGACTGGAGGCCTGTAGATAACCATTTACCAAGAGTTTGATTGGTAGCCTCAAAAGAGGAGTGATTACTAAGTCTTGGTGGTAGGGGGAGAACCTGGAAGCAGGTAATAGGGGACAGATAGTATCCCAATACCCCACCATAACCAGTGAGTCAGAAAGAATGAGTCAAAGTGCATCTTTGACATGATCATGAAGATTATATCATCAGAGGAGAAGCAATTATCAATACAACTCAGAATATGTAAGGAGTGGGATCTAAGATGAAATCAATGGAGCAGATATTCCAGAGGGAACAATGTAAGGGATGAATAGCTTGGGGTGCAAAATTGTGGTGAAGAATAAGGAATCAGGCAACAAATGATAGTAAATGAAGTATGAACGATCTGGTACTGGGGTACAGAATTACTGAGATGGGAGCCTATGACCAAGAAGGAGTTTATGCTTAATAAATTCTTACTGGTTGACTGATGTTAGAGTTGTTTTCTCTAGGACCTGCCAGGTTTGCTAACCATAGAAATAGCTTTGACTATTTGAGATGACAAATAGTCACCTCCACATCACAAGAAAATATTATCAATGATGAAGAGAGCCATCTACACCCAGAGAGAGAGAACGTTGAGAACAGTGTGGAACACAACATAGCATTCTATAAGCAGAAAAATGGTAGGTTTTTTTTCCCTTTGGGATAAGTCTATTGTCATGAAAGAAGCTTTGTAATTTCCTAAGGAAAATTCAATGAAGTCTTCCTCTCTTGCTTAATTCTAGGACCAACTCATTCTCCTTTTATGTTTTCCATTCCATAAAAATGGACAAGCTTTATAAAACTGAAAATCCAATTGCATCTCATAATATGAATGATAGATATTCTTATCCACTTATATACATGTAAAGAATGTCTATATCCACTTTGTTTTTTCTAAGTGAATGATCAAGCCAAACTCTCTTGTGTGTTACATATCTTTTCTAGAAGGACCTGAAAAGTCCCAAATATTGGTTAAAAACCAGCATGAAAGCAAAAAGTCAACTGCAAGCCTTGACTGAAAACACTTTATTCAACTTTCTCTCTTCTCTGATTAGAGGGTTAGAGGGTGGAAAATGAGGGCAGAAGCTGGACTTTTTGGTGCATTCCACTCAGCATCTGCTGCTCTACCTGATCAGCTCTGTGAAAGATGATCCCATGATGGGAATCTCATGATTACTCCCCCATACATAGACTCTCCCTTCCTCTCTCCTTTTGTGTTTCCTCCCCCTCCCTTAGATGATAAATTCCTTGAAAAGAGGTACTATCTTTTTCTTTATTAATTGTATCACCAGTGCTTAGCACAGTGCGCCTGGAACATAGTAGAAACAGTAAATATTTATTGGATTGTATTGGAATATACTTTAGTAAATATAATAGAAATAGTGAGATTGATCTAAAATGTCACAATTTACAAAACTTTTCTCTTCAGAACAACCCTGTGAAATGGATAGTATAAATATTATTTCTATTTTATATTTGGTAACAGAACATTCAAAGATATATGAGTAGCTAGTAGATGGTGAAGCTAAGATTCAAATTTCATTTTTCTGACTACACAATCAGCATTTCTTTTCATTACCCCAA
Source organism: Antechinus flavipes (assembly GCF_016432865.1). NCBI lineage: Eukaryota > Metazoa > Chordata > Mammalia > Dasyuromorphia > Dasyuridae > Antechinus > Antechinus flavipes. The sequence continues at coordinate 209,877,310 of NC_067400.1, read as the reverse complement.
GTTTCTTTTTCAACATAGTAAATATGATTTTTATTAACCTGTCCCAAACCAAACAGCTTCATATTACTGGTTCTTCAAGAGAAATAGTCTCTTAACTCTCACTTCTAATCATATAATTGAACCAAAAGTAGGATAGCCATGACCAGTGTGTAATGAATATGACATGAACCCCCAGGAAACAGACCTTGGCTGGATTCCAAAAGACACCCTGAAGTAGCTGAGGCAAAACTCTTGCTTTAAGCTCAGTGATCTAGGCAACTAGTCAAAAAGTAAAATATGAACTAAGCAATTTGAAAACTTTCCTATTAGTCTACTCTGCTATTGGCTGACTAGAATTAATTCTTAAGAATTAATTCTCTTTTTATCTAGACTTACTAAAAACAAGTCTGTAGAATGTATAGTGCCTTAGGTTTAATTTGATAATCCTTTAGGTTTTGCTGCTAAATTGCTAGGTATTGCATTTCAATCTCTAGAACTATAAGGCTCATCCTAAAAGAAGGCATTCTTGAATTTGAAAAAAAAATGCATGGGGCTAAAAAAAAAATTGGTTCTTCATCATAGACCATTGAAATAGTTTCAAGAACCAAATATATTTTTTGGCATTTATGCAACTGGCTTATTTCCTGCATTACACTTGCACTTAAAGACATTATCACTTTCTAGTTCTCATGCATTCACATAGCCTCTTACTTGAGTTCACAGCACTGAAGGAGCAATGTTTAAATAACGTCTCTTGTTTTCTTTAATTTATAAAAAAATCATAAAAAGGTTATCTGTTCATATTAGGTTTTGCAAACCTTTATCCTTAGTTTTTATTCTTTCACAAAACCTAAATTTCATGCTTTGACTAATTTGACTCAACAATATATCATCTTTTAAATAAATACAATACTTGACCAGATTCAGATATTCTGGAGATGAGAAAATTCATCCCAGAATTTTCCAAGGTTAGGTCAAGAAATATCCAGATAATTCAGGAACCCTGCCCCCGCATTTCCCAGTAAAGCAAAAAGTATTTTTTGCTTGGTTCTGTTTTGAAGAAGATGAGGGAGGACTATGGTAGGTATTATACTGAATTTTCCATATCTCTAAATTATCATGATATTTGCTACTTCTTCACTTTAGGCTGTGAAGACCTGCCATAATATGCAAATGACCATCTTGTCATAAAAGTCTGAATGAGCAGTGAGGGATGTGGGCAAATAGCCTTTGCATATTTTTAAAATTGAGAAAATCATTATCTCTAACATCTTTGTTCATTATGACTTTGGATAAGTCTTAAAACTATTGTAGGCTTTGTGGTGATGTTAAAGGAAACTAAGCTCTCAGGGATCATTCTTTTTCACTATGTTCAGTGCTACAGTCATCTTAAAGAATCAGGCAATTCAGTATAGTTATGAAAGCTAAATAAAGAAGTGTGTATCTTGTGAATTAGTTAAAACAGTATAATTTTATTTGTTCCACCTTCTGAATCCAAACAGATGATGATATGCTGCTAGAAATTAAGAAAATCAATTGTTTTTCTCTCAGAACTTGAACTCCTGAAGAACAGACATGTGTCTCACAAAATTGTGTATTTCATTCAGTATCACACAGTGCTCTACATAAGCAAGTACATTTTTTGGAATTTTTTGGAATTTATTTGATGGGGTAGGAGGGAAGAGATAATAAAATGAATGCCCTCAGCAATACTCTTTCACCCCTACCTCTCACACATATACCTTTAATCAAAAGATATCTCTAACCACATTCTTTTCTGCTCCATTATCCAGCTGTTGCTTTGTGGTAGAAAAGAGGAAAAGAGAGGGAAAGGAAAGGAAAAGACAGAAGAAAATGGATCATTAGTAAAAAGTGAAAACCATTCCAAAGCAATGTACCATCTTAAAAGGAAGGGGAAGAAATTAGAGTTTCCAAAGGAGGAATGTTAGTGTGACTCTCTGTTTCTTGACCTCACTCCTCCCTACTTCAAACCTTGTCAGGCAGTTCTATTATATCTAACAACTTGCATTGGATTCTCATATTGTTGGTCTCATTATTAGGCTATCGATGCTAATAGACTAAGCACATTTCAGGCCCCTACTTTGTTCTACCAAGTTGCTTTAGGTTTTATAAGATGATTTTTTAAAAGGTGAGATTTCTTTTTTGAGGTTGATGAGTCTTCCCTCAATTTTTCTGACTTATTGAGTTGGATTGGTTAAATAATTTTAAAAGATTGTCAAAAACTTTCTCACAGTTAAAATCTAGTATTTTTAAATTTCCAATTGTACAATTCTTTTGGCATCTGTGATTTTGTAAGTGTAGATTTATTGAGTCAGTTCAATCATGAACAATTTTTCATGACCTATTTGAGGTTTTCTTGCAAAGATACTAGCCTGGTTTGCTATTTCCTTTTCCATTTTTGTAGATGAGAAACTATATCTGAACTCAAGTCCTCCTCATTCTATTCAGCACTCTATCCATTGTGCCATCTAGCTGCCCACATTAGTATAACTATGTCCTTCAATAATGCAAATTTAACCTTTATAGACTAAATAAAAACCTCCTATGATGCGACATAGGTTTTTAAGAGTATATGGAGTGAGGAACAGCTAGATGGCACAGTGGATACAGTACCAGGTGTGGGAGTTAGAAGGACTTGAGTTCAAATCATAGAAATTTAACACTTTCTAGCTTTGTGAGTCAGGGCAAGTCACTTTTGCCTCACAAAAAAAAGAAAAGAAAAGAAAAGAAAAGAAAAAAAAAGAAAAGAAAAAGAAAAGAAGAGTATATTGCATCATGTCCATCCTAATTAAATTAACAAAAAATATTTTACTGAATTAGAAAAATAAAATAAAATTCATTTGGAAGAGCAAAAATCCAAAAATATCATAGGAACAAATTTTTTTAATGTAAAAGAAAAAAGGTTTAGTTGTAACAGATCTTAACCTTTATTATAAAGTTGTAATTATCAAAACTATCTGGTACCAGTTAAAAAATAGAGAGGTAAATCAGTGGAACAAAGTAGACTTACGATTTCCAACAGCAAATAAACATAGTAATCTTGTATTTGACAAGTGTAAAGATAAATTCTGGGAATAAGAATTCATAATTTGGTAAAAATTTGTTGGGATTCATCAACAATGAGGTGATTCAGACCAGTTGCAATAATCTTGTGAAGAAAGCCATCTGCACCCAGAGAGAAGACAGTGAGAATTTAATGTGGACCACAACATAGTATTTTCACTCTTTTTGTTGTTCTTTGCTTGCATTTTGTTTTCTCTCTCATTTTTTTTCCTTTTTGATCTGATTTTTCTTGTGCAACATGATATTTGTGGAAATATGTATAAAGGAATTGCACATGCCAACAGGAGGATGGGGTGGGGGAATGGAGGGAAAAAAATTAGAACACAGGGTTTTGTAGGGGGTGAATATCAAAAATTATCCACGTATATATTTTGAAAATAAAAGGCTATAATTAAAAAAACAACTTGTTGGGAAAAAGTTGGGCATAGATCAATATCTTACACCATTTATCAAGACAAGGTCAAAATGGATACATGACCTAGATATAAAGAGCGATATCACAGGAAAATTTGAAGAACATGAAAATATTATCTGTCAGATTCATAGATAGGTGAATAATTAATGAATGAACAATAGATAGAGAGCAGTATGATATATAAAATGGATAGTTTCTATTATATTAAATTTAAAAGGTTTTCTATAAATAAAACAAATGTAGGCAAGATCAGAAGAAAGCAGAAAATTGGGGGGAGGTTATGAACAGATTCTCAAGTAAAGGTCTTATATGTCAAATATATACAAATATATGAAATGGAAGAAATCAAAATAATTTATAGTCATGTGAAAAAATGCTCTAAATCATTGTTGATTAGAAAAATGTAAATTAAAACAACCTTGATATATTGTTTTATACATGTAATATTTGCTAAAATTTTGAAGGTGAAAGCCACAAAAGTTAGAGATGTGGAAAACTTGGGGCACTGATTCATTGTTGGTGGAACTGGGAACTGATTAAACCATATTGGAAAGCAATATGGAATTATGCTCAAAGAGTTATTAAAGTACCTATGCCATTTGACCCAACAATACCATTACGGAGGTTTGTTTCCCAAGATAATTACAGAAAAATGAAAACAATTTATACATTTTAAAATATGTATAGCAGCTTTGTGATGGCAAAAAAAAAGAAAAAAAACTAAAAATTTCAGGAATGCCCATTAATTGAGGAATGGCTGAAAAGTTGTAGTATATGGTTGCGATGAAATACTACTGTGCAACAAGAAATGATGAACTCAATGATCTTAGAAAACATTATAGACTTACATGAAATAATGGAGTGCAAAATAAACAGAACCAAGAGAATTATATACAGTAATAACAATATTGTTCCCCCCCCTGCCCCGAGGCAATTGGGGTTAAGTGACTTGCCCAGGGTCACACAGCTAAGAAATGTTAAGTGTCTGAAGTCAGATTTGAACTCAAGCTAGTGCTCTATCCACTGTCCCACCTAGCTGCCCAAACAATATTGTTTTAAGAACAATTTTGAGTAAATAAATAATTTTGACTATTATAAATATCCAAAATAACTACAAAAGAGATATGTAGGAAGATACTATCTGCATCCAGAAAAAGAATTGATAAATAGAAGTATATATAGAATGGTTTTATCATATATATGTCTCTGTGTGTGTGTGTATGTGTGTGTGTATATATATATATATATATATATATACATATGTACGTATGTATATATATGTGTGTGTGTGTGAGTAGGTGTGTGTATGTGTGTATATATATATATACTCACACATACATTTGTGCCTAATGGTCCTAATGGTAGCCATCTCTAGGGTGGATGAGGAGGGAAGAAAAAAAGGAAAGAAAAAAATTACTTAATGAATTTGCTAATTATTTAAAAGGAATAGCAAGTTGTACACAGTAGATTTGACATTTCATATACAATCTTTTTTTTTTTTTTTTTTTTACTATTTTACATTGTTAGGGAAATGCTTGTTTTATTTTTTAAGTTCAGAATAAAACAAATAACAATTTTTAAAATGGACTATAAATTCAGAACTAAAATGGACCTTAGAGCTCCTTACATTCAGGCCTTTGATTTTATAGATGAGAAAACTGAAACTTAGAAAGATTACTTGACTTGCCTAACATTCCACAGGTAAGTCAAACACATTGGGGGAAATTTCAGCAGAGTCAAAATTTAAATCCAACTCTTCTGACTCCAGATATAGTTCTGTTTTCTTTGTATCTTGCTGTGTTTTGTGACTAAAAATTTCATTAGCAAGAAATCAACCTAGTGATGATTATTTCTGAATTTAATTAAATGTCCTCAAGTGACTGAAATATGTATGTCTCTTACTAGGGCTATATTCAAAATCTTGCCAGCTTCAAAGTATCCACCAATGTTTTATTTTGCTCAATTAATAAGTATTTCTTAAATACTTAATAAGATACCATATAGATTCAATGAATGCTTCCTCACAAGGATCTAACATTTTAATGTATACTTTACAAAAATTGTGGAGTTTCCTCCCATATGTTCTACTTTAGAAAAACTTTTTAAGAGAAAAAAAAGGCAAATAATGTTATTTTTTCATAATACATTTTTATGGTGCCATTTTTTTTTGTTGGACATATTCATTCTGGAGAAAATACAAGAAATTTCACATAAAACACCAACTAAAATTTTGTACAGTCTTAGACATGAACCAAATCACATTCTCTTCCTTCCTTCCTCTGTCTTTTTTATGTCTCTCTCCATCTCTCAACCCTTCTCTCCCTTTTCCAACAGAAATTTGTTGTAGTATTCTTAAAATGTGTAGAGTAAACTGAGTTTTGTCAGATCAACTAAGACCCAGCTTCATTTCTTTTTCAGAAAAGGAAAAAATAAACAAATCTTCCCCTTTGTTACTGGGTCACCACAAGAATGTGAGTTGCTTCAGCTGAGTGTGTTTTTAGCACTATCTTTAGAATCTAGTTTGGTGGTCCTTGCTTGGAGCCAGACTTCTCTTGTTAACTCAAAGCTGTTTTGGCAGAATGTTAAATGGCTGTTTTATTATTCTTCATATTTTGTGAAAGATATTTTAAAGTTAACTAGTACTTTTTCAGTGATTTTTTTGTACTAGTTTACTTCTTTCTAACTGTGTTAATGACATGTTATCAGTATGAATGACTAAAAAGTGTTTCCTGGGATATTAGAGAAAAAGCTTAGTTTCAAGTTGGCACTATTAATTGAATATCACTTAACTAAAAGAACAAAATAGATTTGTAATTTAAGTAAACACAGTTTCTCAGAGATTTAATTCTAAGTTCTTATATTTTACAAGAGAAAAGATCAGTATGATACTCTTCAGAAAGTCATATAATTAAAGATATTTCTTCAAGTATTTTTTCCCTAAAAATTTACAGTAAAACCATTGTGAGTTTTTTCCCATATGAGATTAGAAAGCACTACTATAACAGCTAATACAAATGTCTTTTATCAGAATGTAAACTGTGAGAGCATTTTTTTCTTTTTTTTTTTTTTGTCTTCATACTCTCAGTGCACAGAGCTTTGCACATAATAGGTTCTTAAAAATTCTTAATGAATTGAAATAGGATTCTTTACATTAAAAATCTCACCATACATTAAATTTTAGTAATTTGTTTTCATGGTTGTTTCCTAGCTTTAAGAAAAAAATCTCATAGAAATGCCAGTGTATTTGAAAGCTAGTCAAAAACTCATGCATGAAAAATTCACCTCTGGCGTAAAGCTAGAAAGACAAAGTGATGACTTATGAAAATCTTAAGCCAATGTGAATAGGCTTCAAATAAACTTGCTGCTTTAACCATAAATATTCTCTAAAACAACTAATGCTTCCTCATCTTATATTAGCGAAGATATAAATACAACTTAGAAACCCTGCATTCCTTGGACGTAAAGATATTGCTGTTATCTGAAATTCGTTGCATTTAATCAAATCATGTTTTAAAATAACCAAAATGTCTTTACATCTAAGGAATGCATTCCAATTCAATAGAAAGTTAAAATAGAAGCAAAACTTAGGAGGAATTTTCTGTTGGTAATATGTTTATGATAAATACACCCCTACTTGGCTTTTAAAATGACATGAGTTCAAACACTTTCAAATCAACACTAGATAGTACCTCCTCAAAAGCAGGAACCATTTCATAGTTCTCCTTGTAATATTTCCCCTAGTCTACTCTTCACAGTAAATACTCAATAACATTTTTACTGAATTAATGAATGAATGAATATTAACTTGTTCAATGAAGAATCTTAAAATTGTATCCATTTATCCCAGCAAAATTCCACTCATTGTCTCAAGATGCATTTTGGGGATGAAAGTACATTGAATTAGATCATAAACCAATTTTGTCTGGTCATCTTGCTTATTTGTACTAGCATGTTCCAAAATGAATCAGCACTTCCAGAGAACAGCAAAGGCCATGAACAATGATTCTGAGGTTACTTCTGATTTGAACTAGATATTTTATTTTTTACTACTTGTAACCTACTCAAAGTGTCACTTGAGGTCATAATGGCCTTAAAAGGCACTGATGAACAAAGTTGTATCCCTGACCATAGGAGGCCAATGGTATGACCCAAAGGATGTAAGATCATCTGATCAAAGCATAGGAAGAGCCCTACATTTCATCCTTCCTTCAATAGCCAATCATAAAGATTGTCTCTACTATAACTACCCTACCACCCATCGCCAATTATTGCCCAGTATTTCCCCACTTCTTTGGTTGTATAACATCCAATTGCCTGCTTTTCTGCTGTTGCATGGGACCTTAGGGCAATTATAAACTAAACTCATTCCTAGGAATCTGCACCAATAGTTATATAAATGTTTTTTGGGAAAATTCCTACCTTCCCTCCTACTCCAATGTACCTATACCCTGATCCCTCACAACATTTCATTGCTGCAGCATGCATCTCTTGGCTGGCTATACTCTTCTTAACCGTCTCTGAACTTTGGAGAAATTACTGATGAGTAATAAATACCTTTGCTTCACTCTTGGTTTGCATACAATTGAGTGAGTCTCACAGTATGAGGAGGTATGGAAATAACCTGTATGGAAGATTTCATTACTTGCCTTTTCCCAAAAACCTAAACTCATTTTTATGATCTTCCCTATTTCCATATATGGCAGTACTATCCTTCCAGTGATTTGGGGCTGCTTGTAGCTCCTGTAACATCCTGGATTTCTCACTCTTTCTTATGTATCCTCTCGGTAGTCAAATTGTTATTTATATGTCCACACATTTCTTGCATATGCCTCCTCTCTATTCACATAGCCACCATCTTAATTCAGGCCTTCATTATCTCTCATGTCAACTACTTCAATAACCTCCTAAAGGTTCTTTCTGCCTAATTTTCTCCCATCTCCAATACATGCTTCAAACAAGTTCCAAAATAATTCATTTGAAGTGCAAATTTGACCATGTCACTCTCCTAGTAACCATTGTAGCTTTAAATTGACATGAGGATTCAAGTGTTATAATTCATATGATTATTAGGACAGTGGAACATGTGCATAATTTATAAATAAGTAATTGAACACATATTGGAAACGTGTAATTTTCTTTAATTGGCTAGATATGCAATCAAAAAAATTTGGAGACCACAGATTTAAAGACAAAAAAAATTGAACAAGCTAAAGTATTATACTTTTGTTCCTCAGGAGAGCCATTATTGCCATCATTTTTCAAAGTTCACAAGATATATATGATAATCAAAATTCATAAGTTCACAAGATAATATAATAAATAGCAAATAGATAGGCTTAAACATAGGATATTCATTCATACATGTTCCATCCAAACATGTCTAAATTAAGATTAGGTGGTTTTGTTTTGGGTTTTTTTTAAAATCCAATTTCTTTTCACTGAAGAGACTGGTGTATTGGGTCCAAATGCTTGGAATAATTATGTTTGTAGATATAGCCACAGTCCAAGAGAAATACAACCTTTTAGCTTCAAGGAGTATAGAAAAGAATCAAGTAAAGCAGAATCCCTGGTTCCATCTCTATGCCAGCTTCTAATGGGGAGGTTTTTTTTAACTCTTCATAAAACTCTTAATAATAATCTTATCTCTACAAATAGTTAAAAGAGAAATCAAATGTAATTAATATATCTTCATTTTGTAATGTTTTTAAATAGAAAAATCAGGGGAACTCTATGAATTTTCAGTGTACCTCCAAAATAGAGATGGAACCAGGAATTCTGCAAATAGTAGGTATTCTATCATTAATCTATCTCTCCTATTTCCCAATTTATTTTAAAGATACTCTTTTTCTTTCTTATTATCTCCAGTGCATTGGGTTATTTCTTTTCTCTCAGTCAACCTCAGCTTACCTAACTTTAATTCTATATTTGGTACTTCATTATTTCCCTAGCTACTTTCCTATAATCTCTTGTTTTTCTCCTGTTCATTTAACTGCCTTCTTCCTTTTGTGAGCAGTGTTATTAAAAGAAAATAAGTAGGACTAGAAAATGAACTCAATTGTTCACATGCCCAGAGTGAAGAATACCAAGTGAGAGTCTGAAGTCTGCATTGCACTGTGTCTTCAAAATATTAAAAGTATAAATGTGTCAGGTAGATGCTCAGTAAAAGATGCACTACAAAGAATAGGTGGTAATTGTATAGGGTGTAACTCATAATATAGTATTTGAGGAGAGCATTCACATGAGATTGTGAGTCTTTTAAATATTGAAAGTAAAGATATTTCAGTTTAAAAGTAAACTTTAGTTTAATATCCTTGGCTTCATGTGATAATTATATCTTGATATCAAGATATCTTAATGTTCTTTCTTAATGTGACATTGTAACTATATATTCATGCCTTCCTTATATTGAGTTTTCTAAATATAGCCAGAAAGTTCACTTGACAATCATAGGTATAGATTTAATAGAAAATGTTTTTCAAATAGCATCCAATGATTATTTTTTATTGATGGATTACTACAATGAGTGGGGGAGAGGTGAGAGAGATATAAAGAAATAAAAGTGAAGTAACACTTTTTCAAAGAAATGCTAAAAATTCTAACTGGTCCTTCATATTTTGCACTAGTACCAAATAAATATTTCCCCTTCCAAACCAGTTCACAGAATTATGGGTATGTTTGACACAAAGACTACCAATCAACTTATTTATTTGAAAAATGAGTTAATGTTATTGAGTTGGTATAGAACAAGTTGGATGAATCTTTCATTTTTTAAAGTAGATTTTTGGTGTCTGCTAAGGAAAGCTCTTTCCAAGCTAGATGTCAATACCTAGACATGGCAATATGGGAGAAAAGTGGATATTGACTATTTAACATTGTACTGATCTTCTTTTTTCCCAAGAATGACCCTTAGATTTCCATATCGTTTTCCTTTCACATATCCCAAAACAGTATTAGATTTTATTTTTTAAGCCCTTGAACTGAGATATGCATTATTCAATAAATATCTATTAAACATCTATTTATTATGTGTAGAACAGAGTCCTATACACTGGGGAAAATTCAAAGCTTAGATAAGATCACTGACTTCAAGAAGTACAAAGTATAGTTTGGATTAAGGGAACAAATGTAACTAATTACTTTATTATTATATATTACACTATATTACATGATAAATTTATTGTAGAATGCTGTATAGATACATTAAATGCAGTATAGAATTGTAAAAACGTGTTCTCTATGTGGAAAAAAGTCATTATTGACTGGTTAGAGCAGGAAAGTCTTCATGGAGAAGACATTTGCAGGAATCACTCTTAGTAGAAGGAATAGTCTAATCATCAAACATTCTATATACTTAGATATGTGGCCATATCAAGGAACAGTTCCTTGTGATATTATTGAAATTAATTCCTAGCGGAGCTTTCCAATTCTCCTTTCTTTCCATCCTGTCTTTTATATTACCAGAATAATCTTTATGGTTACACCATTCCTCAATTTAAAAGTTTTCATTGAATCCTTTTTGCCTAATGAATCAAGTTTGAACTCCTTCATGTGGCAAGTAAGGTTCTATACAACCTTGCTGAATAGATATGAGACCTGTGAAAGAGGAAAGAGTCAAAGAACAGGTTTAATAACTTTGTTTTGTTATGCTCTCTGTAAATTCAGTTTTGGTTGAGAAATTCAAGTGGAAATGTTTTTGCTAGTTTGTGATACAGGCCCCAACTTCAGAATAGAAATCAGGCCTGAGAATCATCAGCACAAAAATGGTACTAGAAGTCATGAAAGTGAATGAGATGGCCAAAGGAGAGAGTATATATGAGGAAAAGAAGAGACAAGATAATATCTTGAAGAATACAATGATTAGTCAGTGTTACAGAGAAGGAGTAGTTAGAGAAGTAGATCAAGGAATGAGGAAAGAAAACATTCCAAAAAAGGAAGGATAGAAAGCATACCCATGTCATAAGGGGAGAAAAGGGTGGAACTGGCAATTTCTCATTGTTGAAGTAAAATAGAAGAGTAAACAAACATGTAGAAAGAGGGATGGGGACAGTGAGCATACAATGAAACGCATTTTTTTAAATCTATGGTAAACATAGACAACATAGTTAGGTGGGAAAATACATCAAATTCAAAAGAGAAACAATTGTGACTCACCAATGGCAATATCCTATAAGTCCTTATACCTTTTGCCCTTGGGATTATTTGCAATTTTGAATTTTCTGAGTTCATGTTTTTCTCCAAATAATATTTTTAGAAGCCTAATACTTCTTCAAAGTGATTGATAGGTAATATGGAAAGTTTAGCATTGTGAAGTCTAGTTATTTCTTATTTGTAAAATAAATTACACATATATAGTATAGGAGTGAATTTATTTCAATTTAGAATATCTCATTCCAGTAATCCAAAATGGATAATAATAACAACAATAATAGCATTATAGATAGATCAACAGATGTAGCATTAAATTTTACAAAATATTTTACATATTATCTCATTTGACCTTCAAATGAGGGTCAATTTTTTTTAGGTAGGTGCTATTTCTATCCCCTTTTTACAGTTGAGGAAACTAAGAGTGGACAACTTGCCCAGATTCACAAATAAGTATCTGAAGCAGAATTTGAATCCAGATATTCCTGAATACAAGTCTAGCATTTTAATCAGTGTACCACCTAACTGCCTAGTAAAAGGGTTTTTCTTCAGAAGTAATGTGGTAGAAAAAGAGTTATAGAGAGAAAATTCTAATCCTGGCCTTGTTACTGATTTGCTTTATGATCCTAAACAGACCACTTAACTTTCCTGTACCCTGAGGTTTCTTATCAGGACTTCAGAGATAATAATTCAAGACTCATCTCCTCTGAGTACTGTGAGGAACCGTTCATAAAATCAGTGTAAAGCACTTTACAAATGATTGGGCTCTATAGAAATATTAAATCAACCATACAAATAGAGAATTACAGCTCATTTGTGGTTAGTGGTTCTTGGCTCTGCAGTTTTATATGCCTGAAGTCATATGCCAGTTTTATATGCCTGAAGTTGTATGAGAGTAGAGAAGGAAAAAAATAGTCTAAAGGAAAACGAAATATGGTCTATTAAAAACTAATGTTGAAGATGAAATGTTTCAAGTTATGTTCTAGCACAGGAAGATCCTTCAGTGACAATTTAATTAGCATTACTCATCTTTGGGTTGACTATAAAAATATTAATGCTTCATGGGTGACTCAATTTGATTCAGTTAACCTCTATTAAGTTCCTACTATGTGCCAAATGAAGGATGACTCAATTTGATTAAGTGCCTACTATATGTTATATATTGTATCAGTTGTCTAGATACAAAAATGAAAGACTCTGGGAATTCATGATCAGCATAACTTAGGAAAGAGTCCTGGCAAATTGCTAATCTTTTTATAAATGCATGCAATTATTATTAGCCATTCCACATTCTTGGTCCATCATCTCATTCCCAGTGCTTTCTCTAAGGACCTGGAGTCAGATGGAGTTCATCTGATAATAGATCTGTGATAGAGAACCAGAGGACATCCTTCCTCATTTGGCTTTAACAGTTTACTGATTTTTCAGATACAATTCAGCAGTTTGCCTTTTTAGATAATTTTAGATAATTCTCCCTTACCACTTTTAATTATGGGTAGGAGAATCTGAACTTTTTAAAAGTATTTTCTATTTTCATGTGAGTAAATAATCGGTATCCCCTGACAAATATTAATCACATATGGGTTGATATGTTGATAGTGATGATGTGTAGAGGAATCCTGCTTAGGGAGAGGTTGCGCTGGCATTTAGACAGTATAAAGCCCTTCTTTTTATAGGGGGGAAGGAACTAAAATAACTTATTTAGATTAATAAAAATAATTTTGATGAGCTTCATCTATTTAGATTAGTTATGCTCAGAAAAATGTCATCTGTTCTAAAAGTACTTTTATGAAAATTTTCTTTTCTGGTGAGTTGCTATTACTGATTATACTCTGAATTTTTTTCTTGGAGCTCTCTCTATTTCTGTCCCTTCCCTCTCACTCTCTCTTTTTCTCTTTTTCTTTATCTCTTTCTCCTTCCTTCTCTGTCTCTATCTTTTTCTCTCTGAGTCTCTTTCTCTCTCTGCCTCTCTCTCTGTTTCTCTCTTTCCTTCCCTCCTTCCTTCCCTCCTTCCTTCCCTCCTTCTTTCCTTCCTTCCTTCCTTCCGTCCTTCCTTCCTTCCTTCCTTCCTTCCTTCCTTCCTTCCTTCCTTCCTTCCTTTCTTTCTTTCTTTCTTTCTTTCTTTCTTTCTTTCTTTCTTTCTTTCTTTCTTCCTCTTTGTGTCTCTTTTTTTTCTGTCTATCTATCTGTCTGTCTGTCTGTCTCTGCATCTCTGTCTCTCCATATATATAAAAAGAGAGCCAGACAGAGAAAGAGAAAGAGAGAGACTCATTTTTCTGTCTATTATCTCCATGAAACAGGCAAGAAGACCTCACCCTTATTTCACTCTTCAAGATTCTCAAAGAATTTTTTTTTTTAATAAAACTCAGGGAAGTCTTGAGGGTATTGTTTCCCCCATTTTACAAACGAGGAAATAAAAATAATTGAAGAGCCTTAACTTTTCAAAGGTCAGATAGCAAAGAAGTGTCCGAGTTAGGATTTGAAGTTAGGTCTCCTGACTTGCCACTATACTACATTTATATAGTCCTATATCCAGATAATCATTCTTGAAGAACAGAGACATGAGAAGGTCTATTGAAGTCAGCTCAGTGGGTTGGTCAATACAAAGGACTATACTCCAAGCCCTTTGACTTCCATGTTCTTCCTATATGAAATAACTTACCTTAAATAATTGCCCTACAAGATTATTAAGAATTTTGGAGAGGATAGATAGTCCAAAAAGTCTTGGGGTTGGTGTAAAGAGAAACTTGGATTTTAGTTCTGGTTGTGTTCCTTAAAATCAATGGGGCCTTCCTTGGGCCCTACAGTTAATCTCTCATAGCCTCAGTTTCCTGATAACACTTATCTTGACAAGCAGGATTGCATAGGACATAGCAGCCCAACATTAGCATAAAGAAGATTTGAATTTGAGTCCAATCTCTAACATATATTGGCAATATAATTGTAGGTATATCACTAAAGCTGTCAATGTCGCAAACATTGCATTAGTAATTAGTGATTGCATTAGGAAAATGTGTTTTTTCATTAGGAGTGTCTAGTACCCAAGAAATCATATTTGTGGGCCAAAAGGAGTTTAAGGATTATATCTCCTTCAATGGAAAGGGTTCCCCTTCTGGAACACAAAACAACTAGGACAAAAACTAATTAATAAGGCAACATGTCCCACAGGACTATCAAGAGAAAGTTAGGAATCATTATCTGAAAAAAAGGCTTGTTTTGTGGTTATTACTATTTCTTTTGATATGAAGATTCATTGATTTTTGGATAATCACAAACAAATGTTATTTTAACAAGGGTAAATAGAGGGACAGGTTGCACAAATATCATTCTTATTGCAATTGTGTCTATGTGACATATTACCAGCTCTGTGCTGGTTTTGTGAGGACTGAATTAGAAAGAACATGTTCTCAAAAAACTAACTTTATCTTTGACCCCATAAGCTGCTTTGTGAAATCTGAGTCATCAGCTTGGGGTTGCCCTGTGAGAAAGAGCTAGGAAATGATAAACAATATAAATGATGGAATTCAAATGGAAATGGTAGTGTTCAGGGAGATATTGCCTTCCCAAGAGGCAAATGGGATACAAATGTTTATCTTTGACTACGTGCATGCAGGACGTGGACATCTCAGTTACAGACTCAATGTACAGTCATGTCATGTTACATTCATTTTTTCCATTTCCAGCTTTATGGTGCCAGTGACCTAATATGATTAATAACATGCTGATTTCCACTCAGTACAAAAAGTAGATTTTCAACAACAGGTGATAGCTTTTCTTTTTTATTTTTCATTAAAACTTATTTTCACAACATATGCATAGATATTTTTCAACATTTACCCTTGCAAAACCTTGTGTTCCCAATTTTTCTCTCTCCCTTCCTCCTACACCCTTCCCTATATGGCAAGCAATCTAATATATGTTAAACATGTGCAATTTTTCTATACATATTTCCATAATTATCATGTTACACAAGAAAAATCAAATCAAAAAGAAAAAATGAGAAAGAAAAAAATAGAGAGGATTTTTGCAGTTGTGGACATAAGAGGTAGAGTATAAATAACTTGTCCAGAGTCATACAGGTCTGAGACTAAATTTGAACTCAGTTCCTCCTGATTCTAAGCCCATTGGAATGACCTAGCTGGAATTATCTTCCACTGTAACCTTGTTGCCTCTAACAAAGAAAACAGTTAAACAACAAATATAAGCACCATTACTGATAAAATATGCAGCATTCTGCCTCCTTTTCTATCAAGATCAGGGAGTTATATTTTACCATCTATTCTAAACTAATGTTTGTTTGTTTTTTTGCTGAGGCAATTGGGGTTAAGTAACTTGCCCAGGGTCACACAGCTAGGAGGTATTAAGTATGTGAAGCCAGGTTTGAACTCAGTTCCTCCTGACTTCAGGGCTGGTGCTCTATCCACTGTTCTATCTAGCTGCCCCAAACTAATGCATTGTTGAAAACAGAGATAATGTATATTTTTACCATGGAATTATGTGGATTTTTAAAAAATACATCAGTACTTGTACATTTTAGATAAATACTTTCTTTAAAGTAGTCACCTTGTTCTGATAAAGACTTCATTTCTAAAATATACAGAAAATTGACTCAAATTTATAAGAAATCAAGCCATTCTTCAAATGATAAATAGTCAAAGGATATGAACAGACAATTTTCAGATAATGTAATTAAAACCATTTCTAATCATATGAAAAGATGCTCTAAATCATTACTGGTCAGAGAAATGCAAATTAAGACAACTCTGAGATACAACTACCCACCTCTCAAATTAGCTAAAATGACAGGAAAAGATAATGATGAGTGTTGGAGGGAATGTGGAAAAACTGGGACACTAATACATTGTTGGTGGAATTGTGAACAGATCCAGCCATTTTGGAGAGCAATTTGGAACGGTGCCCAAAGAGTTATCAAACTGTGCATACGGCAGTATTTCTATTGGACTTATATCCCAAAGAGATCTTAAAGGAGGAAAAGGGACACACATGTGCAAAAATATTTGTGGCAGCCCTTTTTGTAGTGACAAGAAACTGGAAACGGAGTAGATGTCCATCAGTTGGAGAATGACTAAATAAGTTATGGTATATGAATGTTATGGAATATTATTGTTCTATATGAAATGATCATCAGGATAATTTCCAAGAGATCTGGTGATACTTCCATGAACTGTTGCTAAGTAAAATGAGCAGAACCAAGAGATCATTTTACACAGCAACAAAATTATTCAATGATCAGTTCTGATGGACATGGCTCTCTTCAATGAGATGATTCAGAACAGTTCCAATGAGTTCATGATGAAGAAAGCCATCTACATCTAGATAAAGGACTATGGGAACTGAATGTGGTTCACAACATAGCATTTTCATTCTTTTTATTGTTGTTTGCTTGCATTTTTTTCTCATTTTTCCAATTTGATTTGATTTTTCTTGTGCAGCAAGATAATTATATAAATATGTATTTATATATTAAACTTAACATATATTTCTACCACAATCAACATATATTGGACTACTTGCTATCTAGGGGAGAGGGTGGGGGAAGGGGGAAGAAAATTGGAACACAAAGTTTTGCAGGGGTTAATGTTGAAGAATTATCCATTTTTAAAAAATAAAAAGCTTTAATAAAAAAAAGAAAAACAAAAAACCAAAGTAGTCACACTGGAAGGGTATTCATTTGTTTTAAAGGCTTGCTCAAAACATTTTTGAAGTTTGTGAGGACAATAGAGAGAATGGAACATTGGAATAGTCTTCAGAGCTCTTGGTTCAAATGCCAGTTTTACTATCTACTATCTTATGTATTTTGGCAAGTCATTTAAATACTTTCCAGTTTTCTCACCTTTAAAGTAAAGGGAATGTACTAGAGTCCCATCTATCTCTAAAACCTATACTCTTTTAATAATAACGGGAGCTTTTTTATATTTGACATAAGAAAATCAATCTCATCTTATTTTTGGACCCTATTTAAAATTGAAACAACAATGCCTATAAACCAGTACTAGACATTTTATTCAATAATCTTAGTTTTGAGAATGTTTTAGCTATTAAAAAAAATCCAATATACCCTCAAAAGATGAAGATTAGCCATCATTAATGATTATACACACACACACACACACACATACATTGCATCAAAGTCAATAAGGATTTACAAAGTAGTATTTTTACTATTTACAAAATAAGGATTTACAAATAGTAGCAATATTTTTAGAATTATCACATATCCTCCTTAGTGAAAATTAATAACCATACTGTTTTTTTAAGGAAAAAATATCTTTATCATTGTATTCAGGGGTAGCTAGGTGGCACATTGGATAGAGATCAGCCCTGAAGTCAGAAGGAACTGAGTCCAAATCTGGATTCAGACAAATAACACTTCCTAGCTATATAACCCTGAGCAAGTCACTTAACCCCAATTCCCTGAGCAAAAAAAAAAAAGAAAGTATTCAAGTATTTTTGTTTTTTTGTTTCTGTGTTGTAGTTTGCTTCTTTGTTTTTATTAGTCCTGGTGTATTTTCTTTTATACATTTAAAAATATTTTTTCTGAGATTTCATGAAACTGCCAAAGGGTGATGCAAAATAAAGATTAAATATGTTGAAAGTGAAAACATTCATTTAGATTCATAATTTCTGGCATATATTTAATGTTCTGTACAATGGGAAGTATTTTCTCATATATTCCCAGGACAAAGTTTTTTGTCCCTTAGTGCCATAATTCTTGGGATAGACTCTTTGTTAATTTGTTGGTTGGAAGATGGAGAAACTAACAGGTAGGAGGGAGAAAAGATGAGGAAGGAGAGAGAGAAAAAACTTACCACCAACATAGTGGCAATTATAGCCGGTACTGTCTCTCTTCAAGAAGCTTCATTTCTTATCAGGTAAGTCAGGCTCCTGAAATTGTGACTGTCCATGGGACACAGTGGATAAAAGACCATCTACCTCTAATATTAGTGGAAAGTACCAATGAACCAAATTAACTAATCAGTGCCATCTTCAGGTACAGAGAGAAAGCTTTTATTTAGTCCCTGCAGAGAGAGGCCCAAGCACACCTGGGAGGCATCCCAGATCCCAACATGTGCCCGACCTGATGAGCTAGAAACAGGAAAGCTGGTTAAATAGCAAAAAACCCAAGTCTTTTCATTGGATAGACTAAAAGGAAATAACCATCATTGACCAATGGTCACTAATGTTATCTGTTTCCGTGGGTCACATCACTTCCTGTTACTTCCTATAGGCGACCTACGGTCTGGGCCTTTAGAGGCTTCTAGGCCTTGAGATTGTGTGACTTCCTATAGCGTGGGGCCCAAGGCCTGATCTTCCTGCTCTGCAGACCTCTAGGAATAGGGATCACATGACTTAGGACTAAGTTTTTTGTTTTTGTTTTTTTTTAGAAAACTTCACTCAATCAGTCCCATTCAGGCTAATTTTCCTAGCAAATCAGTTATTTGAGTGTCTGTTGGAATCCTTATGAAGTGCTAATTTAGCATGGTACTTAGCAAATCCTCTAGCTCATTAATGTATTTAAGTACTCATCGGAGTTCACACATTTGGGAGATTTCAGGGTTTAGTATGAGATATCCAAATTCACACCTCCCTTAATCCCTGCCTCCAGAAGGAGGAGTCAACCGTTGGGAGATCATATATAAAGAGGCTCTTAGCTTCGGGTTAGGGAGTTACTTCGGAACATTGCCAGGGGTCGGAGAGGAGCACTCTGGGAGATTGAGAGCCGGAAGCTCTCTCTCAGAGGCAAGACAGATTCATTTCCAACTTTCACCTTGGTGCTGGCTGGAGGCTGAAGAAAGCAGAGGCAGAAGCAAAGGACAAAGCTGCAAGAGCTCTTAGAACCAAGCAGAGAGATAGGCCTCAACTAACAGGGCTATATTGGAGACAATAAAAGATCTGAACGTTTAGCACCTGGCTACATTTGGGTGATTATTACTTTTAACTGAAACTAGGCTGCCTCCAGAAAACCCCCCCAAGAAACCTGTTCCCACAGAGAACTATTATATTATTAAAGAAGAAAAACACCACAAGTGTTAGAGTAAGAAGAGAAGTTTGACTTTGGGAGGTGATTATGCAAGACAACCCTGAATTGAACCCTATCCTATAAGTGAATGTGTGCATGTATGTTCCTTACTTTTTTTTGGTTGTTTTTAAGGTATAATAATATTCTGTTATGAGGAATCCCAATCTCCAAGTTTATTGTTATAGTATTCTCTCCTCATTGGTGGAAATCTCTCCCGTGACATTGATCTCCATCAATGAGGAGAGAATCTGGTAGCAATGGGTTTTGAGACACAGGTTATTATAATTAAGCTACTATTCAACTACTGGAAATAAAAATGTAAAAAAAAATGTATATTTTTAACTACTAAAATGAAAAGTTATGAATATTTTTCAAAAGTTGGTATTTTTTTTCTCAATACCCTCTTTAAATTGTAGCCACATACTAAAATTACTGTTTAGTTTAAAAGGAATGATTGTTTTTATAGTTATAGTTGTATATTAACTAATTGCTTTCTAAAAAGATTCCATTAATTTATAATTTCAGCAACAATCTAAAATGTCCTTTCCCCCAATACTTGTAGCTTTGAATTTTCAAAATTTAAATCATTTTTGTTAATTGGCTAGGCATAAGAGAGTACCTGCAAGGGTATGTTTGTCAAAAAGACATTCTGCCTTTCTGGATACTTTATTCATGCAGTTTCAAATGTTCAGTGCTACACTGTATGGACCACAAAATTTTTCCTTTGTGATACTTGGTATGTGTAGTGAATGGTTTCTTGGAGGCTTTGCTTTTCTGTTGGGGTGCAGAAGGAAAGAGAATCAGATGTTGGCCTGCTCTGCATTTGATTTTGATCTCTAGATATAATTAGAATTTTCCATGTTACTACCAACTACTAAGATGAATAGTTTAATTAGATAAGTTATATGAAAAGGATTGCAAATTCCATATTTCAATAAAAAAAGAAAATACTAAAGGGAAAAAGTTATCTGCATGGAGGGTATGAGAGGAGGTGGGGTGGGAATTTGACCACTCAGTTCTTTGATGTATTTTATCTTTTCCTTCAGCTAGTAGGTTTTGATGAAAACATATAAATGAGAGTCATTATTATCACTTGCCAATTTATGTAATTCCAGTAATGATTTATTGACAATTTTTTTCCAGGTGCAGAGCACATTCCATTGTATTCTGTCTACTTCTCCAGTCATCTATCAGGCATTGATTTCTTGACATACTGCAGGGTCAGTTATCTTGTTGTTTTTGAAGGTTCATCACCTTCTCATCATATTTCCTCTCATCATGGGATTGATGTAGAAAATATTTGACAAAGTTCTTCACTGCACACAAAGTGATCATTTCTAGTCAATTGACTATTACATGTTACTCAGTGCAATGAGAACACTATACATACTAAAAAACTTAATTTCTCAATGCACAATATCAAATTTTATTAATTAAAGCATTTGAACAATATTCTCTAAGACGGAGTTGCAATAACCTTCTTTTTTTACCTAACTTCATGTTCGTTCTCTGCCTAGCTGAAAGTCAGGCATTTCACTTAAGGGTCATCTGGCAAGTCTCTAAAATCTCTGTCAACCAATCAGCAAGATATCAAGACCTAATTTTAGAAAGACCTATTTTTATTAAAATGGTTCCTCCTTAGAAAGAACCTTTTAAAAAGCCTTCATCAGGCATTGCCAATGCTCTTTATGTAAGATCCTTTTCAATATGTGACTTAAGTGACTTCAAATTCTAGCAAAGATTTAAGGTTTTCAAGTTCCCTTTAATTTATTACTCTAGAGTATCTGTTAATTGAAATGTAGTTAAATATAAATTAAGTGATTGCTAAGGCTAAAGTCACAAACCATTTTAGATAAAATGATGGATTTTGTATTAAAAAAATAATAAAAACACATTTGTCAATTTAACATTTGTTGTTTTTCTTTTAATTAATTGATTCATTTTGTAAATACCAAAAGAGTTGTGAATATTTACTGTGTTAGATAGAAGTGGAAATACAAAGATAATATAGAATTCAGTATCTGTGCTATACACCCATGAAAAAATTACATAAAAATACAAAGCTATGATTAAATGTGCTGGTGAGCAGTATGAATAGTAAGTGATATTAGTAACTCAAAGAAGGGTGAAATTAGTGTGGGTTGGAATAGTCAGGGAGTTATTAACAGTATGAAAAGGCAGGATGCTAAAATAGAGAGAGAGGGAAGTTAATTAAAGAAGGTTGGATGGAACTGAAATGAATTCTCATTTTAAAACAAATGATGTTAATACATAGGAAAGGATGCAGGGAAAGTCTTTGCAGTTCCAGGAATGAACTTGAATCCTGGCTTTATTACATTCCTTCTCTGTAGCCTTGGGAATTTTTTTTTCCTTTTCTTTTTATTAAACTAAATATAAAATTAGAAAAAGAAGACAGAAAAGGAAAATAAACAAAACATTGTCATGTGCATAGAAGAACATTAGGAACAATTTAAAATCTATAATAATAAATTTCCATTTCAAGAAAGTATAAAGTATATATCTTTTCTTTGCTTCTTTGTAGGTTTTTCTTTTGTTCTCTTCTGAGCACTTTTTACTTTATTCTTTTCCCCCCTTTTATTTTCCCCAAGCAGGCTACAGTTAAGCATATATATTCACACCTTCCACCCCCCCCCCCCAATATGTACTCCTAAATAGAGATAGAGAGATTGATATGTATTGATATATACACATGCATAGCCTACATTCATACCCACATATACTGACAGACATGTATATATATGAATACATATACATACATATTTATCCATATGTAAACATGCATTTAAAACAATATTAATATGGCTGACATAAAATGTAGAATTCTCTCTTGACTGAATTTTTAAGTTTCATTTTGTCTAAGATCAATGATTATCGGTCCTAATTTTTTTTTAATAAATCCTACTCTTGATCCTTGTAGTGTTTGTGTATATCTCTTATTCCTTATCCTTGCTAATTTTTCTATTATAATTCTACTCCTTAACTTGCCTTGCTATTTACTTAATTTCCCCTCACTTACTGATCCCTCTCTTATCTTCTCCTCCTTTCCTTCCCTCTTTATCCCATTCCCATTAATCTACATATCTTGTTCCGCTACTATTACTCTACACAACCTTCTATCCCCTGCCTTAATCCTATTCCCTCCTTCTTTATTTCTTTGTAGATTTTGAAGGGTATTATATTCTTTATGATATATAAATAAATATATATATGTGTGTGTGTACACATATACATATATTGTGTAACATATATATGTTCTGATATGAATAGACTTTCAGAAATATGAAATCTTATCCCTCTTCTAATGCTGTGTCAGTTCTTCCTCTGAACCTCATTTGTATATCATAATTACTATTTTTACCTTTTCCTAGACAGTTTTGCTTTTTTAGAATCAGGTCATACTCAACTCTGCCCCAGTCATTCTATTGAGCTACCCAGTTAGTCAATCTTAAACATATGATATATATTTCCATATAAAAAATATAAATAATGTGTCCATATTGAGTTCTTTGATGTTAGTGCTTGTATTTTAAATTTTGTATTAAGTTTGGATTTGGTTGAGATAAAGTACTGAAAATCTGCAAGTTCATTGAATATCCATTTTTTTTTTTGTTTAATATTATGGATAATTTTGCTGGATATGATGTTTTTGACCACAAGCCCAATTCTTTTAATTGCTGGTATATATTATTCTGGGACCTGAGGTGTTTTGTTGTGACTGCTGATAAATCTTAGGTAATTCTAATTGTAGCTCCCACATATTTGAATTCATTTTTTGAGAAAGGTTGTTTCTTACAAAATTTTCTCTTTGCTCTAGAGGTTTCAAAATTTGGCAATAATAGTTCTATGTGTTTTCCACAAAGAATCTTTTTGAAGTGGTGATCAGTGGATTTTATTTTTCTATTTCTACTTTCCCCTTATGTTCTATCACTCCAGGACAATTTTCTTTAATCATTTCTTGCATTATTGTGTCAGAGTTCCTTTTTTTGATTACAGTTTTCAGATAGTCCAATTATTCTTATATTTTCTCTTCTTGATTCGCCAGATCTATTGTTTTTATTACAAGATGTTTCACATTTCAGTACTTTATCTCAACCAAATCCAAACTTAATATAAAATTTAGAATATAAGCACTAACATCAAAGAACTCAACATGGACAAATTATTTATATTTTTATATGGAAATATATACTATATGTTTAAGATTGACTAACTGGGTAGCTCAGTAGAATGACTGGGGCAGAGCTGAGTATGACCTGATTCTAAAAAAGCAAAACTGTCTAGGAAAAAATAGAACAGAATGTGAAATATCTTGTAATAAAACATATTTTTTTCATTCTTTATATTTTGTTATGTTATTTCTTGGTCTCATAACTTCATTGGCTTCCCTTGTCCAATTGTAATTTTAAAAGAATTGCTTTCTTCTTTAAGACTCTAACTCCTTTTCTAGTTGGCTAATTTTTTTTTCATAATCTTTTTGGTTTTCTTGGATTTTTTTGTTTTAGTTTTTCCTCAATCTCTCTCACTTAATTTTAAAAGTCTTTTTTGAATTCTTCTATAAATTCTTTCTGTGCAGGTAGCCATTTAATGTTACTCTTTGGGGTAGAACAAGTTTTTTTTTTTTTTTTTTTTTTTTAATTTCACTGTTCTCCTCTGAAGATGAATCTTGCCTTTCCCTATTCCCATAGTAAGTTTCTGTTAGAACAATTACAAAGTACTAAGTCAGTGGAATTGATAGAGACAATAATTGTCTAATTTAGCATGCTAACTGTTATGCTAAATCAGTTATGATTGATCTGATCCTACAAGGAGATGTTATGGGCCAGAACTTGTTTCAAGGAATTAGAGTCATTGGAATTGATAGAGACAATGATTATGAACTTAGTACTTACTACAGTTCTACAAGATTCACACCTTTAAGAGAGCATATATAAGCTAGGAGCCTCAACCAGGATGCACTCCAGAAGATTCAGAAGACAGGATTCAGTCTAGGAGATTCACAAGCCAGAAAAAGCAGCTTAAGCTCTTGGAACTAAGACTACAGAAGGCCTCTAAGAAAAACTAGCCAAGCCCCAAGTGAAGGAGATAAAACTTTGAAGGAGATGATAAAGGATTTGGACTTTAACTCCTGGCTACATTTGAGGTGATTGTACTAAATTGAAACAAAGGCTGCCTCCAGAAGCCCCCCAAGAAATCTGCTCCCAGAAAACTTTACATTTTAGAGAAGAATATTACAAGTTTCTATGGTTGGGTTCTTTCTTCTTTGCCTATTCATTAAAAAAAAAAAAAAAAAAAACCTATTAGTATTAGCACATCTCTTCCGGTTAAGATGGCGGAGAGGAGGCTCACAGCTGCATAAGCTCCACGCTTTCTCTCACTATCCATTTCATTACAAGCCTCTGAATCAATGCTTGACTGAAAAAAAGCTACAAATAGTTACCAAGAGAAGCCATCCTTGAGATCCGCCAAGAAAGGTCTGTCTTTATTGGAGGGCTGGGGCGGTTTTAGATCGGGCGCAGGCGGCGGGCAGTGGCAGTGAGGGCACAGGAGCAGACTGGAGAGGGGGTGGAGAGTGATCGTAGCCGTCTCTGCGGGGAGAGCTTCGCTACAGGTTTGGATACTTTGCTCCGGCAGCAAGTCAGCAGCCCAGCAGAGAAGCTAAAAACACCGGGGCTGAAGAATACAACCCCAAACAGCTGGAGTCTCTCAGGACCTGGCCGCCCCCCCCTTCCCCCCCCTCAGTGACTCAGCACGCTCTGGGATCTCAGAGCGCAGGCGCAGCACAGTCCTGCTAGTGCCTCACTGCTGCCCCCTGCAGTCTGTAGAGGAAGCTCGATAACACACCCAGCCCCCCCCAAAGAAAGACTCCAGTTTTTTTCTGTTTTTCTTTGGTAGTTTGTCTCTGATTAATAGACAGAATGAGCAAGAAGCTGAAGAGGACTTTAACCCTTGACAGCTTCTATACAGATAGAGAGCAGACTCTAAATCCTGAGGAGACTAAAAACAGGCAGTCCCCAGGTGAATCCCCAAAGGAGGAGATCGTCTGTTCCTCAGCACAGATGAACCTCATAGAAGTGATTAAAAAGGCTCTCACAAGGGAGCTAGAAGAAAAATGGGGAAAGCAGAGTGAGGCTTGGGAAAAGGAGAGGGAGGCTTGGCAAAAGAGCCTGGAGAAAGTTAAAGAGAGAGTGGATAAAGAAGTAAAATCCTTGAAAAATAGGATTAGTGAACTGGAAACAGAAAACAGCTCTCTAAAAAACAAAATTGGCGAAATGGAAAAAAATTCCACAGAACAAAAGAACTCAATTGGACAATTAGAAAAAGATTTTAAAAAAGTGAGTGAAGAGAATACTTCACTGAAAATCAGAATTGAACAAGTGGAATTGAATGACTTGAGGAGACAAGAAGAATCAGTCAAGCAAATCCAAAAAAATCAAACAATGGAGAAAAATGTGAAATACCTTCTGGGGAAGACAACAGACCTGGAAAACAGATCCAGGAGAGACAATCTGAGAATCATTGGACTCCCAGAAAAACATGATGAAAAAAAGAGCCTGGACACCATTTTCCAGGAAATTATCAAAGAGAACTGCCCAGAAGTCATAGGAACAGAGGAAAAAATAGACATTGAAAGGATTCATCGATCACCCACTGAAAGGGATCCTAAAATCAAAACACCAAGGAATATAGTGGCCAAATGCCAGAACCCTCAGATGAAGGAAAAAATATTGCAAGCGGCTAGAAAAACCCAATTCAAGTATCAAGGAGCCACAATAAGGATCACCCAGGATCTGGCAGCATCCACATTAAAAGATCGAAGGGCCTGGAATATGATATTCCGAAAGGCTAAGGAACTTGGTATGCAAACAAAAATAACTTACCCAGCGAGAATGAGCATCTTTTTCCAGGGAAGAAGATGGACATTCAACGAAGTAAGCGAATTTCATCTATTTCTGATGAAAAAACCAGAACTTAACAAAAAGTTTGATCTACAAATATAGAACTCAAGAGAAATCTAAAAAGGTAAAGATTAATCTTGGGAACTATATTTTGACTATATAGATGTATAAAGAATACATGTATACCTTGTTCTAGAAATTGATGTGGAAAGGACATTGTACCAGAAAAAGGGTAAAGTGGGGGTAGTACATCTCATGAAGAGGCATAGGAAACCTATTATATTTGAGAGAAAGAATGGAGGGGGATGAATATAGTGGGTATCTTACTGCCTTCAGAATTGGCTTTAAGTGAAAAATCTTAAGACATATTCAATCTATGGTGAAACTTCTCCCATCTCATTGAAAAGTGAGAAGGGAAAAGTGGAAAGGGAAGGAATAAGCTAAGCGGAAGGGAATACGGGAACTGGGAGGGAAAGGGGTAAGATAGGGGGAGGAACTCTAAGGCGGGGGGAGGGACACTAAAAAGGGAGGGCTGTGAGAAGCAAGGGGTGCTCACAAGCTTAATACTTGGAAGGGGGGGAAAGGGGAAAGAAGGGAGGAAAGCATAAACCGGGGTTAACAAGATGGCAAGTAATACAGAATTGGTCATTCTAACCATAAACGTGAACGGGGTAAACTCCCCCATAAAGAGGAAGTGGTTAGCAGAATGGATTAAAAGCCAGAATCCTACAATATGTTGTTTACAGGAAACACACCTGAAGCGGGGAGATACATGCAGGTTAAAGGTAAAAGGTTGGAGCAAAATCTACTATGCTTCAGGTGAAGTCAAAAAAGCAGGGGTAGCCATCCTGATCTCAGATCAAGCTAAAGCAAAAATTGACCTAATTAAAAGAGATAAGGAAGGACACTATATCTTGCTAAAGGGTAGCATGGATAATGAAGCACTATCTATATTAAACATATATGCACCAAGTGGGGTAGCATCTAAATTCTTAAAAGAGAAACTAAGAGAGCTGCAAGAAGAAATAGACAGTAAAACTATAATAGTGGGAGATCTTAAACCTTGCACTCTCAGAATTAGATAAATCAAACCACAAAATAAATAAGAAAGAAGTCAAAGAGGTAAATAGAATACTAGAAAAGTTAGATATGATAGATCTCTGGAGAAAATGTAATGGAGACAGAAAGGAATACACTTTCTTTTCAGCAGTTCATGGAACCTATACAAAAATTGACCATATATTAGGACATAAAAACCTTAAACTCAAATGTAGTAAGGCAGAAATAGTAAATGCATCCTTTTCAGACCACGATGCAATGAAAATTACATTCAACAAAAAAGCAGGGGGAAGTAGACCAAAAAATAATTGGAAACTAAATAATCTCATACTAAAGAATGATTGGGTGAAACAGCAAATCATAGACATAATTAATAACTTCACCCAAGAAAACGATAATAATGAGACATCATACCAAAATGTATGGGATGCAGCCAAAGCGGTAATAAGGGGAAATTTCATATCTCTAGAGGCCTATTTGTATAAAATAGAGAAAGAGAAGGTCAATGAATTGGGTTTGCAATTAAAAATGCTAGAAAAGGAACAAATTAAAAACCCCCAGTCAAACACTAAACTTGAAATTCTAAAAGTAAAAGGTGAGATCAATAAAATTGAAAGTAAAAAAACTATTGAATTGATTAATAAAACTAAGAGTTGGTTCTATGAAAAAACCAACAAAATAGACAAACCCTTAGTAAATCTGATTAAAAAAAGGAAAGAGGAAAATCAAATTGTTAGTCTTAAAAATGAAAAGGGAGAACTCACCACTAACGAAGAGGAAATTAGAGCAATAATTAGGAG
This sequence comes from Antechinus flavipes, assembly GCF_016432865.1. Classification (NCBI taxonomy): domain Eukaryota; kingdom Metazoa; phylum Chordata; class Mammalia; order Dasyuromorphia; family Dasyuridae; genus Antechinus; species Antechinus flavipes. Next base: position 209,848,870 of record NC_067400.1, on the reverse strand, counting down.
TTACTTTGCCCAACTTTATGCCAATAAATTCGACAACTTAAATGAAATAGAAAAATACCTCCAAAAATACAGCTTGCCCAAACTAACAGAGGAAGAAGTAAATATCCTAAACAGTCCCATCTCAGAAAAAGAAATAGAACAAACTATCAATCAACTCCCTAAGAAAAAATCCCCAGGACCAGATGGATTTACATGTGAATTCTACCAAACATTTAAAGAACAATTAACTCCAATGTTATATAAACTATTTGAAAAAATAGGGATTGAAGGAGTCCTACCAAACTCCTTTTATGACACAGATATGGTACTGATACCTAAACCAGGTAGGCTGAAAACAGAGAAAGAAAATTATAGACCAATCTCCCTAATGAATATTGATGCTAAAATCTTAAATAAAATATTAGCAAAAAGATTACAGAAAATTGTCACCAGGATAATACACTATGACCAAATAGGATTTATACCAGGAATGCAGGGCTGGTTCAATATTAGGAAAACTATTAGCATAATTGACTATATCAATAACCAAACAAACAAAAACCACATGATCATCTCAATAGATGCAGAAAAAGCATTTGATAAAATCCAACATCCATTCCTAATAAAAACACTTGAGAGCATAGGAATAAATGGACTTTTCCTTAAAATAGTCAGGAGCATATATTTAAAACCATCAGTAAGCATCATATGCAATGGGGAAAAACTGGAACCTTTCCCAGTAAGATCTGGAGTGAAGCAAGGTTGCCCACTATCACCATTATTATTTAATATCGTATTAGAAACACTAGCCTCGGCAATAAGAGTCGAGAAAGATATAAAAGGAATTAGAGTAGGCAATGAGGAAACCAAACTATCACTCTTTGCAGATGATATGATGGTATACCTAGAGAACCCCAGAGATTCTACCAAAAAGCTATTGGAAATAATTCATAATTTTAGCAAAGTAGCTGGCTACAAAATAAATCCCCATAAATCCTCAGCATTTTTATACATCACCAACAAAACCCAACAGCAAGAGATACAAAGAGAAATTCCATTCAGAATAACTGTTGATACCATAAAATATTTGGGAATCTATCTACCAAAGGAAAGTCAGGAATTATATGAGCAAAATTATAAAAAAGTCTCCACACAAATAAAGTCAGACTTAAATAATTGGAAAAATATTAAATGCTCTTGGATCGGCCGAGCGAACATAATAAAGATGACAATACTCCCTAAACTAATCTATTTATTTAGTGCTATACCAATCAGACTTCCAAGAAAATATTTTATTGATCTAGAAAAAATAACAACAAAATTCATATGGAACAATAAAAAGTCGAGAATCTCAAGGGAATTAATGAAAAAAAAATCAAATGAAGGTGGCCTAGCTGTACCTGATCTAAAATTATATTATAAAGCAGCAGTCACCAAAACCATTTGGTATTGGCTAAGAAATAGATTAGTGGATCAGTGGAAAAGGCTAGGCTCACAAGACAGAATAGTCAATTATAGCAATCTAGTGTTTGACAAACCCAAAGCCCCTAACTTCTGGGAAAAGAATTCATTATTTGATAAAAACTGCTGGGATAATTGGAAATTAGTATGGCAGAAATTAGGCATGGACCCACACTTAACACCATATACCAAGATAAGATCAAAATGGGTCTATGACCTAGGCATAAAGAACGAGATTATAAATAAATTAGAGGAACATAGAATAGTTTATCTCTCAGACTTGTGGAGGAGAAAGAAATTTGTGACCAAAGATGAACTAGAGACCATTACTGATCACAGAATAGAAAATTTCGATTACATCAAATTAAAAAGCCTTTGTACAAATAAAACTAATGCAAACAAGATTAGAAGGGAAGCAACAAACTGGGAAAACATTTTCACAGTTAAAGGTTCTGATAAAGGCCTCATTTCCAAAATATATAGAGAACTGACTCAAATTTATAAGAAATCAAGCCATTCTCCAATTGATAAATGGTCAAAGGATATGAACAGACAATTTTCAGAGGATGAGATTGAAACTATTACCACTCATATGAAAGAGTGTTCCAAATCATTATTGATCAGAGAAATGCAAATTAAGACAACTCTGAGATACCACTACACACCTGTCAGATTGGCTAAGATGACAGGAAAAAATAATGATGAATGTTGGAGGGGATGCGGGAAAACTGGGACACTAATGCATTGTTGGTGGAGTTGTGAACGAATCCAACCATTCTGGAGAGCAATCTGGAATTATGCCCAAAAAATTATCAAATTGTGCATACCCTTTGATCCAGCAGTGTTTCTATTGGGCTTATATCCCAAAGAAATACTAAAGAAGGGAAAGGGACCTGTATGTGCCAAAATGTTTGTAGCAGCCCTGTTTGTAGTGGCTAGAAACTGGAAAATGAATGGATGCCCATCAATTGGAGAATGGCTGGGTAAATTGTGGTATATGAATGTTATGGAATATTATTGTTCTGTAAGAAATGACCAGCAGGATGAATACAGAGAGGACTGGCGAGACTTACATGAACTGATGCTAAGTGAAATGAGCAGAACCAGGAGATCATTATACACTTCGACAACGATATTGTATGAGGACATATTTTGATGGAAGTGGATTTCTTTGACAAAGAGACCTGAGTTTCAATTGATAAATGACGGACAAAAGCAGCTACACCCAAAGAAAGGACACTGGGAAACGAATGTAAACTATCTGCATTTTTGTTTTTCTTCCCGGGTTATTTATACCTTCTGAATCCAATTCTCCCTACGCAACAAGAGAACTGTTCGGTTCTGCAAACATATATTGTATCTAGGATATACTGCAACATATCCAACATATAAAGGACTGCTTGCCATCTAGGGGAGGGGGTGGAGGGAGGGAGGGGGAAAAAATCGGAACAGAAACGAGTGTCAATATAATGTAATTATTAAATAAAAAATTAAAAAAAAAAGTATTAGCACATCTAATTGTAGGGTGGGGGATGGTGCCTCTAGCTTCACTTCAGTTCTCCCCACTGACCAGCAACCCCAAACCAAGAGCTCCCCCCTCCTGCAGGTGCCCACGTCCAGCAGCTTCCCAGCCCAACTGCCTCTGCACTCACCAGGTACGCTGGTTCCTTCTTGCTCAGGGCTGCATATCTGCAACACAGCTGGGTCTGGCACTCCTAATCATCAGAGGTGCCTTCAGTCTTTCTGGATGCTAAGCCCCATTCCTCACACTGACAGGAACTGAAAGTTCCTGTGGTTCAGGCTGAGGCTCCAGAGGAACCCAACTAGCCCCAGGGCTCCCACTGGCTGTTTCTGTGTGTCAGACCCTGAGCTCCTTTTGAGATCACTATTCTTTGATCCTGGAAAGTGAAAGAAAGAAAGATGAGATGGCAAATGCATCAGAGATACCAGCATGGCTGGGGGCTGGGACCCCAGGTGGGGGGAAAAGGAGGAAGGAAGCTCCAACTGTCTCCTCCTTACTCCAGGTAAGCTACCTTTATTGAGTATAGACAAAGATGGTCACTTGCCAAAGCATTACCAAAGACACACTTGTGGAGAAGAAACAAGGCCACTTACATAAACTGTGTGGTTGTGCAGAAAAAACATACTTATATAAGCATTAGAGTTATGATTATATTATTCAGAATATACATCCTGGACAATTTACATCTGGGATCCTTGAGGTTTATACTTTTATACTCTTATACTACAGAGCTAGCCTGAAGGTATTTGCACCTCACACTGGTTAAACATTGTCCTGCCTTCTTTCTTTAAGTTTTCTTGAGTTGTTCCAGGAGGACTCCTGTTCTACTCCAAGTCTTTTTTGTTTTTCACCAGTCTATGTTCATCCTGAGGTGAAATTTTGTTCTGTTTGTGGGTGAAATCTAGAGAGCTTAAAATTTTCTGACCTACTCTATTATCTTCTCAGAATCCCTTGGAAGAATTTTAAAATTCCTTTTGGCCTCTGTTTCCTCATCTGAAAATTAAGGAGGTCACTTCTATGACCTTGAAGGACTACATCTTTCTCTTGCCATACTCCCCATGTACCCAATACCATTTTACCATTGATTTTTTCCATCATCTAGGACTTCTGCTAGCTTGTTGATTAAGACATCAAAATGTTTTTGCCTTTTCCTGTTTATTGATGATGCTTAACATTTTTAAGATGATCATGATAGTTTGTTTCTTTTGAAAACTATTACTGAAAACTTGTGATCATATATATTTGTGATAATTTGAAAATTTGTGATATCTATAGATTTTTATTGTAAGTTTTTAATATAAAAGGTTACTTTTACTCCACTTTTTTAAAAAAGGAGATATCAATACTATACAATATTAAAGGTTGATTATATACTAGGTGGTATATAATAGGATGATTTTTCTAAAAATTAAGCTATGGTGTGGTCATGTTGGTAGGAGTTCACTTTCCCATCCTATATCATTCAGCTCTGTATTTGAAGTAAAAAGATCTGAGAATCCTCATGCTATTAGCTACTATCTTTGTAAACCTTGACAAAATGACTTCATCTATGCTTTCAATTTTTCAAGTAAGATAATATTTATAAAAAGTGTTTAGCAGATTGTTGGCATTCTATAAATGCTTATTCTCTTCACATGTCTTTTATTTGTAAAGTAAGTGAATTAGCTCAAATGATGCTTTTTTCTCCCCCTCCTCCTGTTCTTCCACTTCCTCTTGCTCCTGCCTCTTTTACTGCTCTTGATCTTCCTCCATTCCCTTCTCTCAGAGTCCAGATATTCCTAAATTTAAATCCTGCCTTGACACTTACAAGCTTTGTGAACAGGGAAAAATCACAAATACTCCCAGAGTCTGAATTGCTTCATTTGTAAATGTGGCAATGCTTTATAGAGTATCAGACCCTACCTGTGGGTGTTCTGCTCATAGGAAGGTAAATTTTGAGAAACCTTGTCACATATCTTGAAGTTTACTGGCTAGATTTCTCTTGTAAGGGCTATGCCTTTGATCTAAATCACTCTTTCAAGGATTGGCCAATAATAAATCCAAGACCAGGCCTAATTTGGTCATTGCCTGGACTTTGATGGCTCAGAGTGAGCATAAAAAGTACTTATTTCTGCTTTGGCCAGAAATCCTGAGGGGTCTTCCTCTCCCAGATTGATTTTTTTTCAAACTAGGTAAACCTAAGAGACTAATTTTTGTCTACTTACCCAGCCTTAACCACTGAATGGATATTGGTTCTGTCAAACTGAGACCTAGAAAAGACCTTAACTTAAAAGGGCCAAGGTCTCCCACTGAATCCCTGGAGCTCTCTCCAGACTTTCTGATCTCTATTTGGCCATGGGACTCAGATGGCTCCAGAGGGGAGAATAAGGCTGGTGATTTAGCATAACCCTCTCTCATTTAAATTGAAATCACTTGAAAGTCATGGCATCACTTTCCTGATATCATGGTCATCTTTGAGGACAAAGGACAAATAACAAATGTTGGCACTAAAACCTTTGGTCCCTGTTCTACATGTGAGAATCAAATGAAGTCACACATTTAGCAAGTCTTGAATTCAGAATTATTTCCACTATACAATGTTGTCAAGGAACCTTAGGGCTTGTCCCATTAGGCAAAGGGGTGCCAGAGATGAGAGAAATCATAGGATTTACAGAAAGAAAAAATCAATTAGGGAGAAAAAGGAGATAAATGAATCTTAAATATTAAATTGTAGACATAGTCAATAGAAGGAAATAATTAAGGATAAAGAGTCAAGTAACAATAATATGGAATTGGTTTGCTATAAAAATACTCATATAGGGATAACTACAAGCATGAATCCAAAAGATGGTTTCTACTTGCCATTCTTAATTTTGTCCTTATTTGCAGACAATTCCATTTCTGTTTTGTAATAGAAAGAATACTGAACTTGGATTAAGGATATCATGGTGCACATCTTACCTTACATTTTTACTAATTGTGTGACCACAGATCAATCAACTAATAAATATTCATTAAGCATCTATTATATGCCCGAAGAAGTAGCTAGGAGATGGAGTGGATAGAATACCAGGCCTGAAATCAGGAAGACTCATTTTCCGAAGTTCAAATACAGCTTTACTTACTAGTTTTCATCCTGGACAAGTCACTTAACCCTATTTGTCTCAATTTCCTCAACTGTAGAAGGAGCTAGAGAAGGAAATGGCAAATCTCTCCAGTATCTTTGCCAAGACCCCAAATAGGGCAACAGAGTGCCAGATGTTTGTTTTGGGGAAAGAAAAATAGGAAAAAATATTAGTCACTATCTCAAAAAGCTTATATACACAAATAAATTAATCTCTTACAATGTCAATCTCCTCATCCATAAAATAGAAATAATATACATGTACTACCTGCCTTGCTGAATTGTTTTGAGAAAAGTGCCTTACAAATCTTAAAATATCATGGAAGTGTGAATTTAGAAATTTTTCTTGTCTTGAAAGTATTCATCTTGTCAATAGGTATTATTCAAGGTAATAATTAATTAATTAATTATTGAAGTGATAATAAAGGTACCAGGAATGGTAATATAGAATAGAAATATGAAATAGATTTGAGGCAGCATAATAATTCAATTGACACAAAAATTTTATTTCATAGGCATCCATTACAGGTACCAGAGATTGTGCTTTTTTTTATTATGTGGATAGCAAATGGGTTCAAATCAAACAGAACTAAGCAAGATAGAATCATAGGTAATTTGAGCAATTTGCTTTTAGGGGATACAACTTTTAATAGCTCAGGGGAACAGAGAAATGGGGGGGAGAGCAGGATCTTGGAAATAAGGCAAGGAAACAGGAAGATTTTGGTAGTACAAGGGAGGAGGGGAAAATAAAATTGGGATCTAGGGATTGTCAAGCCATGTGTTGAGATGTTGAGACTGTCTTAAGACAATCTGGGAAAAATGAGTTTATATCAAAATTCTCTCAAAAGTTGTTGTGGCCATCTTTAAAGATACTAACTAACCAGTCTGAGAAAACCTGAGTTCCCAACAAATTTGCTTTAAAAATTGGAGACAGAATGGATGAATTAATAATAAACTCTGAATGAAGGTGGCCTAGCCGTACCAGATCTAACATTATATTATAAAGCAGTGGTTACCAAAACCATTTGGTATTGGCTGAGAAATAGACTAGTTGATCAATGGAATAGGTTAAGTTCAAAGGACAAAACAGCCAATAACTTTAATAATCTAGTCTTTGACAAACTCAAAGACCCCAGTTTTGGGGATAAGAACTCACTATTTGACAAAAATTGCTGGGAAAATTGGAAATTAGTATGGCAGAAACTAGGCATTGACCCACACTTAACACCGTACAGCAAGATAAGATCAAAATGGGTTCATGACCTAGGCATAAAGAATGAGATTATAAATAAATTGGAAGAGCATAGGATAGTTTACCTCTCAGACCTGTGGAAGAGGAAGGAATTTATGACCAAAGAAGAACTAGAGATCATTATTGATCACAAAATAGAAAATTTCAGTAATATCAAATTGAAAAGTTTTTGTACAAACAAAACTAATGCAGACAAGATTAGAAGGGAAGCAATAAACTGGGAAAACATTTTTATAGTCAAACGTTCTGATAAAGACTTCATTTCCAAAATACATAGAGCATTGACTCTAATTTATAAGAAATCAAGCCATTCTCCAATTGATAAATGATCAAAGGATATGAACAGACAATTCTCAGACAGAGAAATTGAAACTATTTCTAGCCATATGAAAAGATGCGCGAAGTCATTATTAATCAGAGAAATGCAAATTAAGACAACTCTAAGATACCACTACACACCTGTCAGATTGGCTTGAATGACAAGGAAAGATAATGCAGAATGTTGGAGGGGATGTGGGAAAACAAGGACACTGATACATTGTTGGTGGAATTGTAAATACATCCAGCCATTCTGGAGAGCGACTTGGAACTATCCTCAAAAAGTTATCAAACTGTGCATACCTTTGATCCAGCTGTGTTTCTACTGGGCTTATATCCCAAAGAAATCTTAAAGAAGGGAAAGGGACCTGTATGTGCACGAATGTTTGTAGCAGTCTCTTTGTAGTGGCCAGAAACTGGAAACTGAGTGGATGCTCATCAATTGGAGAATGGCTGAATAAATTGTGATATATGAATATTATGGAATATTTTTGTTCGGTAAGAAATGACCAGCAGTAGGATTTCAGAAAGGCCTGGAGAGGCTTACATGAACTGATGCTGAGTGAAATGAGCAGGACCAGGAGATCATTATATACTTCAACAACAATACTATATGCTGATCAATTCTGATGGACATGGCCCTCTTCAACAATGAGATGAACCAAATCAGTTCCAAAAGAGCAATAATGAACTGAACCAACTACACCCAGCGAAAGAACTCTGGGAGATGACTAAGAACCATTACATAGAATTCCCAATCCCTCTATTTTTTTCCTCCTGCATTTTTGATTTCCTTCACAGGCTAATAGCACACTATTTCAAACTCTTTTTGCACAGCAAAATAACTGTTAGGACATGTATGCTTATATTGTATTTAATTTATACTTTAACATACTTAGCATGTATTGGTCAACCTGCCATCACGGGGAGGGGATGGGGGAAGGAGGGGAAAAATTGGAACAAAAGGTTTGGCATTTGTCAATGCTGCAAAATTACCTATGCATATAACTTGTAAATAAAAAGCTATAATAAAAAAATAAGCATAATAATAAACTCTGGCTTCACATGATCATATAACACTATAGTCTGGGACAACTGATCTGATTATGATTAATAAAGGAACAGAATGGGCTCATTTTTATTAATTTCTGAGAATAAGCTGGATTCAGCCCACAAGTTGGACCAGAATTCCCATCAATGATGATTGAGATCAGCTTATCCATCAGCTAAAAGTAAAAAAAGGATCAAGATTAGGGTAAGGGAGAAAAAAATCACAGTTCCTTCTCAGCCCCACCCTTGCTTCCTCAGCAATTTTATAATTCTGCACAAACTTTATATGCAGCTTTGAAGTAAGATATTTATTGACTACTTGACTAAGGTATTATGATTAAGATAACTTTATGACCAATATTGAAAATAGACTTGAAACAAGAGATTGAGCATTAGGATTGGAGAGAAGGAGAAGGTAACAGTTATTAATAAAGCACCTGCTATGTACCAGGTGCTATGCTAAATGCTTTACAAATGTTATTTTACTTGAGATAACAATTGTAAGTATTTATTGGAGAGGAAGAATGGATTAAAAGAGAAGGAAGAATAACTAGATAAATACAGTAGTCATCTACAGACTGGGTTCCCTTTTATTCAGATTCTTTCATAAGATGATTAATGTATAAATATATTTAATGTGATTTTACATGTATAAGCCTATATCAGATTGCTTGCTGCCATGGGAAGGGAGGAGGGAGTGAAGGGAGGAAGAAAAATTTGGAATTTAAAATCTTACAAAAAATGAATATTGAAAACTGTCTTCACATTGTACTTAGGGAAAAAAATACTATGTAGTGCAAAAAAGAAAGAAAGAAAAAAGAAAATAACTCCTTAGAAGTTAGGATTGACCAAGTGGAAGAAAGAAACAATTCAGATATCAGGGAGCTACAATCAAGATTACACAGGATTTAGCAACATTAAAGGATTAGAAGTCATGGTACATGATATTCCAAAAGGCAAAGGATCGAAGATTACAACCAAGACTCACCTAACTAGAGAAGTTAAGCATAAAGAGAGAGGGGAAATGAATTGAAGGAAAAGTGCCCAAACTGGGGGAAGAAGTAGACAAAAACAAAACACTAGTGAGGAAGGAACAGGTGAAGGCAGAGAGAGGACAAAAAGGAGAAAAAATAAGATGGAAGAAAATACAAAGTTAGTAACCATATCTGTGAATATGAATTGGATGAACTCTCCCATAAAATGGAAGCAGATAGTAGAGTGGATTTAAAAAAAAAAAAAAAAAAAAAAAAAACTAGGATCCTACAATATGTTGTTTAGAAGAAACACACTTGAAGCAGAGAGACACACACATGAAGCAGAGAGACACACAAAGAGTAAAAGTAAGGACTGGAGCAGAATCTATTATGCCTCAAGGAACAGAAATTCTAATCTTAGACAAAGTAAAAGCAAAAGCAAAAGCAAATCTAATAAAAAGACATAAGGAAGGAAATATCTTGCCAAGAGTACCATCGAAAATGAAGTAATGTCAATACAAAACTATTCTCATAGAGGATCTCAATTGTCTCCTCTCAGAACTTGATAAATCCAACCACAAAATAAACAAGAAAAAAGCTAAGGGAGTGAATAGAAGATTAGAAAACTTAGATATGACAGACCTTTGGAGAAAACTGAGTTGATACAAAAAGGAATATACTTTTTTTTAGCAGCATATGGAACCTACACAAAACTGAAGGTGTATTAGGGTATAAAACCTTCAAAATAAAATGTAGAAAGGCAAAAATATTAAATATGTTCTTTTGGGATTGTAATGCAATAAAAATTACATTCAACAAAGGGCAAGTAGATTAAAAGTTTACTGGAAACTAATCAAATACTAAAATATAAGTGGATCTAAGAATAAATCACATAAATAATCAATAATTTCATTAATGAGAATGACAACACTGATTAACAGAAAAGGAAATAAATTACTTAAATAGTTCCATTTTAGAAAAAGAAATAGAACAAGCTATTAATCAACTTCCTAAAAAAAAAAAATCCCCAGGACCAGATGGATTTACATGTGAATTCTACTAAACATTTAAAGAACAATTAACTCCAATACTATGTAAACTATTTGAAAAAATAGGGAATGAAGGACTCCTACCAAATTCCTTTTATGACACAGACATGGTACTGATACCTAAACCAGGTAGGACGAAAACAGATCAAGAAAATTATAGACCAATTTCCCTAATGAATATTGATGCAAAAATCTTAAATAAAATATTAGGAAAGAGATTACAGATAATCATTCCCAGGAAAAGTACACCATGACCAAGTAGGATTTATATCAGGAATGCAGGGCTGGTTCAATATTAGGAAAACTATTAGCATAATTGACTATATCAATAACCACATTAACCAAAAAAAATATGATTATCTCAATAGATGCAGAAAAAGCATTTGGTAAAATCCAACACCCATTTTCTATTAAAAACACTAGAGAGTATAAGAATAAATGAACTTTTCCTTAAAATAGTCAGTAGCATCTAATTAAAACATCATCAAGCATTATATGTAATGGGGATAAACTAAAGCCATTCCCAATAAGATCAGGGGTGAAACAAGGTTGCCCACTATCACCAATGCAATTCAATATTGTATTAGAAATGCTAGCCTTGGCGACAAGAGAAGAAAAAGAGATTAAAGGAATTAGAGTAGGTAATGAGGAAACCAAATTATCACTCTTTGCAGATGATATGATGGTATACTTAGAGAACCCCAGAGAATCACCTAAAAGCTATTAGAAATAATCCACAACTTTAGCAAAATTACAGGATACAAAATAAATCCATATAAATCATCAGCATTCTTATACATCACTAACAAAATCCAACAGCATGAGATACAAAGAGAAATTCCATTTAAAATAACTGCCAGTAGTATAAAATATTTGGGAATTTATCTGCCAAGGGAAAGTCAGGAACTATATAAGCAAAACTACAAAACACTTTCCACACAAATAAAGCCAGATCTAAGCAATTGGAAAAATATCAAGGGCTCATGGATAGGTAGAGCAAATATAATAAAGATGACAATACTCCCTAAACTAATCTATTTATTTAGTGCTATACCAATTAGACTCCCAAGAAACTATCTTACTGAACTAGAAAAAATAACAAGAAAATTCATCTGGAAGAACAAAAGGTCAAGAATTTCAAAGGAATTAATGAAGAGAAAAGCAAATGAAGGCAACCTAGTACCAGATCTAAAACTATATTATAAAGCAGTGGTCATCAAACCATTTGATACTGGCTAAGAAATAGAGAAGTTGATCATTGAAATAGATTAGGTTCATAGAACAAAATAACCAATGACTATAACAATTTAGTATTTGACAAACCCAAAGGCCCCACCTTTTGGGATAAGAATTTACTATTTGACAAAAACTGCTGGGAAAATTAGAATCTAGTATGGCAGAAAGTAGGTATAGATCCACACCTAACATTGTACATCAAGATAAGGTCAAAATGGGTTCATGATCTAGACATATACTATAGACTATAAACAAATTAGGAGAACATAGAATAGTTTACCTCTCAGATTTGTGGAGGAGGAAGGAATTTGTGACCAAAGAAAAACTAGAGGTCATTATTGATCATAAAATAGATAATTTTGATTATATTAAGTTAAAAAAAAAAGATAGATAAACCATTGGCTAATTTAGCTTTTTTTAAAAAAGAATAAGACCAAAATCCCAGTTTCAAAAATGAAAAGATTGAAATCACCACCCATGAAGAAGAAATTAAGACAATCAATCAGAAATATTTTACCCAAATATATACAATAATTCTGACAATCATTTACAAAATATAAATTACTCAGATTAACAGATCAGGAAATAGAATACCTAAATAAATCCATCTTAGAAAAAAGGAACAAGCCATTGATTAATTCCTTAAGCAAAATCTCTCAGGGCCAGATGGGTTCACAAATGATTCTATAAAATATTCAAAGAAAACTTAATTCCAATACTATATAACCTATTTGGACAAAATAGGTGAAGAAGGAGTTTTACCCAACACATATATGGTGGTGATATCTAAACCAGCATGTCGCCCAATTGGGGAAAGGCTAAACAAGTTGGGGTATGTGAACATAATGGAATAATGTGCAGGAAGAAATGTGATTTTAGAAAAACCTATAAAAACTTGTATGAAGTGAAAGTGAAATGAGCAGAACCAGGAAAACTCTATGTTTTGATCAATATAATCAACCATGAATGACTGTGATCTTTTCAGTAACATAATGATCTAAGACAAGTACAAAGAATGGAAAATGCTGTCCATATCCTGACAAAGTGCTGATGGACTCTGAAAGCATATCAAAGCATACTTTTTCTTACTAATTTCATTTTTTTTTGTTTTGCTTTTGCTTTGATCTGTTTCTTCTTTCACAACTGTGACTAATATGAAAATATGTTTAACATAATTGCATATAATATAATATATATCAAATTACCTTCCATTTTAGGAAGAGAAAGGAAAGAGGGAGAACTCAAAATCCTGTAAAAATAAATCCTAAAAAGTGTCTTGATGTGTAATTGGGAAAAGAAATTTATTTAAAAAGCACCTTCTCAATAAAAAGAAGAAAAAAATTGTAAAGATATGGACAGTTCAATGAAATCACCTATATTTAGGTATTCTCTCCAATAGTGGTTTTTTCTAAATCTCTATATGTATATATTGTATTGCTGTATATATATATAGCAATTACCAATGGAATACAGAATCTATCCTATGTATCTGGTGTGGGATGTGTTCAGGAAAAACTAATACCTATGGGTGAAGGCTGCCAATATTGGAGTTCTTGTTCTTCTCAAAACACAGGGCTTAGAGGCTTAGAGCCCTTCGGATATCTCCAAATCCAAAGGTTCTGATCCTTCAGCCTCTGCCTCTGCTTTCTTCAGCCTCCAGCCAGCTCCATTCTTCATGTCATTCCAGTGAAATCTCCCCGAGAGCCTCTGTCTGTTTCTTTTATCCAAGAGGGAGGAATTGTGGGATAGGAGAGAGAGGGATTGTGGGTTTTCTCCCATAGTGCTCTCTGGCCCAAAGAGCTTCAAGGGAGGTGTGAACTCATTGAACTCCAATGAGTAAAGGTGTGAACACAAGCCTTGTATTAATTAGTTCTACTTAGTACCTTGTTTCAGGTTCTGCCCAAAACATCTTCTTGTAAGGATTCCAACATCTCCCCCTTTCTTTTGTTAGATGAAAACACCAAAGGAAATAGGAAATCTAATCAGATTAGTGGGTTTCTGAAGGGGTACACATAAATCCATCAATATGGGCCAGAACTTTGTAACCGATATACATGGTATACATAAATCCATCAATATGGGAGGCATTATACATAATTTATATAAGCACATAGCAATATAACACAGGCTAGTAGTAATGTAACAACATGAATCAACCTGAAGATTTACACATGTCCATAAGTCCTAGAAATAGTCCATAAGCAATCCATTGTCCATTAGTTCATGTGCCAGGAATCTAATAATTCTTGTAAGCTCTGAAGTACTGCAAAAGGTCTCATCAACAATTTTTCATCTCAGGGAACCCAATGATTTCTGAAGATTTTAAGAGTCCTTTTGACAGTCTCATTGTCAGCCATCTGATTCTTTCTTCATCTGTGGAAATATAAGCAGATCCTCTTCCCCAAGCAGTTAACCTAATTCCCTTCTACCATCAGGTTGCTTCCTGGCTGGTTGACTGTGTAATCCCCTTCTCCCATCATATGGCTTTCTGGCTGATTGGTCATGTCTGGGTACTGAACTTCTAGGCACTCTCTGGGTGCACCATTGGCTGCCATCATGCCCCAAGTATTTTTTGCCTTGGGCCCTGGGGCTGGGCCCCTCATCCCATTTCCCTGAATCTGTCTGCATTCTGAGGCCCAATGGAAGCCTCTGTTCCATTTTGGACATGGGGTTTTGGGTTTTCTCTCACCCCATCTTCTCACTCTATCTCCATATTTACAATGAGCTCTCAAATGTCCAACTTTTCCACATTGAAAACATCGACAAGTTTCTCTATAATTCCTTTGCCAAGAAGGACCTTGTCTTTCCATGTTCATCATAGTTTGGGCATAATAAGCATTTATGTCCACTGTGGCACAGCGTCTTATGATCTCTTCTAAAGGAGCATTTTTGTCTAGCCCCCATATAATTCTTTTGCAAACCTCACTGGCATTTTCCTTAGCCAAATGTTTAGTCATTATTTCTGTTGCTGCATTGTCTCCAATGGTTCTTATTACAGCTGTTTGTAAATGTCCCACAAAATCTGCAAAAGGTTCATTGGGACCTTGCTCTATTTTTGTGAAAGCATTATTTCCATCTTTCTGTCCAGGGAGAGAATTCCAAGCTTTTATTGCAGCCTTAGAAATTTGCTCATACACTGTTATGGGATAATAAATCTGTTCTGAACTCTCTGCATACTGACCTTGACCAGCTAGTTGGTCAAAAGTGATTTGTCCAATAGTTCCTGTTTGCCCATTGCGTTGGGCTTGAATCCTACATAATTCATGAAACTCTGAAAGCCACAATAAATTTTGTCCCGGTTCAAGACATGTTTTAGCGATGGATTTCCAGTCATTCGGGGTTAAGATTTTATAAGACAAATTATCCAGTAACATCTTCACATAAGATGATGTAGCCCCATAAAGAGTGCAACCCTTTTTCAAATCTTTAATTTTTTCCAAATTAAAAGGAGTGTATCTTCTCCCTTTTTGACCTGAGGAGTTGAGCTCTTCAATCACAGGATATGTATTTATAAAATCAGATATATCTTCTCCTTCATTTTTTGCTTTAATTAATGCTTTTTCTAATCTTGTCAAATTCTGCTTTACAGGAGAAGCTGACTGTGTTTCTGTCTCTCTCCCTCCCCCTTGTTCCACACATGAAGGGTTAATTGCAGGGGGAGGGTCATGAGATGTGGAATCATCTAATTCCTCCTGCTGTGAAGTATCACACTCAGAATTGTAATTAACTCCATTCTCATCTGATTCATTCTCCTTTTCACCCAGTAAAGTTGGTACTTCTTCCTCCTGTACTTTCCTTTTCATCATTCTATCACTTAAATAACTTCTTATAGCCAATTGTATTACATTATATGTATTAATTATTGAGTTAGGCCCATTTTTATCATAGAATTGACAAAGATCCTCCCCAACCAATTTCCATTCATTTAGATCTAATTCCTTATCAAGAGAGAAACAAGGACATATATCCTTTACAGTTTGTAAAAATTCAGTGATTTGCTGTAAACTTATAATTAAACCTTGGCTTTCCATAACTTTGACAATGCTCTCTAAACATTTTCCTTGAATAGAAACAGGCTGTTTTCTAAATATCTGTCCCATCTTAGCTGAAATTCTACTTTAACTCTTCTAACAAAATTTCTTTGTTGAACTCACCCTAATTTCTGGGTTGAAGAGTCTTTTCCACTGGATCAGGATCAGAGGCTTTTCCACTTGAATCAGGATCAGAGGCTTTTCCACTTGAATCAGGATCGGAGCTTTTCCACTGAAATCCACTGAGGGGGGGGGGGGGTCTGTTAGCCCCACGTTGGGCGCCAAAATGTTGGAGTTCAAATGTTGGAGTTCTTGTTCTTCTCAAAACACAGGGCTTAGAGGCTTAGAGCCCTTCGGATGTCTCCAAATCCAAAGGTTCTGATCCTTCAGCCTCTGCCTCTGCTTTCTTCAGCCTCCAGCCAGCTCCATTCTTCATGTCATTCCAGTGAAATCTCCCCGAGAGCCTCTGTCTGTTTCTTTTATCCAAGAGGGAGGAATTGTGGGATACGAGAGAGAGGGATTGTGGGTTTTCTCCCATAGTGTTCTCTGGCCCAAAGAGCTTCAAGGGAGGTGTGAACTCATTGAACTCCAATGAGTAAAGGTGTGAACACAAGCCTTGTATTAATTAGTTCTACTTAGTACCTTGTTTCAGGTTCTGCCCAAAACATCTTCTTGTAAGGATTCCAACAGCTTTCCATCTGCTTTGGTGTCCATCTGCTTTCATCTGTGTCTCCAAGAAGATGTAGCATTCACAGTGGCCACATTCCAGTAAACCATTTCATCAGGGAAGTGTCTCTCCCAAGCATGTTGTCTTCCCCTGGTAGAATGGGCTGATGAGAACAATTTGTTCCAACAGCCATGAAGGTAGGTGAAGCAGGTGTTTTGGAGCCCTTAGAGCTTGGTTAGACATGGAAGACACCAAGGTTATCCACTGAATCCTGAGTTATCACCCATAGACTTGATTCTGTCCTGCCACTGTACAATAGTGGCTTTAGAAGAGAGAGTAAGGCTGATGACTTCAGGCAACTCTGCCTCACAAATCCAATTCACCCACGAATCACAAGACATTACCAAAAAACATCCAGGGTTTAATCTACTGTCTATTCACCAAATAGGATCTTCAAAATCCATTTTTTTTTCCATTTTGGCATGCATTTTCCTTATTGCTTATGTATCTTCAAAAGTTTCCAATCTAGGTATATTGATTGTATAGGTCCTTCTTGAATGTCAATATAAACACTACAGGTATTATTGCCAGAAGTATTTATCTCAGTAATAAATATATTTTAAAGCATATTTTATGTTTTTCAAGCCATTTTGTTAGCCTTATAACAGGTTTAGGGAAATAAAATCTTTTTAATCTCTTGAAAATTGATGTACTGATGATGAATATGTGCTCATAATCTTAGACTATCTTTTTAACATCTTATTAAGATCAACATCTCCTCTTTCCTGGATTTTTCTCTTCTTTTAGTCTCTTGCCTTCACACAGGTACAAAATAATTGTTTTAAGGAAACTGATAGAAGCAACAATTGTTTTATGTAGACTATTCTGGTTCTTTAATAGGGAGGAGATTTGATTTCCTTTCTGTTTGAAGAGGAAAAAAAAATTCAAGCTCTGGGAAAGAAGGTATTAGAATTTTCTCTTTAACTCCTCTGTCCTTTGAGAATGTGATGATAATATGGTGGAGAAGAAAATAATATTTAATTTGATATTGGTAATCTTTTTAAAAGGATTATTTTAATAAATTATCAGTGAAATTGTTTGCATTGTATTTTATGGCCCATAAATTTCTTATTTCATTTAAACTGCCAACTCTGAATCATTAAGCTTGCCTAGGTTAGAGATGGTCCAGTATAACAGTTCTGGCCACATCACTGCTCCGTTCAAAAAGCTTCACTGTAGTTATACCAATTAAATTGTCAAGAGAGTATTTTTAGAGCCAAATGAAATAGGAACAAAAATAATTTGTAGGAACAAATGGTCAAGAGTTTTGAGGAATATTTTTTACATAGGAAAAAATTGTATTGCAAAGCAGTAAACATTAAAACTATTTGGTTCTTGTTAAAAAATAGAAATAACCAAGACAAGAAAGACTTAGACATAAATGAACATAATAATCCTAACAATGCAAACTATTGGACAGATGACTCCTTCAATAAAAATGGCTGAGAAAGTGAAAAGGGCTTTGGTAGAATATATTTCTATCAACATTTTACAATATATACCAGAATAAGTGTGGAAATGGAAAATCAATCTAAAAAACTATTTAAAATACAGGAAAATAGAAGGAAGCAACTTTCACAAATATGATTAGGAGGATAACTAATAAGAAGATAGATTACAAATGATAAAAATAGGCAGTTTGGAATGCATAAAATTTAAAAGCTTTTTTTTTTTTTTTTTTTTTTTTTTTAAGAGAAAAGCTAATATATAACAGAAAGAAAAACTAGTGATTGGGTGAAAAAAACAATCAAGCAAACTTTGAAGAAAGCATTTTTTGATAAATGTTTGGCATCTGAATTAACTCAAATTCATTAGAACTAAATGCTATCTACTAATAGATGTACCCAAAATACATAATTTTAGAAATTAATATCATGAAAAAAAGTTACAAGTAACATACAAGAGAAATGCAAATTAAAGCATCTCTAAGCATTCATCTGAGGCCTATCAAATTGTCAAAGATGATAAAAAGCAAAAACAGTCAACACAGAAAAGGCTATGGGAAAAATGTCATAATAATACAAATTTTGAGAAGATATGTGCTGATCTAACCATTATGAAAATCTAAAGTCACTAAACTAGCCATACGCTTTGCCCCAGCATCCTATTCTGGGGCATATAACCTTAAGAAGAAAAACAATCTATACAATTTAAGCTAAATCTGTCAAATATGTGCTTTATTGTTTTATAAACATTTTATTTGGAGAGAGATTCTGGCCAGAATTTTCTCTATTAAAAAAAATCAGATGATCAAAGCAATTTCCAACTCACATATATAGTAATTTTGAAACAAAAGGTGAAGAAATTCCCCCAAAATGAATAGATTTCATAATAATAAAAAGCACATAATTTTTATTAGTTTCAATTGAGTTATTTAATCAAAATGAATAATAGTAATATTAATGTTGGCGCAAATACATTTAAGGTCTGGTCTCTGATAAACAGAAGGGATACTTCCTTTCTCAATATTGTTAACAATAAATAGAGGGAAGCAGCTAAGTGGCACAATGGATAGAGCACTAGCCCTGAAGTCAAAAGGATCTGAGTTCAAATCTGCTCTCAGACACCTAACACTTCCTAGCTGTGTGACTCTGGGCAAGTCACTTAACTCCAATTGCCTCAGGGGGAAAACCAAAACAAAACAAACAATAAACTCTTTATCTGGTCAGTGATGAAAAACAGAATATTCGTTTCAGTGAGTTGATCTTTCATAAACTCCTTCTATATCTAATTTCTGTCTTTTGGAAGAACTAAAATAATGCCCTAAAGTTATTGTTTTCCTTTCAAGGTAGACCACAGATATTGTCACAACATTAGAATTTAGTTTTTATAACATATTGGAGATCTTAGTCTTGCTTACTTCCACAGTTTCAAGAAGGGAAGGAGAAAGGAAAGGGAATACTGTATTTATACAGTATATTATGTAGCTTAGTACCTAGTTTGTACCAAGCACCGTG
Organism: Antechinus flavipes; assembly: GCF_016432865.1. Lineage (NCBI taxonomy): Eukaryota > Metazoa > Chordata > Mammalia > Dasyuromorphia > Dasyuridae > Antechinus > Antechinus flavipes. The sequence continues at coordinate 209,829,211 of NC_067400.1, read as the reverse complement.
CTTAGCACTTTATAAATATTATCTTATTTGATCCTCCCAACAGCCCTCTGAGGTATGTACTCTAATTTTCCACTTTTTACAGGTAAGGACACTGAGACAACAGATGTTACATGACTTGCCAGGGTCACCCACTTTTAATCCAGGACTTCCTGACTTTAGGTCTAGTACTCTGTCTTAGCAAAGTGTTCACAGCATTCTCTGTCACATAGTGACTGTGTGACTGAATAGTTCTCAGCAATAGTGACTCTCAGCACCCCAGAAAAATCTCTAAGACTAAGTTGTAGAGCAGTTACCAATTTGCATTAGTACAAAGAATTTCCTTACCAGAAGTTCCCCTCACTAAGAAAGTAATTAATTGAATCAAAAGGCCAAAAAAGTTATTAAAGTAATTATTTAATTAGCAAAATAAAGCAAACAACATCACACTAAAACTTGGAAACAAAGAATATTCCCACTAATTGGGGTATGTGAACAAATTGTGATATAGAACTATAATGGAATAATATTTCAAAGGGTCACAAGGAATTCAGAAAAATATGGGAAGTAGTGTGTGTGTGCATGCGTGTGTGTGTGTGTGTGTGTGTGTGTGTGTGTTGGATACTGATGAAGAATAAAGAAAGTTAAAGCTTTGACAACAGAATTAAAATCAAATATAACGATCATTTTGGTTTTAGATGATCAATGTTGGAACAAATTATAGGTGGAAAATTAAAGGTGGAAAGATATGTTATCATATATGATTGTTGTTTTAGATGGAGGAAGTCTTTTGTTACAAAGGAAATAACATTAGAATTTATTTTTAAAATTTATTATTAGAATTAATATAATTATACTTATATCATTTAATTTAAAATATTTGTTATTATAATAATTAATGTCAAATTATTTATAAGTTATTGATTTGTTATAACATAAATAATATAATGATAATTAATATTATTAATAAAAGTCCTCTGCAAAGGAAAGGAATAGATTATTTGGAAGAGAATATAGTAGGAAAAAAAAGAAAATGGATAAAACACTTTAAAAAAAACTTTTAAATCTAAAAGTTTTATGCATTCTGCAATTTGATCATTCTATAGTTATTTGAAAGACATGAATAATATATGTTTCTTGTTATATAAATTGCTTGTTGACTTTTAAAAATATTTTTCTTAAGTTATCAGCTTATCTCTCTCTTCCCTTTCATTATTAAGCCTCTAGAAAGAAGTATTTCTACTCAGTGCCTACACTTCCTTCTTACAATTTTGGATTCTACCACTACAATACTTAAAACTGTTCTCTCAAAGATTACTAATAATTTCTTAGTAGCAAATCTGATAGCCTTTTGTTCAGTCACCTTAATCTCTCTGCAGCTTTTAAATGTTGACTTCCCCTTTAATCTAGATACTCTTTCCCTTCAAAGACCACGATATTATGCTCTCCTTATTTTTCTTCTTTCTGATCTCTTTTCATTTTCCCTTGCCAGATTATCTTCTATTCTTCTCATAAGCCTTCTCTTCTTTTTATGAATCTCCTTTCCCTCCTTTCCTTCCTTCATCCTTTTCTCCCTCCTTTCTTCCCTCCTTTTCTTTTTTTCCTTTTCTTCCTTCTTTTCCTTTCTTTCATCTATCTTTTTATCACTATGTTCTGTCTCTTTCTCTTTATCTCTCTGTGTCTCTGTCTCTTTACCTCTGTCTCTCTCTGTGATTCTGTCTTTCTCATCTTCTATTGGATGTCCAAGTAATATATCAGTGGTGGGATGAGATGGTAATAAATGTTGTTCAGCCACTCCTATTAGAAAAACCTGTTTATCCTTACCCTGTTGCTGACTCATTGCCTAGATGGATTTCCCATTATAAACATCCTCTTTGCTTTATGAAGTTAAAACAAATGTACATATAATCCTCTCTACTTTCTTTCTTTCTTTCTTTCTTTTTAACTCTGAGCCCCCAGTCAGATACATTACTTTACCAAAATGAGTGTAAAATTTCTCTTTTTTCCAGAAATGCTTTCTTCTCAACTGCATTCTCCCAAGTATATCCCCAATAACTACATTCAGTCATAAATATCGAGTTAACACTGTTTATAAAGACAAAATAAACATTTACAACAAATAAAAATAGACTTTGTGTCTGAATTTTTGGGAAAGGGGGAGCTTCAATCCTTCCAAAAGGATTCCAAAGGGATATAGGAAAAATAGAATCATAGCCTTGAGGGCTATTGCTGAGAATTCAGCAATGAAACATTGGTCCTTAAACCCCTTTGTCTGATCAGTTTGTTCCAAAGATCTTGGCATCCCTTCTTGTGGCAGCTTCTGTCCTGAATTCAGAGAATCTTAAGGCCCCTTCTGCTTCAGCTCTAACCTCAGCTAAAGCTCTTGGCTAGCATACTGCTGTATTTGTTTTTTCAAAAACATTAATGTATTGTTGCTGGAAATGTGAACTGATCCAATCATTTTGGAGAGCAATTTGGAACTAAACCCAAAGGGCTATAAAACTGTGCATATTCTGATTCACCAGTACACTGTTATGTGTACACACCAAAGGGAAAAAATGGAAAAGAACCTATTTGTACAAAACTATTTATAATGGCTCTTTTTGTGGTATTAAGAATTAAAAATTGAGGAGATACCCATCAACTGGGGAATGAATGACTGAACAAGTTATGATAAATGATTATAATGACAAGAAATGTACTGCAAAAAATGACAAGCAGAATTAGTTCAGAAAAACCTGGAAAAACTTAGATGAACTGACACAAAGTGAAGTGAGCAGAACCAGGAGAACCTTGTAGAGAGTAACAGCAATATTATACAATGAAGAACTGTGAGTGACTTAGCTATTCTCAGCAATATAGTGGTCTAAGACAACCCCAAAGGACTCATGATGAAGCACAAGTTTCCTCCAGAGAAAGAACTGAATACAAACTAAAGCATGTTGTTTTTCTTCTTCCTCCCTCCTTCCTTCCTTCCTTCCTTCCTTTCCTCCTTCCCTTCCTCCTTCCTTTCTTCCCTCCCTCTCTCCTTCCTTCCTTCCCTCCTTTCCTCCTTCTTTCCTTCCTTCCTTCCTTCCCTCCTTCCTTCAGTCCCTCCCTCTTTCCCTCCTTCCTTCCTTCCTCTTCTCCTTCCCTCCTTCCTTCTTCTCCTCCTTCCCTCCTTCCTTCCTTCTTTCCCTCCTTCTTTTCTTCCTTCTCTCCTTCCTTTCTTCTTTCCTTCCTTCCTTCCTTCCCTTCTTCCTTCCTTCCTTCTTCCCTTCCTTTCTTCTTTCCCTCCTTCCCTACTTTGCCTTCTTGTACAAAATAACTAATATGGAAATGTTTTACATGATTGCACATGTATAATCTATATCAAATTGCTTACCGTGGAAGAGGAGGCAGGGGAGGAAAGGATAGAATTTGGGACTTGAAACTTTAAAAAAAAATTGTTTAAAATTATTTTAACATGCATTTGGTAAAAAAAAAAAAAAAATCTTTCCACTTTTGCTACTCAAGGGTTTTGACTAAGCCTTAACATCTTGCAACAGGAGAGAGAATAAGGTCTACTGGAAAAGATATTTAAAGCATTAGAGTTAACTTTTCTTGGTAAAACTGGATTCTCAATTAGAGACCTCACCCTAACTTTTGGTGACTTTTATATTTTCCAAATCCTCATCTGTGGAATAGAGGCCATAAATAACCATTCAATGAACATTTTCCTAGAAATCACCAGTTTGGTATTTGGTATTCCCCAGTTATGGTGTGTGTATGTGTATGTTTGTGTGTATGTGTGCATGTCTATGCACATGTGGATGCATGCAAGCATGCATGTGAACTCTACTTTGAGTCCATGCAAATGAATGGATAGGGAAAAAAGATAGAGAAGCAATCCATGCCCTGGTGGCAAGTTTATTGTCTTTGCTGGCTACTCACAAGGTTTCCTACTCTTTCCATATAGAAATTCACTATTTAAAGATAAGTTAGGCTGGGTGGTTCAGTGGATAGAATGCTGGACCTGGAGTCAGGAAGACCTGAATTCAAATGTGACCTCAGAAACTTATTAGCTATGAAAACCTGAGCTAGTGACTTAATCTCTGTCCACTGGAGAAGGAAATGGCAACCATTCTATTATTTTTACCAAGGAAACCTCCTAATGGGGTTGCAAAAAGTCATTCTTTGACTGAACAACCACATTCGAAGGCTAATCACATGCTTTCCAAGTACAAGTGATCTAACTCGAAATTTTACATTCTTTCAAAATATTTAAAGAATCTGAAAGGGTCTCACCCTTCACAAAATGCATTTTGAATTGTGATGCCCATTTAGTAGATAACTCAAAATCTATATATCACTCCTCAATTTTTCTTCTGAGTTCTTGTCCTTCATTTTTTTCTGTATGTGATGCATGTTACCTAAATGTTTCACAGACTTTTGAAGTTGTGTGTCCAAAATGGAACCCTTTTTTTCCCTCAAACTTACTCTGTATTTAACATATCTATTTATGAGAACTTAATCATTCTCATGTTCATATTCCATAACCCCATGGTCTTCCTTATATATTTCCTTTCCTTCAGTCTCCTATCCATTTCATTGTCATTTCTTCTTGTATTTCTGTTCACAGTATCATTTGTATGCATCTCTTTCTCTATGTGTACATAGCCACCATTTTAGCAAATCAACTCTTGCCTGGGACTATTACACTAGTTTCTTAGTTCTTTTTTGTACTTCCATTCTCTAGCTTTCTCCATACATTCTTCATATAAAGGAAGAAATCTAAGGGACATCGTAATTATTTTAGTTCCCTACTCAAAAATCTTCTCCCTTTCTATGCCTATAGAATAATATTAAACTCCTCTGTTTACTATTTAAAGCGTTTCATAGTATGATTCCAATTTACCTTTTCAGCCACATAATTATTCCACTTTCCTTTATAAGTCCATTTTTCAATCAAATGGAACTACAATTAGACATTCTATCTTCTCAGCTGCATTTGCATGAGCTATTCCTCATGTTTGGAATACATTATTCATCTCCCACTTTCAAAAACCTGATCTTTCAAAGATTAATTTAGCCTTTGTGGATTCACTACTACCTATTGCTAGTACTCTCATTTGTTAGACTAACTTCTGTTTATTTGCCCATTTATATCCTGTGGGGTTTGTTTTACAGTGAAAATTAGGATTGGGATTAAAGTGGGGATGAAGTTATGGATGGGATTAGGATTGTTGATAGGATATGAATTACCTTTGGGATTGTTACAGGAAAGTAACTAATGTCTATTCAAACTAATGCTTGAAACCAATTAAAAGTCCATCTAAAGAAAGGCAATAACAAATCCATGAGTTTCAAGGTATTCTATTGAATTAGATTGTTTAATTTCTACAGAGCTTCTGCATTACATTATTGCCCCCAGAGGGTCAGGATTAGTCAGACAAATTCAGTCATGGATACCTTACTGAAATATCACAGTCTTTAGTGTGAGGCACAGAATTTGCTGGCACTCATCTTGAGCTTTCCCTATCTCCAAATGTGTAATAATGGAAACATTATTATTTTCCACATCCTGTTTCTCTTCAGCGAGGCACTTGAGGTCAAACTTGGATTAAAACTGTTAAGATGCTAAGGTAAGCAAACAAACTGAATCCTTAGCTTGACGTAACAACAATCCTTTGCACTTATCCTCTGGATGATCTCTGTGGCAATATCACTTATTATTGTATTGCTTTGACTAGTACCAGACAAGTCGTAGTCTAGACATGAAGCTTTGCTATGAATCAAACTTGTCTGATTGTTGCTGTTATTCCTCAGTCAGTGCTATAATCACTGTATAGTTATTGGTATAGGTATTAAGATCTCACATTGCCTTGGGCCTCCTTATTAGTGGCAAGGCCTGGGTATATGTGTCTAATATGCCTCTTGCAAGCCATTCACCTTATTTTGAAATTAAAATTTTTTTGATTTCTGACTATCCTGTCTCTAGCCTGCTTTGTTCAATTCTGACCATCCTAGGTAACAAAACATACTTTTATTTTATGGTCAAGCTTTCTCTACCATTTCTCAGTCATGAAAGTGAGAGTAAAGATCAGAATTAGGTTATTTATTTTTAGTGAGCATATGTCCTATATGCTTAAGACCTTAAGTTCAAAGTGGTATTGATAAGGGTAAGGTTCCTGGTGGTCAAGGAGTTAAATGATGAGGTTAGTGGCAGATTTGGGGTTCAAGGAACCAAATGAAGAGATTTGGCTCCCCTAGATTTCCCTAGGATTCAGCACAGGGTAGGGAGTTGTGGGAACCCCGTCTGGTAGTGCAGAGGTCCTTCATAAAGGAATTTACGAATCCAAAAATCTAGACTGGTAAAAGAAGTTTATTATTGGCATTGGGAAGTCAGCCTTTGCTAATGCATGAATAGAAAGGCTGAATTCCTTGCTGGCAAGGTCCTGGCAGAGAATTAAAGTTTCTAGTGGAAGAATCCTGGCAGAGACAGAGAATTTCTAGCAGAGAAATTCAACAGAGAGGTATTAAGTCTTATTAGGGAAATAGGTGAGAAAGATTAAGAGAGGGTAACCCTGAAAGAGAATATCATTTCAGTGGGCAGAGGGTTGCGGCTTATGCCAAGGAAAGAGAGCTCTCTTGGCATAGCATGGCATGTTAGGTCCTCTGCAAGGACTGACCCCAAGTTGGCTCATTTTATAATTGAGGCCTTGGCTACAAGCTGGGGGCTGCTCTTGATGGGGGCTGGGTGCAGCTTGAGCTGGAATTAGAATAGAGAATCTTGGAATTGAATGAGTGTCTGTGGACTAATCTTTACTTCTATAGAGAGCTTAATCAGTAGTGAGTGTTATCAATAGGTGTGGTGTCCGGCTCTCAGGATTACAGAATGAAGCTGTTTATCTTGTTTCCCTTGGGTGGGGTCTCTTACAGAGGCCAGGATTCAAGGAGATTTTCTCCTTGAAAGAGTTTTCAAAGAGAGTTTTGGGGTCCTCCTTTCAGTTTCAGGCTCCCCTCATCAGTATGGAATTCTATTTGTAAATATAAATTTGCCCAGAACTATATGAAAACACATGTTTTGGGGTTTTGTTTTTGTTTTTGTTTTTAGGATGCTGAAATCAGTTTCTAGGTGTACAGAAAAATACCAAAGTTGTTTTCATTTTATCTTATTATTAGTGACTTAAGCAAACTTCCATATGGTTTAAACTTCTATATTTAATGCTCCATTAATAATTAAAATCATGAATTTCTGAGCTTTTTTCTTATTCCACAATACTTACCTGAGGTGTCCATCATGAAAAGGCATGACTTGGAACCTACTCAAACTGAAGGAAATATCATAGTAAGTATAGGAGGAAAAGAATTTAATAAGAATATTTTAGAGACATTAAGTGATAGTCAATCATTTAGGGAAAGTATTAATGATAGGTTAGAGACTTTTCTCTCTTTCATTCTCTTTCTGGTTCAAGTAAGTTTCGTTAGTATGCTCCAAAGAGAATTTTCCTTTGTGTATAAGCTTCTTAATGTGTTTTTCTTTTCATATCCTTTCAAGAGAAAACACAAAAGAAATAAAGACTTATAAATTCAAAGAAAAATATTCAGTAGAATGGGTAAATTGAGCAACTTGGCATGTCTGGTTTAAATTTCTCTTTTCCCGTATTTTCAAAGAGGATAATCTCTGAAGCCAGAAGTAGGCTAAAGAATTAAGAAATCTTTATGGCTGATAGGAATTCATCTGGTTTTAAAACAAAACTAAGACCCTGTTATCTGCTTCTTTTGTAACAATTTGGGTTCACATTGATGTGTTCCCTTTTTGGCTTTTTCACAATTGAGCATATGCTTTAATTATATATGACTGCTTTTATTTTTATTTTCCTACAAACACAGAGCTGATGATATATGAATTTTTATGATGCATCTTTCAGAATACTGCTGATTAATACACTGAGTTCTACATTTATTAATAAATTACTTATGTAATCTTCTTCTCAAATCCAAAGGGTCTATTAGCTACTAGGAGGGCAAGACCAGGATTTGGTCACTTAAGAAGCAAGGATGGTGATAGAAAACGTCTCTGATCTTTAGCTTAAATGTCAGATCTGTCTGTGTGACCATGGATAAGTCACTTAATCTCTGTGACCTATACTTTCTTCATTTGTAAAATGAGGAAATTGTGTAGCTAGGCTGCATAGTGATTATAGTGCTGAATTTGGAAGTCAGAAAGAACTGAGTTTGAATCTTGCCTCAAATACTAATTTTTTGATGCTGGACACAACATTTAACATTTCTGTAGCTCAATTTCTCTATCTGTTAAATGGGGATTACAATAGCAACTGTATCATAGTATTGAGGTGAGGCTATATTGATACAATGTAAATCATTTTGCAATCTTTAAAGTGCTAAATAAATGTGAGCTATGTGAGTTGTGACTAAATGACATCTAGAATCCCTCCCAATCTAAAATTCATAATCTGATTTTTTCTTGAAAGTGACCCAAAGTCTGTTCTATTAATATTTCTTTCATCTTAATTTTTATCCCTCCTTAGAACAACAAAAAAAAGCTATTGGGAAAATTTGAAAGAAGTGTGGGAAAGAAGTGAAAGAAATTAGGATTAGATTAATATCTCAACAGTAACTGATTCCATCTTTCTATTATCATACCTTTGGTGATTATACTGAACTTAATTATGAAGGTGAAAAAACACAAATCTCCTATTTAGACATTCAGTAAGCTGCATTTTTTTTTTTTTTTGATAACTCAAGATTCCTTCCATCCTTGTTGACATGTGTGGTTTTAATTTTCATGTGGTATAACTCAAAATTTGCTTGGCTTGAGTGTAAGCTCCTGCATGAACTTTGAGATGTAAAATAATGTATGTTCTCATAAAGATCAAGCAGAGGGTTGAAAAAGCATAAAAAATGAAAATAATTTGTAGAGATGGTTATTCCAAATAACTCAATCCATACCTCCCTTTAAGTTATCTATTAATGTGAAGTGAATCATGTTTTATCTCTTAAATTCTGCTAATTCAATTTAATTTAACCCAACAAGTCTTTACTAAAAAGGGTAAAACAGTGTTAAATGCTGGGGATGCAAATCAAAAAGAAAGAAAAAAAGAGAGAGAGAGAGAGACAGAGAGACAGAGAGAGACAGAGAGACAGAGAAAGAGAGAGAGAGAGAGAGAGAGAGAGAGAGAGAGAGAGAGAGAGAGAGAGAGAGGAAGAGAGAGAAAGAAAGAAAGAGAGAGAGAAAGAAAAGAAAAACTGTCTCCTAATAAATTCCTCATGGAATTTATATTCAGCTCTGGTAGGAGGAAGGGATTTCTACAATAAAAGTATAAAATTTACAAAGAAAAATAAATACAAGATAATTTGGGATGAATAGTGCTAATACTTTGGGGGGGAAGTTGTTGGGATTAGCAAAGGCTTCCTAAAAAAGGTGGTCCTAAGCCCAATTTTGAAAAAAAAAAAAAAGTTAAGGATTCTAAGCGACAATAGTGAGTAGATGATATGCCAAGCATGAAGAAGCAGTTTTCCCAGAAATGTAGACAACAATCTACTAAGATTATGAAATAACAAATAGGCCTGTTTAGCTGGAATTAAGAAAGCTTAAAGAGATGTAATATACTAGTAATAATGTACTTTTCCCCTTAAATTAATAATGGAAAAAAAAGTTAATCTAAAACCATTAGCAAGTATTACTTATTATAGGGCTAAACTAGAAGCCTTCCCAGTAAGAGCAGGTATCAAAAGAGGATGCCCACTATCACCAATTTCATTCTATATTGTATTGGAAATCCTAACAGTAAATAATAAGATTAGAAAGAGAAATAAAAGGAATCAAAAGAGAATAGAAGAGAATGAGATAATGAAACTATCTCTTTTTGCAGACCATCTAATGAGAAAATCCCAATGATAATTAAAAAGTTAGTTGAAACAATAAATAATTTTTAGGATGAATAACAGGATACAAAGTAAATCCACGCAAGTCATCAGCATTCCTATATATCACACACAAAACAGTGCAAGAAAAGATAGCAAAAAATATCCTATTTAAAATAACTTCACACATGGCCCTTTTCAATAACAAGGTGATTTAGATCAATTCTAATGGTCGTATGATTTTTCTTGTACAGCATGATAATTGTGACAATATGTATAGAAGAATTGCACATGTTTAACATATATTGGATTACTTGCTATCTAGGAGAGGATGGGGAAAGGGAGGAAGAAAAAAATTTTGGCACAAAGTTTTGCAAGGGTGAATGTTGAAAACTATCTATGCATATGTTTTGAAAATAAAAAGCTTTAAGATAAATAAGAAACAAAATAAACTAACTCTACAGTACAAAATAGCTGGGAGCATACATCCCAAAACAAACCCAGGAACAATATAGACAAAATTATTTTTAAAAAATTCTACAAATAAAATCAGATTGAAATAATTGGAACAGTATTAATTATTCACAAGTACACAAGACCAATATAATAAAAATAACAATTTTACTTCTACTAATTTATACATTCAATGGCATATTAATTAAATTACCAAAATTTAGGGGCAGCTAGGTGGCACAGTGGGTAGAGCAGTCGTCCTGAAGTCAGGAGCACTCAAGTTCAAATCCGGCCTCAGACATTTAACAGTTCTTAACTGTGTGACCCTGGGCAAGTCATTTAACTCCAATTGCCTCAGCAATAAAACAAAATAAATAAATTATCAAATTTTATTTTATTGTTTAAAAAAAAGAATAAATTCATTTGGAAAAACAAAAAGTCAAGAATAACAAAGGAACCAATTTTTTAAAAAGTAAAGGAAGAAAATTTAGCAATACTAGATCTATTTGTGTCTAATGGTAGCCACTTCCAGGGTAAAGAGGGAAGAAAAAAAAAAGAAAATATACATGATAACAATTACATATTTAAAAGGAATAGCAAGTTATACATAATAGCTTTGCAGTTTCATGATCAATCTTTTTTTTTAACTATTTTATGTTTTGAAATTTATTGTTCTATTCTATAAATTAAATTAAATGTTTTAAAAGAAGCAGTCAAAATTTACATTTTTAATGGAAAAAAAATCAATCCCATAGCAAAAAAACAAAAAAAGCAATTACAGGATAAAGATAGCTCCTGCTTTTCAGAATCTAATTTGTATATGATTGACTTGAGGACTTTGAAAGAAAAAGCTGGAAAATCCTGATTTTTAGAACTATTTGGAATAATTTCCCAAGATTATAACACAGATGTATACTGCTTAGTAATGGTATAGATTAGCAGCATTCAAGTACAGGTCAAGGTGAATGAGATGAACATAGATTTTTCTGAGAAGTGGCATTGAGTACTATATATGACACTGTGTACAGACCACCAAACTGAAGGGGAGATCTTGTAAAGAAAGGAGGAGCTTGTAAAGAATGGGGCAGCTAGGTGGCACAGTGGATGGCACAGTGGATAGAACACCAGCCCTGAAGTCAGCAGGACCTGAGTTCAAATGTGACCTCAGATACTTAACACTTAACACTTCCTAGCTGTGTGACTCTAGGCAAGTCATTTAACTCCAATAGCCTAAGCAAAAAAGAAAGAAAGAAAGAAAGAAAAAGCAAAAAGGGCTGGAATTATGAAGACCTATTTTTTGCAGAGAGAGAACTTGTTAGACTGTAAAAGATAGGAAGAATTTAAATAGAAAGAAAAGGCATGTCGAGCAAAAAGGAATTATATAAAATGAAGACCCCAAAATAATAACAACCATGGCATGTTCACTAGCAGGTTAGTAAAGAGACTGGCCAAAAGTGAACAAAATATTCTTATTGAGGAGCAGTTGTCAAGAGATTTAGTTAAGCACAGTTAGACAAGAACAAGATGCCAAAGTAAGTCAGTCAAACAATAATTTATTAAACCCTTACTTTGTTCCATTGTTTAAAAAATCTAGTATCTCAAAATATTGAGCCCTTAAGAAGCTTGAATTTTTTCAAGACAACATGTAAATAATTATGTATATCCATAATATGTACTTTATTGAAAGGTGTCGTCAGAAAGAAAGTACTAACAGTGTAAGGAGGCATAACATAGGAAAAGTTCTCTTACAGAAGGTGGGTTTTAAGATGTCATGAAAGAAGTTATTAGAGTGTAATGCCAGAGAAACTGAGGCAAGATAGAGATTAGAGAGTTTAATATTTTATTGGAAATGCACCAGATGGATCCATGATTTGGTCCCAGGGCTGAATGAGACTATCATTTCAAAGAATCTGTCAGTGAATATTGCATACAAAGATTCTTTTATAGGATAACAAGATCTATGACATAATAGGGGGAGGCACCTGAGATGGGGATGATGTAATGGAGAGAGGTACTGGAGATGGGGAGAGGTTCCTGATATTCCAATTAATTGGGATGGGGAGAGGCACCTCATATTCTAATGATGTCTAAGATATAAAACCTTTATTCTATCAAACATTCTAATGATTAAGAGGGAAGGATTATTACCTGAGGCAGAGTAACTGAGGTAGGACAATTAGGGAAACTGGATCAGGACATTAAAAGGGAATGGTAGTATAAAAAGGGAACCTAAGAAATGGAAGTGAGGCAGCATTCTTGGCATGGGGGAATAGCCAATGCAAAATCATGGAACTGGGAGATGAATTTATGTTCCAAGAATAGCTGGATAGTTTAGCTGGATAGAGTTTGGAGGAAGCTAACATATAAGAAAAATGGACAAGTAGGAAAGGACCAAGTTTTGATTAAAAGATTTTATATTTAATCTGGATTTTACTTAATAGGTGAAGTGACATGGTCAAATATCCACTTTTAGAAAATTCACATTGGCAACTGAATGGAAAGTAGATTAGAATGGAGAGTCATTTGGGAGAGGGAGATCAAAGTAGCTTGATCTTGTAGGAAATAGGAAACTTTTAAAGGTTATTGAACAAGGGTTTATATATTCAAAACATGTTTAAGGAAAATTACTGTGATGTTGATATAAGGATGATTAAAAGTGGGAGAATTGTGGTGGTGTGGTTACAGAACTAGCCTTGTAGTCAGGAAGGTCAGTGGTTTAAGTCTTTCATCTGACGGCGTTGCCTTTGTGTCCTTGGGTAAGCCACCCTTGCAGTATCTCAGGTAAATTTCTAAGTCTTAAAAGTTGTCAACAGTCACAACTCCTAACTGGCTATTCCTTATTCCAATGAAATCACAAGTCTGGTAAAAAGAAAAAAAAAATACAAAAAACGGAAGAAATAAAATTGAAGGAAGCCAGAATGTGATAGAATAATTCAGTCATGCATTAAGAAAAAGCTTAACTCAAAAAAAAAAAAAAAAAGATTTTAATCATAGATTTAAAAAAATTTGTTTGAAGAAGGTGTTAATTAATGGAAATAAGGTATGAAGGTGAAGAACAAGACAGAGATGATTCCAAATTTCCAAAATTGGATGACTGGGAAAATAATGGAACTATTGATACAGGAACTGGTGTGAAGCTATGGGTTTGTTTGTAGGAGAAGGAGAAGGTGAAAGCCAGTTTGTGGATGCATTTAATTTTAGACTTTTGGACATGTCAGTGAATTCAAGTGGAAATTTCCAGTAGTCATTGGCCTAGAATTCAAGATAGAGAACAAGACTGGAGGAAAGATTTAAGAGTTATCAGCATAAAAGCAGTAGCTGAAGCAAAGAAAAGATATTATACTATATCTCTAAGCTTCTGCTTCCTTTAAAAGCAAGATATCTTCTATAATTCCTAAGCTTAAATCTTAGAAATCATATTTGATTACTAAAAATTTTTTGTGAAGAGAAAGGTTTTTTTTTAAAATTTTCACATTCAAATTGCATTCGAAACAGTAACATATCTTTAATGTAGTTTGTTGTTTAGTCATTTTGTTGAGGAGTGAGGACACCCTAACAGCAATGGGGGTCCTAGGTGGGTGTGTCACAGGTTTTGCAAAAGAATTCTCAGTCTCAGTCTACAAGCGAGATTTTTGGCAAAAATGAGAAGCCTCTCAGTGGGTCAGTTCCTGATTAGGAATTAACAAAAGTTGGTATACAAGGCTTTGATTTTTTTGAGCATTCTATGACCCTGGAGCTAGGGAGTGATCTCCAGATGAATTGAAGGACTCAATAATGGGTAGTAATTATGTCCCAAGCCAAGATCTCCAAATGAATTGTAGGTGGGGATTATTGTGGGAGTTTCCCCTAGGAATCAAGGAGGAGGATGGGGATGCTCCCAAAGGTCAGGAGAGATTCGAGATTCAGGGTTTTGCTAACCCAGGTCCATCCCCCCCAAAGATCAGGGGTGCATAGTTCTATTACATCAATTTCATTCATATCTAACTTTTTGTGACCCTATTTGGGGTTTTCTTGGTTGGGATGCTGGAGTTTCCTTCTTCATTTTACATTCTCTTTATTTTGCACTGAGAAAACTAAGGCAAACAAGGTTAAATTACTTGCTCAGACGAATATTTGTGGCAGCCCTCTTTGTAGTGGCCAGAAACTGGAATCCCTATATTTTTGCACACCTGCATTTTTTAGTTCCTTCACAGGCTAATTGTACAATATTTCAAAGTCTGATTCTTTTTGTACAGCAAAATAACGGTTTGGTTATGTATACTTATTGTGTATCTAATTTGTATTTTAATATATTTAACATCTACTGGTCATCCTGCCATCTGGGGGAGGGGGTGGAGGGGAAGGAGGGGAAAAATTGGATTAAGCTATTTGGCAATTGTCAATGCTGTAAAATTGCCCATACATATAACCTGTAAATAAAAGGCTATTAAAATAAAAAATAAAAATAAAAATAAAAACATAAATTACTTGCCCAGGGTCACACAGCTAGTAAGTGTTTGAGGGCAGATTTGAATTCAGGAAGTTGATTCATCCTGACTCCAGGTCAACTTTATCCACAGTGCCAGTTAACATAATAGATATCTAATAATTATTAGCTAAATTAATCTGTGTTGATTCTGACAGATTCCATAATCTGTCAGAATCAACATAAATTAAGAGTACCCAGTTTAAATGTTTTGAGAACAAGCCTTGAATTTTAAGAAAATCACATTGGATATGTGGAAATGGATTGGAATGGGGAGAGGCTTGATACTGAGAGATGAAAGGAGTTTGATACACTAGGAACAGAAAATCTTTGAAGGTTATTGAACAGAAGGATCTACATATTCAAAGTATACTTAAAGAAAATGACTTTGGTGTGAGAATGATTAAAAGTAGAAGTATAGTTGTGTATAAAGAACTGGTCCTGGAATCAGGAAGACTCTAAATCACTAAATCTCTAAATCAGAAATTCCCATCTCTTTAAAAATTCATGGAATTGGTTTAGTATCAGAAAGAGACAATGCTTTTGGGCATTATGGTACATTCCTGTAAGCCTTGTTGCAAAGGGAGATTAAGGCTGGTGGATCACTGGAGTTGAAGAATTCTGACTTGCAATACTGCTAAAACTAATTCCATGTCTGCAAGAAATCCTACACAAATGTGGTGAGTGGAACATCACCGGACTGCCTAAGGAAGGGTAAATTTACTTATGTTGGAAACAGAGCAGCTCACAGTTTCCTTGCATTTCAGTAGTGAAGTGTGGCCATTGAGTAGCCACTGACCTTCCAATCTGGGTGAGATAGGAAGATCAGAAATAAGAGAAGAAAAAAGAAGGAAGACTATAGGACAAAAAAAAGAAAAGGAACACATAGGAAGAAAGGAAGGGAGAAAGGAAGGAAGGAAGGAAGGAAGGAAGGAAGGAAGGAAGGAAGAAAGGAAGAAAAAAATAGTTCAAGCACCCAAACATTCACAAAAGCATACCCAAAAAGTAAGATTTCAAGAGGACAAATAAAAGATTATTTTTTTAAAAAAATTGTTTATTTAGCATTTTTAATTTACATGAAGAAATAGCCTGACCTTACTGTGCATTAATTGGATGGGCCATCTAGTGGTCTCATTGGGGAATGACATGTTTCCCTAAAAGGATAACCTCCCAAGAAGAGTTTTAATACATTTAGCTGAATATCTTTATTTTGTTGCTTTGTTTCAGCTGGACAGAAACGAGTCCATCTTTTTATAGCTTGTATGCTTTGAATGTGTTTTTAATCTATAGAGAATTTTAACAGTTAATATTCAAGTATACTTTTTTAAAGATATTAAGATTGAGAAATAACTGAATTGAGTAGACTGTCATTTAGTTCAGGATCTCTTATATTAATTGTTTTTTTTTTTCCCTTCATAGTTATGGAAAGTATCTATTGCATATTTTTATTTGAATTTTGTGGAATTATGGTCAGCTTATAACTGCCAATTAGTGTAGTAAACTTTATAAAAGATTTCAAAAATGATTAGATGTTCTTTCAAAGGAAGAATAATCCTGCTAACTCTGTGAGACCAAGAGAGACATTTTTATGTTCTACTTAAATTTGTTGGCTGTTGGAGGACAATATAGTTGAAAGAACATTGAATTAGGATTCAGGAGACCTGTGTTCTAATTCTGACTTTTTCGAGAAAATAATTACATTGGATGAGTGGGTGGGGCAGAATGGATTATGCACCCCTGGAACTGCTTCGGATTTATATAGTCCAGCTTTGCTCTTATCAACCTCAGTTCTAATTCTTTATAACCCTTTCTAAAGAAATGTCTCTAACTATTCCACCAAATTCATGTAATTTTTCCCACCTCCTTTTGATGAATGGAGGGTGAGCGATCCCCTCTGGTTGGTGTCGCAGGTTCTTGCAAAAGAGTTGGCAAACCTGAAATCTGTGTGGCAAAAGGGATTTATTTACATGGTGAAGACAGTTTGCTAGGAAGTCAGTCAGCCTTCTTAGTGGGCAAGGAATATAGCAAAGGTCGGTTACATTAAGAAGAAAATATTTTCAGCAATGGGCAAGGTCCTATTAGGACTTCTGTGAAGATAAGTTGGCCAACCCTTGGTTATATTGGGTATATCTTGGCCTAGGGGCTGGGGAGTAGTTTGAGCCACTCTATAGAGGACTATTGACTCTGCCTCAGGAGAGATCTCTAATTGAATGAGATCACTTAACTGGGAGTTTGAGCCACTCAGTGTTGACTATGATTTCCAATTAAATGAGATTACTTCACTGGGAGTTGCCCTTATGGACTGAAGAGTGTTCCTCTTCTAGAGGTCTGGGAGGGTTTGAGACCTCGAATCATCCTTTCCCCGCAGATTAAAGGGGACAGAGTTTCAGCCCCCCCCCCCAGGTTAAAGGGTACACAATTTACATCATTTCCCCCCAAAGATCTCAATTTACATCACTTTTAGATATGTTGTTTTCCTCTATTAGAATATGTCTTTTGGAGGCAGGGACTTTCTAGCATGCTTTTACTTGTCCCCAGCATAACACAATGCCTATACATACTAAATGATTAAGAACATTTTATTTCTTTATATCTAATTCTTTTAATCTTTCTGAATCTTAATTTTCTCATTTTTAAACTGAATAGGTTAAATTAGATTAATTTCCAAGATTCTTTCTGATTCACATCCTATATTAGTTCTCTAGTGCAGGAAAGGCATTCTTTCTTTAGCCCACCTCTCATTCCATTCCAGGCAGTAGCATTTTACAGTTTGGTAAACTCTGAGATTGCAGGAAAAAAATGAGGATGGATAAAAAAGTAATAAAATAATTTTGCTCTGAACTATTGTCATGTGGAGGAGAAAATAATGGTTTGAAGTAATGTACTATTTTATAATAATAACAAACACTTTAAGGATTTCAAAGTACTTTATAA
This sequence comes from Antechinus flavipes, assembly GCF_016432865.1. Taxonomy (NCBI): domain Eukaryota; kingdom Metazoa; phylum Chordata; class Mammalia; order Dasyuromorphia; family Dasyuridae; genus Antechinus; species Antechinus flavipes. The sequence continues at coordinate 209,811,534 of NC_067400.1, read as the reverse complement.
CTATTCTTTCATTTGAAGAAAGTATTTTTTTGTGTGTATCACAACATAGTATTTTCATCTTTTTATTATTGCTTGTTTGCTTTTTGTTTACTTTCTCATTTTTCCCCTTTCTGATGTGATTTTTCTTTTTTTTTTTCTTGAATATTTTTTTAATTATAACTTTTTATTGACAGAACATATGCCTGGGTAATTTTTTACAACATTATCCCTTGCACTCACTTCTGTTCCAACTTTTCCCTTCCCTCCTTCTATACCCTCCCCTAGATGGCAAGCAGTCTTATACATGTTAAATATGTTATAGTATATCCTAGATACAATATATATGTGCAGAACCAAACAGTTCTCTTGTTGAACATGGAGAAATGGATTTAGAAGGGAAAGAAAAACAAAAATGCAAACAGCTTACACTCATTTCCCAGTGTTCCTTCTATGGGTGTAGCTGCTTCTGTCCATCATTTATCAATTGAAGCTGAGTTAGGTCTCTTTGTTGAAGATATCCCCTTCCATGAGAATACATCCTCATACAGTATCATTGTTGAAGTGTATAATTATCTCCTGGTTCTGCTCATTTCACTTAGCATCAGTTCATGTAAGTCTCCCCAGTCCTCTCTGTATTCATCCTGCTGGTCATTTCTTACAGAACAATAATATTCCATAACATTCATATGCCACAATTTACCCAACCATTCTCTAATTGATGGGCATCCATTCAATTTCCAGCTTCTAGCCACTACAAACAGGGCTGCCACAAGCATTTTGGTACATACAAGTGCCTTTCCCTTCTTTAGTATTGAAGAAAGCCTTTAAAGCCGCTAATCACAGTGCTGGCATGGAACAAATAACAGATAGCTATCAGTGATATTGAGAATTGACTCAAAAAGGGACAAATTGTATCAGATAAATTTATAATAGCTTTGATGACAAAGGAGATAATCACATGGTTGTTTATTGTTCATTATTAGTTTTCAAGGAGGATAAGTGATATTGTGGGATGATATCTTGACTTGCCCATGAATTAGATTTAAGTAAGGTAGAGAAGCATTAAATCATCAGGCTCTCTCTCTCTCTCTCTGGAAGAGTCACCAAATTCCAGTGGCAAGATAAAATTCAAGTTGATGACCCAGGATGCAAAGAATGACTTTGGCATCTCTGATGTCTAACCAAGCTCCAACCTCATTCATGGCAGTTGGAACAAAGTGTTCTCATCTACTAAATTGTTGAATGTATAAGTTAAGACAGTGGGACATATTTGGCAAGGAAAATGACAGTAAAAGGAGCAAGTGTGAAAAGCAAATACAAATGCAGAATCACAAAATTTTAGAATTAGTACCAAACTTAGCAGTCATCTAGCCCAACTCATATTTAACAACTTATCCACTCCACTCATCTTGCCATCATACATCCTCTCTTAATAACCTTGTTTTGCTGGAAACTGAGTGTATGCCCATAGCTTGGAGAATGGCCGAATAAGTTATGGTATATGAATGATATAGGATATTATTGTTCTCTAAGAAATGATCAGCAGGATGATTTTAGAAAGCCCTGGAGAGACTTACATGACCTGATGCTAAGTGAAATGAGCAGAACCAGAAGATCATTATACATGACATCAATTTTATACAATGATCAATTCTGATGAATGTGACTCTAACAATGAGATGATTGATGCTAGTTCCAATGATCTTGTGATGAAGAGAGCCATCTACACCCAGAGGGAGTACTGTGGGAACTAAATGTCGATCACAACATAACATTCTTTTTGTTCTTCACTTGCATTTTGTTTTCTTACTCATTTACTTTCCTTTTTGATCTGGTTTCTCTTGTGCAACAAAAGAATTGCATAATATTGGATTTAACATATATTTTAACATGTTTAACATATATTGAATTTCTTGCTATCTAGGGGAGTAGGTGGGAGGAGGGAGGAGAAAATCTGAAACATAAGGTTATGCAAGGGTCAATGTTGTCAAATTATCCATGCATGTGTTTTGAAAATAAAAAGCTTTATATTAATTTTTTTTAGTTTTAAAAAATAATCTTGTTCTGGGCATGGTGATCAAATTGATATTACTATTGCTTTCAATTGACTTATCTCAGAATTTGATTACCATTCCTTTATGTATGTTGTCTTCTATTATTGGAACATAGATTCTCTGAGGTAGGGGACTGTCTTACTTTGGAATTTATATATCTAGCACTTAGCACTGCATTGGTACACAATGGTTTATAAAAATTAATTAATTCTGTCATTTTTCACTCAAACAATCCAAAAAATGTCTATTAAAATAATTTTCAAGTGCTCATCCAGTTTCAGCTTGAAGATCTTCTAGGAGAAGGAACCCTTCTCTTCCTGAAACAGATCCTTCTACTTATGGACAATTATAATGTCAAAACCACAAAGTTTGTACTTTCCAAGTACTTTGCAATAAATCTTACATATTCCTATATGGGCTTTTCTGAATAAATAAGGTATTATTAACTTCTTTGCCATAAAGTTTGGACAAACATACACAGAGAAGTCTGGCCTGAAGTTTAGCATTTTAGATGAGAATCTCAGTTAACTATCTAGATTTAGATCTAGATTTCTATTCTCTGAGTTTTATTATAAAACTTTTTTTCTTCCAGCTTAGCAGTAAATCACTCTCATACTCCTCAATGCAACTAAAAATGTATGTTAAAATTTTGCTGAAACAACATAATGAACCAAGACAATTACAAAGAATTCATGGTGAAAAATGCTATCCACTGTAGGAAAACTGGGACACCGATACATTGTTGGTGGAATTGTGAATATATCCAGATAGTCTGGAGAGCAATTTGGAACTATGCTCAAAAAGTTATCAAACTATGCATACTCTTTGATCCAGCAGTGTTTCTACTGGGCTTATATCCCAAAGAGATTTTAAAGAAGGGAAAGGGACCTGTATGTGCAAGAATGTTTGTGGCAGCCCTGTTTGTAGTGACCAGAAACTGGAAATTGAGTGGATGCCCATGAATTGGAATATGGTTGAATAAATTATGGTATATGAATATTATGGAATATTATTGTTCTGTAAGAAATGACCAGCAAGGTGATTTCAGAAAGGCCTGGTTCTGATACTGATACTGAGTGAAATGAGCACGACCAGGAAATCATTATATACTTCAACAACAACAACAATACAACAACAATTGATGATCAATTCTGATGGATGTGGCCCTCTTCAACAATGAGACGAACCAAATCAATTCCAATAAAGCAGTAATGAATTGAACCAGCTATACCCAGGGAAAGAACTCTGGGAAATGAGTATGAACCACTACATAGAATTCCCAATCCCTCTTATTTTTGTCTGCCTGCATTTTTGATTTCCTTCACATGTTAATTGTACACTATTTCAAAATCCAATTCTTTTTGTACAGCAAAATAACTGTATGGACATGTATAAATATATTGCATTTAACTTATACTTTAACATATTTAACATGTATTGCCATCCTGCCATCTGGGGGAGGGGATGAGGGGAAGGAGGGGAAAAACTGGAACAAAAGATTTTGCAATTGTCAATGCTGAAAAATTACCCATACATATATCTTGTAAATAAAAAGCTATTAAAAAAAAAAGAAAGAAAGAAAGAAAGAAAAATGTTATCCACCTTCATTGAAAGCACTAATGGAGTCTGAATACAAATCAAAGTATGCTGTTTTTCACTTTCTTTTTTATGGTTTTTTTTTTTTTTTTGGTCTGTGTGTTTTTCTTTTTTTCACAATATGATTAATATGGAAAAATGTCTTGCGTGATTGCCAATGTATAGCCTATATCAAAGAGCTAACTATCTTGGAGAAAAAAGAGGAGAGGGAGAAAATTTGGAGCTCAAGATCTTTTAAAATGAATGTCAAAATTATTTTTATATGTAATTGGGGAAAAAATGAAATATTCCAAAATATTACTAAGGAACTGTTTTTATTGTTCTATATTTGGACTTTCCAATTTTGGTTGGAAATGTTGCTCCTTCACATGAGCATAGATAATTTCTTTTTAATCTTGTCTTGGATTTAGCTCCCTGGGACCTTTTGGAAATAAGATGTTTATATCACATACCCATCCCTGTGAGAGAAATTTAAAATAAAAATAAATAGCTGGCTTTGATCATCAAGTAGTTTATCAGGGTTATATGCAGTTTCTCATTTTATTTTCTCTTTTTTTAAGCCTTGTTTCCTCTCATTCTCATGATAAATCATTTGAAAAGCTTGTTTGGCTAACAGGAAAGGTTTTCCAATCCTTCCTGTCCCACTGTAACTTGATAAATATTTATACTTTGATCTAAACTTTCAATGCCTATTTCCATTACTCACTCCCTTTTGTAAATTAATATGGCTTCCCTGCTTAAAAAACAAACAAAAAAAATCAACCAGTGGATTTTTTTTTCTTAAACATTAATGAAAAACATTCTAAAGATGAAGTCACCAACTGCAATTAGAGATAGGTGAACTGGTTTGGTTGAAACCAAAACCAGCTCGAACTCTTGCTAACCCTTTGAATCAAATTGCAATGAGACATTAGGCTGAATTTCTCCTTAATTTTATCTTATTTCCTCCCCTAGCTCATAGAATCATACAATATTAGAGTAAGAAGAAACCTCAGCACTAATCTCAAACTAATTCCTTCATATTTCCTCAAATTTTCAATAGAAAAATGTCCCAATGTCTTTATTTTTTTTATGTGAATTATCATTAAGAATTTTCTGTGTCCCCTCTTTATGTAGCTAAGTATCAGCATCTTACACATATTATGTAGGATTACTCGTATTAATGTCTATACTTAATACATAGTAAATCAATAGATACTAATTAATAAATATTCAAATAATCAAAATTATGTTAAAGAAAATTATTTGATTTGTAATCAGAAAAATGTACTGGAAAAAACTATTTTTAAAAAAGTCATTTTTGTTTTCTTCTAGAAGATCTCTGTGACATGAGAGTATTCAGAAAATGTTATATGAAAAATAACTTCAGTAGGTCCCTGCCAACTCAAAGTACATTCTGATGTATCAAAAATAATGACCCTCCAGTATACCCATTATACTGATGACCCCTTCCCCCCACCAAGTTCCACTTCCAGGGCTGACTTGCTTACTCCAACTAGCCCTCACACTGGAAGACCTGGGGTTCTTCGAACACTGCCATGTTATGATTCATACTATGAATCAAATTTTCTTGGGGCCATAGGAGTAACTCTGTTGCAGAATGGGGCACAAATACCTGGGGGAATATGTTGTGACAAAAGTTCTTAATGTACCACTTTAATAAATAAACTTTTCTAAAAATTACTTAAAACTGCTTAGATTCTCAACTGATAATCTTAAGGAAGAAACACACCAGGAGTGCTCTAGGCAATGGCATTAAAAAATCACCATTCATTTCTTAGAAGTGAATACTGAAGGGAGAATTTTCAGTGGGAGTAAGAAATGGTACTGTGGATGTCTCAGTTTATATGTCAATATAGCATGCAATGTTTTAATATTTCATACAAAGATAATGATTGCCACTAATCTTGTCAAGAGGGCCATACTAGAAAAACAACTCACTTAGAGTTGTGTTTCTATAGTAGAGATAGGTTTACATAAATCTTTGTTGTTCAGTTTCCTATAATATCTAAAAAAAGGATTTTCAGTAAAACAAAGTTAACTAATCCAAATTGAACTCAAACCATCTTTGTATTACCAGAATTTACCAAAGTGTTTGGCATATAATAGATGCATAACAAATGATTATTGATCAATTAAGATTTGATAGTCCTTTCCATTTGATAGTATTTGGTCAGATGACTATATCATAGATTTATGATCCTCAAAACAGTTCACAGAGCTATACAAATGGTAATCAGAGACTCTCAATTAGACAAGAACTCAAGATGTGACCTCACGTCATATCTATAACATTGCTCATGAATGTCAGTCATCTATCTTCTGGTTGAAGGCATCCTACAGTGATGAACCTACTGCTTCTGGATACCTCTAACTAGTAGGTTGTTTTTCCTCATGTTAAATCAGAATCTGCTACTCTGTAAATGCTACTCTTCTTTTATCCATTTAAACATCTTCATTTTTTAAATTCAAGGGTGGTGAATTTTTTTTCTGCCAAGGGCCAATTAGATATTTATGACATCATTCATGGGCCACACAAAATTATCAACTTGTAGGACTTAAGCAGTGGAAGTTGGTTGTACCAGCTCATCATTGTCTGCGGGCTGGGTGTTACCCACACCTGCTTTAATTGGTCCTCATATACAAGAAGGAAATTACAAACTTTAAAAGGCTATATACGACAATTACTATTATTGTTGTTGTTAATAAAATTTGTCATTTTTGACAATTATTCTCTCATCCCAGTATGTTTCCATTTGCTTTTACTAAAGTGAAGCATCTCTTTTGTACTTTGTTAAGAATCTCAATTGAAGAAGGTTGGAAACTTCATATCTAGAGATTGACAAAATTATGAATCATAGAAATTTATATTCCCTGTCCTCCCACTTTACCTTTTTATTTTTTTAATTCTCTTTTTCCTAACAAACCTATAGTCTGAATTCTATATCTCAATCCTGCTAATTCTTTATAAGTTAGTTGACAAATTATTAAGGTATATCAAAATACATACCTTTTGGTGATATTTATATAATAATAGAATCAGGATTTGATGTAAGCTAAAAAAATTTAGAGGAAGAAAATTTCAGTAGAAAATAATAGGTGGTTGTTGTTTTTGAGTTGTAGAATATCTCCTCAAATCACTCATACTATTTGCATACTTCATTGACTTATAATGCAAAGTTTTCAAAGTATTTTTGCTTTTTTTGCTCAGGACAATTATTTTGAAATTTGGACTTAAAAACAAACAAAAATTGTAAATCTGGGTTTGTATCCTTTTCTGATCTATGCTTCACAAAATGATGAAAAAATTAGGAATTCCATAGAACTATAAAATACAAGAAAATTATTTTCTTTAGAATATTTGTCATTCATGTTTTCATATCCAATGTATAGAATATTTGTCATTCATGTTTTTATATCCAATGTAATTTTTACTCTGAAAAAACCAAAAAGTTCATAGGATTAGCTAGCACATATCAATTTGAAACATCTGTGAACCAGGTATGAATCATTATTTAGACTGATCCTAATAAAATATTGGAAATCATATAGAAAGCACCACAGACCAATTCACTTCTAGTTAATTAGAGGGTCTGATACATGAGCTAGCTCACAAAATGTTTTTAAAGTTTTTGTTCTCAGTTCTCTCCTTTTATTTCCTATTCTCAGGGTTTTCTTTTTTCTTTTTCTTTCTTCTTCTTCTTTTTTTTTTTTTTTTTTTGGTCCTCTCATTTCTGCCTAGATTTTAGTACCAGTTTTATGATATCATTCAATTGTCTCAGAGTCATGAATAAATTAAAATTCAGGCAATCATCTCTTGAGGAACTAAATTGATTAGAAAGTATCTACTCATCCCCTCCTAAGACATCCTCAGGTTGAGAGAGTATTTTAGTGAGTCAGTTATTTACTAATTTACTAATTCACAAATATTTCTTCATGGTTAAAGAATACCAATGTAAAATTGAATGGAGTATAAATATGGTTCAACATTCCCCTGGTCTTTTTCATGTAAGTTTTGAATGACTTATTTCTTGCAAGAGACTACTAATGAATCTATGGAAGGTAGCTTACGTGTGTGTGTGTGTGTGTGTGTGTGTGTGTGTGTGTGTGTAAAAACTGGTGTAGAGTGTAGAATTCATGGATGAGGTTACTAAGGAAAGTCTTTTACTCCTTAAGCTGCTGGAAGAGGAAATATCAAGAGTCTTAGGTAAGCAATAACAACAGATCTAGAAGGGGCATATCTATGCAACACACTCCCCATCCTTCCTTTTGTCCTAGTCTGGCATCACAAGGGGCTTATTTTCCTTTCTAGGGAATTCTTAAAAAATTAATTGTGGCTTATTTATCTCTCTATGTTATCTCCTGTAAACCTTTTTCAAACTGATTAATGAATTTAATCACAGAGTGACCAAAGAAGATTTATGATATTCATGTCAGAGAAAAATCATTCATCTGCTTTCCCATGTGCTTCTTGCCAGAAGCTAGATGCATCTCTCAATTTTCCTAGACTAAGCAGTTTCTCCAACTTCTATTTGTGAGAGGCTAGCATTGATTATGCAACTAGAATATGACCCCTAATTTATTTTCAATAAAGATAAATAGGTGTGAGAGCAAAAGGGTGAAAAATAACTTTCATTGGATTTGCAGCATCAGCACTGATAGAATTCTGATCATCAGACTGAAAAACAACTATTCTGCTTAGTTTACTCCCCCCAATGAAAATGATCAATCAATAAATATTTATTAAATGCCTACTGTGTTCCAGGGTACTGTTCTAAGTGCTAGGAATACTCTTCCCCCTAAAGGAATTTACAAGGAAGGGGCTTACAATCTAATGGCATAGAAATAGACCTCAAAAAAATTACTTATTTCTATGAATATTGTCTGTTCCCAACTTGTAGTCAAGGGATAATAATAATAATGTCTTTTAGCTCATCAATTATTATTGTCTTTGTCAGCACAGAGACATTCTCAAGAACCTTAACTACATCGATATAGCAGGTCATCAGAGGAGGAACTGGATGTCCAGTGTCTCCATATGTGGTACCAAAATGGAGGATACCACGTGTACTTTGAAGTTGCCTTGTTATTTTTCTTCTTTCTGGCATCTTTATTTCAGAATTCTCCATGAAACAGCACTATAATATACAAAAATCAGATTCTGGAGAAGCATCTCTTGTCTCCATGGTGATTCAAGTATAAGATTACACAGTTATCTGAATCTGGTTTACTTTGAACAAGAGAATTTTTCTATTGAAAATGTTAGCATTGCAGCTGGATGACTGCTTATCTTTCAAAGCAAGCCAACCTTATGTTGTTTCCAAAATTCTTTAACAGATTTTCTAGTTTCATTTGCTGTTCTTTGCATTTTTAAACACTATCATTTAATCTTCATGTCACTAAATGTACATTTGCATCAATCATGAATTTGTCTCGAATACTTGAATACTCCCTATTTTATATTATTAATAAAATAACTATAATTACCAACATTCATTCTTTTTCTTTCCCTTCCACTTAAGATTCAATTTCATCTTTTTTTCTGTTTTCCATTATATTTCACTCTGTTTCTTGTTTTGTTTTAGTATAGATGATTTCTTTTCCCAGTCTTCCTGCTCCATCTCTTAGGTTTCAATAAAGATTCCTGCTGTCTGCACTTTTAAGTTGTGAGTTAAATGGAATGATATCAAAGGTTTCCTAAAAATTGAGATGAACCCTTTTCCATATGTTACCATTATCTAATTTCTTCTGCAAATGATGTTAAAAGATCAGTGAGGCTTGCTAATCTTTCTATTTAATACTGAAACTCTCTTGGGGCAGCTAGGTGGTGCAGTGGATGGAGCACCAGCTCTGAAGTCAGATGGACCTGAATTCAAATCTGGCCTCAGACACTTAACACTTCCTAGTTGTGTGACCCTGGGCAAGGCACTGAACCCTAATTGTCTCAGCAAAAAACAAACAAAAAACTGAAACTCTCTGTCTTCACAATGCCAAAATACCTGAATTGTCAGTACTGTCAAGGAGATATTATGAGACAGCTGAACTGTGAAAATTCCCTCACCACTAACTGACTGTGTACCACTCCTCAAACTCCCTCTTCCCTCATTTATTCTTAAAGTGTCATTGATTGAAAGAGGGATTTAAGGAAGACAAAGTCAGAGTATTAAAATTTATTATCATCAACGAATAAAAAATATCCATAGAACCTGTACTATTAGCAGTTATTTAGTAGTGTAATCTTACTTACTAGAGGCAGCACATTACTTATCGTAGAGGGCTGGAACTTGAAACAAGATGTTAACTCAGTGGAACTGATGAGACAATGGTTCTCTAGTTCACATATATACTTAGTACTTAGCATGGTGATGTAATAGTTCTCTAAGTTCACACATAATTAGTATGCTATAATGATGTCATTACAATAAGGTATATAAGAGCGAAGAAGGACATTCTATCTTTGATCAGCCTCCTGATGGCTGTCCTGCCTCCTTTACTTCTCTACTTAAAGACCAAAGACTTGGGCTGATTCTGAGGCCCTTCAGAAAGTTAGCCCAAACATTACACTTATGACTTAAATATATATATATATATATATATATATATATTTCTTCTCTTTCCTATCCCAACAAGGCAGGCAATTTGATACAGATTATATATGTGAAGTAATATAAAACATAGTTCCGTATTAACCATTTATATCATGCTTTAAGGTTTCAAAAGCATTTTACATAGTTATCCTCCCTCCCCTTACCTTCACAACTCTGTCAGGTAAATGCTAATATTATCCCCTTTTTACTTGTGAGAATATTGAAGCTATCAGAGATTGAGTAACTAGCTCAGGATCACATATCTAATAACTGTCTGAGGGAGGATTTTAACTCAAATTTTCCTGACTTCAAGACCAACATTCTATCTACTATGCTGTCTAATAAATAAATTTATTTATTAATGTACCAAAATATGATAAATGTAATTATTGCATTTCTCTGTTAATGTATTAATAAATTTATTTATTAGATTTCTTTATTAATGTGCTAATAAATACATGTATTTATTAATGTACTACTAAAAGCAGGTACAATTGAATTAAAAATTGGATTAAGATGAACTGAAGTTCAAAATAAGTTATTCATTTATTAAAACAAATATATTTTTAATCATTCTCTAAATTCCAATCTTGAAATTTTCTGTTTTGTATGGCATCTTATTCCATAGACTCTACAAAAGTGAAAAAACTTACATTAAGATTTCTATTATTCTAAGTGAAGTCAACATGCCTTCTAATTATTTTTAATGTGTGAACAGTTGAGCATATGACAGTAGACTGTGCACATGAACAGTGTTTAGTATTGTAATCAAATAAAATTTACATTAAAGTTAATGGCATATTTAATGATAGACATAATTATTGTTGATCTTCAGAATAATTAATCCTAAATATTTAGCAATTTATATCAGTGGCTATAATTAGAATTACATCAATATAGGCCAAACTAAATTTAAAAAATGTTTCCCCCTTCCTTTGTTAGGTCTTCAACCTCTATAATATCTATCAGACTAAATAATTAAACTTGATGTCACATATAGTTTAACTCTCAATATAGAGATAGCACTCTTCCCAGGAATCAACAAGAATTGAAGGTCTAAAAGGAAACTGAATGAGACTTTGGGCTCTGATTTTTTTTCTGTTTCTCACTGGCTTTGGGGTTACAGAGTCCTATGCCCTCCCCTTTTGGGGGATATTAAAGTTACCAAGCCTCTCTGGATATTAATCCTCATCTATAAAATGATGTATGAGGTAGCTTCTAAGAACTTTTTCAGTTTTGAACATCTAATCTATGACTTCAGAAAAAGAATGTCCATGTGGAGAAAGATTTCCTTTTTTTTAAAAAAAATAACAAATATGGTTAGTTAAGCAAAACAAATTCTCACTTTGGTCATGTACAAAAATGTATTTCTCATATTGAATCTTTTTTTTTTTTTTGCAATTCTTCTAAACATATTCCCATATTTATCATGCTGTACAAGAAAAATCAATTCAATAAGGAAAAAAATGAGAAAGAGAAAAACAAGCAAGCAAACAATACCAATCAAAAAAAGATGAAAATACAATGTTGTGATCCACATTCAGTCTCCATATGATATAAATTGTGTCCCCTTTAATCTTTGTGGGGATGCCTGATGTAAACTGTGTCCCCTTTGGGGGGAAGGGTACTCTTGACTCTCAAACCCTCCCAGCTTGTAGAAGGAGTACACCCTTCCCAGACAACTCCCAAGAGAAATAATCGCATTCAATTTTGAATTGAATTGAATTGAAAATCATTCCTTTTTGGAAGATGAAAGAAAATTGGGATTTGAGATGTTCTGCTTTCTCTTTTTAATTTTTTAGCATTGAATAATTTGCTTCAAATGGAGGTCCTGTCAAGGGCCTTTTCTTTTTATTGCTGTTCTAAACATGCCTAAAACTCATTTTAAATATTATTTATCTTTTATACAAACTTCCTCTTTATTTTGAGTTTTATCCTTTTTGACACTAGTCTTTTTCTAAGTAAAAAGTATGTAAATTTTTCCAATTATATGAAAAAATGATTTTTAACATTTGTTTTTTAAAATTTTGAGTTCCATATTTTCTCGTTCCATTCCTTTTCGCCCCTCTTCTTTTGTTGAGAAGGCAAGTAACTTGCTATAGGTTAGACATGTACATGCTAGTCTTACAATTCAGTAACACTCTTTTTTGTTCTTTGTTATGTGCTTCTCTTTCCAAATACATGAGTTTTTAAGATCTGAGCTTTCTATGGAGATAAGCTGCTGTGGCTTGCTTTCTAGAGCCCCTAAGTTGAGGTGACAAAATGTACCATTGCTTTCTAGAGCCCCCATGGTGGGGATTAAACTATACCTTCCTAGTGAAGAAGTGATGTGGCAAGACTTCCCAGGATGGTGGAAAAATGGAGTTCATTTATTTCAAGGACCTTCCCCTTTATATAATGTAACAAAAACAACACTGTGCATATGGGACCACAGAAACAACTTGCTATTGTATGTAATTTGCCATCTGGTATCATTCTGCTTCAATCACCCTCCCCTCCCCTGACTTCTCAGGAAGGCCAAGAGCCCTTAGGGGAGATGGGGAGCCAAACCAGACATTGTCAGCAGGTTTCCTCTGGGCTGAAGGTCTCATACCTTACCCAGAGTTTCCCCACTGTCTGTGATCTTCTACAATAGCTTAACATTTATTTTTCAATAAAGCATGTCCTTCCACTATCACAATTCAGTCATTTATTTTTTCCCATCACATCTTGGTAATGTCATTCTCATGCATTAAAGTATCAAGTATATTTTGTTTATTATAATATGTCCTTAGAGTTTCTAACTGAATATAATTATTATATAGTTAGCAACTCTTCGTTCGCTTCAATTCTACCTATTTAATGGTCAGGTTTTAAAAGCTTCTGTTTTCCTTCCTCTGCCTCTACAGATCTCTTTCTACTCTTGTGCATTTTATTCACTCTGTGGAGATAACAGTGTAAGCATTTATTGTCTCCGTTTTACAGATGCTGAAACCTGAGTCTTAGAAAGATTAGGTGACTTGCCTAAATTTCATCATCCCTGACCAAATCATTTGAAAATCTTCTATTTATGTCTTCTTGCCCCTATTGTCAGACCTGTTTGCCATATTACTAGGTCTCAAGACACTATAGTAAAATATTTTCTGTTAGAATTTCATGTACTTATCTATTTATTTAAAACTTTAGAAGTAGTTCATTTAATAGGAAAAGGTAAAAGGTAAAAAGAAAGCTGTGATAGATAGCTCAATCAGGCCACATGTTTTATAATAATATACTAATATAAATAATTTAATAATAATAATAAAGTAATATAAACATGTGGCCTGATGGAGTTGTTTATTGCAGCTGTGCTCAGTCATTGCTTCAAATTGGGGAACAAAATTTTTACTGTAGCAGGAAATTGCCCCAAAGAACAATATGTTGAAAGGCATACAATGAGAGGTACCAAGAAACAAAGTGAATTCTAGGCCCATGATGACACTGATGAAGCTGAGTGAGAAAAGACACAATTAAAAACACCATCATCATTAAAGAATTTTGGCTTGGACGGAGATAAATCAATATTAAATTGTCTTGAGCTATTCCCTCCATAGAGTCACCAGATTAGCTCGTTGATACCTCTTCCTCACTGGCCTGATCAAAAGCTTCAAGACTTCTTTAATTATTCTTTCCTAGCCCTCTGCATTTGTTGACATCTATGAACTCAGAATTGACTTGATGTTCTGCTTACTTCAATATAGGCAGATAATCTCAGGTAATAGCTATAGCCAGGCAAATTTTCCCCAAAATTTGAGTCATTATTCAGGCCAAAGTCAAGTTCCTCTGTCTAGATCTTTTAGTCCAAAGCAGAGAAAAGTACAGAAAAAAAAATACATAAAAAACAGACAGAAAAATAGACCAAGCATATCGACTAATTTGACAAATTATTGTTAAGGATACAACTAAGTTAGAGAGATGCTAATGACAAAATATATTTGGCTTTCCAAAAGGTTCTTAGTACAGTCTCATTACAGACAACCTTAGGAAGAAATTGGATAGATATGAACTAAAAGATAGCACAGTTAGTTGGGTTCAAATGGCATAATATTTGTAAAGTACTTATCATAGTGCCTGGTACATAACAGCTGCTTGTTCTCTTCCCTTTTGCCCTTCAGCACCACTTTAAACAGCCAATTTCAAAGAGTGGTGATTAATGAATCACACATTTTAGAGAAACAGAGCAGGTTGGATTGTCTTCAAGAAACTTCAAAGATCTTTTATCAGCCCAAAGTGTCCCAAGAAACCAAAGCTATTTCTATTTGGTAGCAAAACCTAGAATACAAGTGTTTCTAAAAAATTAAAAATGAATGTGACTTAAAGGGCAGTGGAAAGGTGTGAAGTAAGTGTGAGCAGACTGCAACATATAACTAATAAGGAAAGGAACAGGAGTAAAACACAACCTTAAGAAATTGTGAGGGGCAGAGCATTTTAGAAATCAGGGACAGCCAGTGCAAAGGCATGGAAAAAGGAAATGGAGAGGTAGTACATACCCAATAATCCAGGTGAGAAGGGATGGGTTATTGGTTAGAGGCTTATGAATAGAGAGAAAAAAGAAAGTATAAGAGATGTTGTAAAGGTAGAAAAGACAAGATTTGGTGAAATTAATTGGATAAATGAAGTAAGAGAAAGGAAGTGAGAATAGTAAGGTATGGAGCCTGAATACCCAGGAAGTTGTGGTGGTTTTAGTAGTGATAGGAATGAACCCTGAAACTGTCCAAACTGTTCTCTGGAGAGGTCCAAGGGGGGATGACATAAACTAAGATCTTTTGGGGAGATTCTCAAACCCTGGGAAAAGCATACCTTTTCCAGACAAGCCCTTCTCAAGTAAAGTGGTTTCATTCAATCGGAGATCTTGATCAATCATCCCCCCTCCCCCATTGATAAACTGAGATCTTTTGAGGGGCCCCAGAAACTGTGCCTCCTTCAGGGAGTTCCTAGACCCTGGGAAAAGCCTTCAAACTCCCAGTTAAGTGATTTTATTCCATTGGACATCTCTGTCTAATGGTCCTCTACTGATTAGCCCAGACAACTCCCAGCCCCAGGCCAACATTTACCCATATAATCACGGGTCTGTTAACCCACCTTTGCCAAACTCCAATGAGGAGCTTTGCCTGCTAAGAAAGCTTCCTTCTTAGTGAAACAATAAAATTCCTCTTTTGCCATTTCAGGTTTGCAAATTCTTTTGCATTGGACCTGCGCTGATCAGAGGGGATTCCCCACTCCAATTCTTGCACCTCTTCACTACCACTAACGTAATTATTTGTACCTCATCAGTAGGAACAGAGAAGTTAGGAATAAGGAGTATGAAAATGAAGGGGTAAGATATAGACATATTTTGGACATGTACAAAAAAATTTGTGTAATCTAATTTTCAGCACAGTATAAGGGAAAATTTTTAATAAATCTGTCAGAAAAAGATGATAACACTTAAAGTGTTGAAGTTAAGTTGATAGAGACCTATTAATAGTCCCTAAAATATATAAGTTGTATTCCTCATGAGGTCATCTTAATAAAATATATTGATTTAGGTAGCACTAAATCTAAATTATAGAGACAGAGTTGACTTTAACTGGAGCATCTACCAAAGCACCACCTTAGAACACAGGTTATTCACCTAGCAGATTTTTTATCTGCATCTGGTTGTTTGGAGGGTTCATGATGAGTTTATTGCTTTGGGAAGACTCTTTACCAATATAGATCACCAACTCTCTATGCTTTAACTGATGGTCTGTCTTCATGTTTATCTTTAGCTGAAAAAAATGATCACTTGTGACCAACATTTTGATATTGAGCCTTTCTAAACACAGATAACAGATATTTTCTGGCTGGGCTTCTAGCTGCTGTTTCTTGCTAGTAGGACCTATCAGATAATGTAGTCAGCTGACATAGTTTTTGAGAAATCATGGCCACTCCATGTCACAATGAGTTATTGAACTTAGAACTTAATAGGAGCGCTTGATTCATTTTTATTGAATATGTATAAAGCTGATGAATGATATGAATTATCACCTCCTAATTACATATAAAAACAAATGAATTAGAAAGAATTTTAGGGTTTCTCAAAGGAGGGAGAGAGGCTAATGCCAAAAAAGACAACCATTATTTCCTTTCCACTAGTTGCAAAAAAAATCACCATCATTATTATTAAAATAATTTTAAAAAAACATTTATTATATAATTATCTGTATGGGCCAATAGTGAGTTAAGGATCACATTCTCTCTTGTGGAGACCTTAAAAATCTAGTGTAAGAAAAATAAATACAGGTTTTATTAGACTTTAGAAAATTAAACAACAATTTAATAAGTATGTAAATATTCATTGTATTCATCCTCATTTTTCAAAGAAAGCTCAGAAAAATATACTTTACTTTTGTTTTTATCAAATCGTTTTGAAGGTCTAATGTTTTAAATTCTACAGAAGTTTGTAAAATAATACAAATTACATTTGTAAAATATACCTAGGATAAGTTGTTATCCAGAATAGGGATTTAAGTCCTCTGGGCTATTCCTTAACCATTTCATCTATTAAGAAGAAAAAGATTTAAAGGAATGTTATGGCATAGTTCTCTTTTATTGTCCTGATTCAGTTTCCCTAATAATCCTGACCCAGTCCTGACTCAGTTTCTCTAAGTGTTCTGCCTCAGTTTATAATTGTCCTGTAAAACCTCCCCTTGTAATGCCGGAGAAACTGAGGCAGGAGAGAGATCAGAGAGTTTTTAATATTTTATTAATGAGAGAGTAAGATTGACTGGACAGTTCTCTCGTCTCAAATTATCCGGTCAGACAAAGATAAAGATATACTGGGACCAAGGAATCCATGTTGGTCCCAGGTCTGGAGGAGACTGTCATCCCAAAGAATCCAGCATCCAGCATCCAGCCAGCTGCCAGCCACCATCCTTCAGCCCATGAATGGAGGAACCCCAACTTCTTAAATACCTTTGGAGACAAAGAAGAGGAAAAGAGCGGGAAAGTCCCTATCCAGGTGGAAAAGGCTATAAACCAAAAAAAAACCCAGAGACAGGATGTCTGAATACCCAGAGATAAAGATGTCAGTGAAATATCTTGAAATATTTTAGAGGGATATAATAAATTCTTGAGGACAGAAGATAATCAGGAGGTCTACTCTCTTGTTTATCTTGCTTGGGCTAACAGTTTATAACCTTACACTAATTGGTCCTCAGCCTTCATGGACCAGAGGGAGATTTACAGCTTAGGGGAGTAATTAGGGAGACTGAGACAAGGGAAACTTGTACAAGGAAACTGAGTCAGGACAGTTAGAGAATTGTGGCATAACATTCTCCCTCTTTATCAGAATATTTGATAAGGATAAAAGAGCTTATGTTTTAGAATATCAGAATGTCTCTCCCCATCCCAAGCTATCAGAATATCAGATAACATCTTATCAAGATGCCTCTCCTGATGTCCAGGGTGCCTCCCCCTATTATGTCATCCCCCTCTCCAGAGGCTCATTCCACCCTGTCAGAGTCCTGTTCCCACTCTCAGCATCCTGACTCTGTCCCTGCCTCAGTTTACCCCCTGAGTCTGATCCATGTGTATATATGTCATTGGGAACTCACATTGTTTACTGGATTCTTGGAGAGCATAGTCTCATTTAGCCCTGGGTCCAAACCATGGATCCATTTGGCCCCAGTTAATCTCTCCCTTTTAAATAAATTATTAAATACTCTCTAATCTCTATCTTGCCTCAGTTTCTCCAGCATTGCAAAGGAAGGAAGGAGAAAGGAAAAGAAGGGAAAGAAAGAAGGAAGGAAGAGACGGAGGGCAGGAAGGAAAGGAGGGAGGGAAGGAAAAGGAGAAAGAGACAGAGACAGAGAGACAGAGACAGAGAGACAGAGACAGAGACAGACAGAGACAACTATGTTGTGCCATAGTTCCCTTTTGATGTCCTGACCTAGTTTCCCTAATTAGCCTATTTAGTTACTCTGCCTCAGGTTATAACCTTTCCCTCTTAATGTTTGATGAGATAAAGATCTAACTCAGTTGCTCTGCCCCAAAATCCCAGGCTATAATCATTCCCTCTTAAATGGTTGATGAGATAAAGGTTTTATATCTTTAGGTTATAATCATTCCTTCTTAATGTTTGACAGGATAAAGGTCTATCCACTTTAGATGTCATTAGAATATCAGTAACCTCTCCAGTATCTCCCTCCATTGTGTCATCCTAGGTGCCTCCCCACATTAGGTTATCCCCATCCAGGTACCTCCCCCATTATGTCATTGTTCTTGTTATCCTATAAAAGAGTCTTGGTGTCTAATGCTCAAGGCTGGATTCTTTGAGATGATAGTCTCGTCTAGCCCTGGGACTAAGATCCATTTGATCCCAGTAAATTTCTCCGTTTAATAAACTATTAAATTGGTCTCTAATCTCTGTCTTGCTCAGTTTCTCCAGCATTACAAGAGAGACAGAGACAGACAAAGACAGACACAGAGAGCAAGACAGAAAGAAGGAAAAATAAGGGGCATAAAAGTTAGGAGATATATGCTTTAAGTGGAAGCTTAAAACTTCCTAGTGGAAGGAGAAAAAAATTCTGATTGAACCTGCCTCTCCAAGGGATCTCATTCATTCATTCAATCATCATCAGATCTATGCTGACACTACTTTAATAGAAATTAATTATCCTAAGACATCCTGGTTTTAATTTCTTGGGACTGGTAATTAATTCAAGGGATACTTGCTTCAGAATTTTATCTGATTGAATGAATGAGATCCATTCTGCTTGGAGAGGCAGGTTCAGAAGCGAAAGATTCTCTAAACTTTGTCTGTGACAAAAATAGGAGGTTTTATTTTTCACTAAGAGGTTTTTCCCTTAGTGGACCTATTTTCTTAATGGAGAAAATCTGCAAAGAATGGTTAGCAAAAGATCTATTTTATGGATACGTCTGGGAGAGGTTTGATACTTAGACCGGGATTTCTCAATTGAATGTGAAGTTTTTTCTTAGGATGAGACTTCCTAAAAGATCAATAGGAGTTTAATTTGCTCTTGAATGAAGATGTGAGACCATTTGGAGCCTGGGTTTTTGCAGAGCAAAGGGGACATTATTTTTGTGATTTTATACAATTTTTACAGAGTTCACTAGGGTCATTTTCAGTGATTATTTTATACAAATTTTACAGAGTTCACTAAGGTCAGATCCATGATCCCAAATTTCAGAATAAGGTCTGATATGTCTTTTCTCAATTACGGATTGGAATTTGATAAATTAGATAGCAGAAAGAACTTGATTTCTCTGAGGTAAAGAGAATTTAAGAAAGGCTTGTTATGGTTGAAGATAAAAGCATAACCTGACTTCTTGGAAAACCTCTTGGGTAACTAGGAAGGAAAACATGTGGGTCAGAAGTGAGTTGAACTGTTTAAAGGGATATAGAATTAAGGAATACACAAGGATATCTCTTAAGCTGGAGAGAGTTGTACTTCATAATTACACTTTGTACCCATGATTGATTATGTGTGTATAATCTTCATATGTATACTCAGACCTTACTCTCTTAATAGGATTTATGATCTCAATAATTCAGGAAATTACTCTAATAATGCAAATTGTAACATCTCATGCAAGTCATGTCCATGAATAGATAACTCTCAAAAAGATTTTATAGTTATTGATGTTATCTCTGTCAGTGTTTTTTTTTTTTTTTTCCTTCAGTTTTAATAATGAGTAGAACCTTATCCATGCCTTTGGCATTTTTTCTTCCTTTGGATAGTTTGTATATTAGTCTCTCAATCTGCTTGCAGTTGCATTACTTCCACCACAGATCTTCTCTATGTATTCCTGGTGCAATTTAACTGCTTTTCCTGTCTTTGTTTTCTTTAATCTCATTGCTACCTCCTCAATAAACACTGAAACTATAATGTTAGGATACAAGTATAATGTTTCTGCTAACCTTGATGGAGAGAAAAATTTATTTAAATGATTTGGACAAATCAATATGATGCTAGTTGAGTGGTCTAGATACCTGGTGGTCTAGAGGTTAGTGGCTATAAGAGAGTTATTAAGAATCCCCATTAAATCAGCCCCAGGTTCTAGGAGTAAAATAATTCATTCATTCCCGAATATTAGTTGCAAAATGAAAGTTTATTGTTAAATAGAAATCAGTTTAACCAGAGACTGACTTCTATAGTAGCAGATCTATGGAAAATAGAATTTTGCACTAAGAATGCAGTTCTCAGTGGACAAAAAGTTCTGGCAGCTGACTGAGCTGCCGAGGTCCATTTGCAAAGATCTTAGTTGATGGAAGCTCATTATATTGGTCTTGGTAGGGGCTAGGAAACCTGAGCAGATCAGAACCAGTCGGGGCTGGACAACCCAAGCAAGTCAGAATGCGGGCTGGGAAAACCGGAGCAGATCAGAACCAGTGGGGGCTGGGAGAGCCCAAGTTGGCTCAGATCCAATGGGGGCTGGGACAATCCTAGATCTCCAATTGGAATTCAAAGGGATGCTTTTGACTAGGATTTGTGAATCAAAGGCTCTGGCATCCTGAATTGATTTGTCTCAGTCAGAAGAGGCTGGGAATCTGAAAGGAATCACAAATCAATAGGAAATACAGTTTCTTAAAGGGACCCCAACCTGCTTCAATTTCTTTTTTGTTTGCAATATTCTTTCCAAGTTCATTTTTGAGTGCCCTTTGAATGAGGTTCTTGTTTTGATATTTTCCCAAGCTTTCCTTAAACTGTTTTTATTCTTCACTGCTTCTTTCTATTTTATGACAATGCAGTTCATAATAACTCATAATCCTTCAAAAGATTTTCCAAATGAATTTTTATGTTAACTTTGTGATGCTTTTGGTATTTATCTCTCTCCAGTTGACAAATAAATCAGACATTTATTGCCTAAAATGATTTGTTATGGCCATTAATTGAAATTGGTTAAATTTCTGGATAAATCGCATGATAGTCAATGTCATTTCTGTTGTCCATTTCCCATTCTAGAATTTTTAATTAGTTATTTAAATAGTTCAGGTTAGTGGTTTCAGTTTTATGCCACATATATTTCTTAGTATTCTTTCTTTAAAAAAAAAAAACAAAACAAATTCTGATTTTAGCTCTGAAGAATTTGTGGTCTGACTGAAAACAGCTGATTTAGAATAACTCCTACAAAAATGTCTTTTTTTCCCCCATCAGTCCTTCTTAATTCCAATTCCTTTCTTCCTTTAATTATTTCATATGTATTCTGTATATATTTTGTTTTGCATATATTTGTCTGCATGTTTTCTTCCCCTATTCAATTGTAAATTCTTTGAGAGCAGGGAATGTCTTTTGCCTACTTTTGCTATTCTTAGTGCGTAGCCAGTGGTGACACACTGGAGAGTACTAGATTTGTAGTCAGTAAGACTCATCACCTTTTTTTTTTTTTTTTGCTGAGGCAATTGGGGTTAAGTGACTTGCCCAAGGTCACATAGATAATGCTGTGTCTGAGATCACATTTGAATTCAGGTACTCTTAACTTCAGGAACGGTGCTCTATCCACTGTACCACTTAGCTGCCCCAAGACTCATCTTAAGTTCTCAGCTACTTACTAGCTAGGTGACCCTGAGCAAGTCACTTAACTTTGTTTATCTTAGTTTCCTCATCTATAAAATGAGCTGGAGAAGGAAATGGCAAACCATACCATATCTCTGCAAACAAAAACAAAATAACAAATAGAATCACAAAAAGTCAGGCATGTGTGAAAAGCAACAACATGACATGTAGCAGTTGCTTAATAAATGTGCATTTATTGATCATGTGATAAACTATTCTATTTCTATTCTTTATGGCATTGTTTGGTGCCCACCTACCAATTTCTAGCATTTACTTAATTCTTTTCTCAAAAAAGGTGTTCATGATATAGAAGCAAGAAATACTATTTGCCTTTAGTTGCTTTTATTCCTTCTTACTATATTATGCTTTTATTTTTACTTTTTCCACACTAAAGTCACAAAATATAAAAATTATGTTGGTTGAGTTTTGAGGATCTTATCAAATTTTTCATAAAATTTCTCTATCACTTCATTCCCTACAACCACTGCTAATACATAAACTAGAATTATTTTCATATGTAAGAATTTGCAAATTCTTATTATTAGTATTGAAACATATGAAAATCAAATATTCAAATGAAATAACGTCTCTTGTTTCCACAAGATATACAACCAAACTATTCTGCCAATTCTTTGCTTTGCTTCTCCAAGGAGTACCTATTACTTATCTTTACATTTAGCTGACATTTTCTACTTTCTTTTAGTTTGTTTTACAGAAAGAATATCAAGATTGATAGAATTTAGCTCCTCTAGGAATATTCCAACACATTTAGTGTCAACAAGTCAAATTAAAATATATTGGTTTTCCAAAAATTATGATTCTTAAAGTGAAAGAGTGACCCTTTAAAAGGATGACATCAGCATCCTCACAGAAGAAAGGGAAATGACCAAACAGAACTGTATGGTTTTTACATTTTTCTTGGGGTCCTGAATTGCCAAGATAAAAATTAATTATAATAGCTAACATTTATATAGTGCTAACTCTGTGCTGTGCTAGGAGCTTTACAATTATTACCTCATTTGATTCTCATAATAACCTTCAGAGGTAGGTGCTCTTATCACCCACATTTTACAAAAGAGAAAAACAGAGACAAAATGACTTGCCCAGAATTACACAGCTCTTAAATGTCTGAAGTCACATTTGAACTCAGGTCTTCCTAATTTTAGGTCCAGTGCTCTATCCACTGTGCCACCTTGCTGTTCACTAGGTGGTCAGCACCCTGGTGATATGCCTTATTATAGTTGCAAATTAAGTGGAGCCTTTTAAATAAATTCAGTCTGTTATTGAGGAAATATGTAAAGCTTCTCCATTGTAGTAGAATGTGGCTTAATTTAAACTTTTTTGGCAAAGCTTTAAGAGTACATAGTCACTTTCATGACACATGGAAGGAAGATACCTTACTCGTAAGAGAGAATGGGGAAGTTACATATTGGATGCCATGACTATGGACATCTTTGACCTTATTAATAAGCCTCTAAGGCTTATTACCTCATGACAATGCTAATGTCAGCAAATGTAAGTTATTCTTAAGTTTTGTATTTCAGTGCTTACTTTTTTTCCTGGATCATACATTCCAGCATTTGAAATTTTGCTCTTCAAATTTTGCTCTTTATATGTTAGTCTTGTATCTCACTGAGATTTATATAAACTCCTGAAAGTAGTTACTATATCTTATATTACTTTTCAATTCCTAGAGCAAGACATAGCGACCAAGCAATAATCAGTATTTTTGTACCTGGGACAAAGATATTGACTTTTGTTAACTGAAACTTCAAAAATAGCATGATTCAGAGCTGAGTGGGTAGGGGAAAGGGGTGATCAGGGAAAGGTGGTCAGAGGGGAACAAAAGGAATTAACTTGAGAATGGTTACCTGAAGTACATTATCCAATTTTTAAAATTCTAACTAATTATTCTTGTTATTTAGGTACGATTTCAATTTTTCCCCTTGTTGTTGAAGGATTTTAATTATCATTAATGCCACTAAATTTCAATCCCTGACAAAAAGCTTCAGTTACCACATCCTAGGTAAGTCTATGATTACACTTATAGACCATTTTAAAATTCATATCTCCTTTATAACATACATGAGATCATAGATTTAGAGTTGAAAGGGACTTTTCCGATCTGCTCATTTTGCAGGTGAAGAAATTGAGCCATAAAGAAATTTTATAATTTGCCCAGAATCACAGAACTAGTGTCTAAGAAAAGATTTGCATCCAATTCTTTCTGATTCCAAATCTAATATTCCAACGAAATAATATCTCTTGTTTCCACAAGATATACAACCAAACTATTCTGTCAATTCCTTTGGGTTTTCTGTTATATTTTTAAGTGGCACACTTAAAGGTGTTTATTGAATTTGTTATTATTAATTCTGTGAGAATGCTGCTGAGAAATATGACTATAAGTGAATATTTTCCTGTAGCATTCTGTTAAGCTTTGTTAAGCTCTCAAACACATACTCTCTCTCTCTCTCTCTCTCTCTCTCTCTCTCTCTCTCTCTCTCTCTCTCTCTCTCTCTCTCTCTCTCTCTCTTCTCTCTCTCTCTTTCTCTCTCTCTCTCCTAATTATATATAAAACATAGCTTTAAAATATTTATACTGGATTCATTTGCCTAGAACTTTTTTTCTTATCACTGTAAAAACACTACGAGGAATTAAAATGTACAAGTCTTTTGTTCTGAATTCTCAAGTGCTTTTTTTGTCCATTGTAAGCTTATGTGAATTTATGTCAGGATTAATCCAGAAAAGCTTGTGTTTGCTTCATTACACACCTGTTTTAGGGGTCTGCTGTAGAAAAAGAACCCCTTTGCTATAACATAACATGTTAGCTTGTAGAGTTGCCTGTAGTGTTTTCTTCTTTTCTAATATATGATGGTTCTCTGGGTGCAGGTTTCTTGGAGTGCTGCTGGAGACAGCCTTAGTTTCAGTTCAGATCAATAATCACCTCAAATGCAGCCAGCTGTTAAAAGTTCAGATGCTTTATTGTCTCTTCCAAAATAGCCCAGTAGCCTTTCACTGGTTTCGAGAGATCTCGTTGCTAGTTTTTTGCCCCTGCCAGCTTCAGCCTCTCCTTCCGAATCCTTCATTCTCAATCTTCTCCCGAATGAAATCTGGCTCTGTCAATCTCCTCCACAGACTCCTGACTGAGGCTCCAAGAGCTTTTTTATATATGATCTCTTAAAGATGTGAACCCAAAGGTTGAATCCTCCTCTGAGAGAGTGGGATTGTGGGAGATGTAACTTGTGAATCTCCCAAACTTGTGAACTCTAATGTATGAGCTAATCTGTGAATCTCTCAAAGGGGTAAACTTAAGCATTGTTTCCATCAATTCCAGCGAGTTAACACTTTGTAAGGATTCTAACAGTTGGCATTTGATGAAACTTGGATAGCATGTGGAGACAATTGTCTTTGCTTTGAATTCAAATGTAAAGCACAAGTGATCAGTGGCATATATCCAAAGGTGTGTTATCTCTACATTGTTTGTTCTTTTTTATGTCTATACTTTTATAAAATAGAACAATGCTTGACACTTTATTATTAGGATTTTGATATTCATTGCTGGAATATAGTAGGTTTAATTTGAAATGGAGTTCAGAATTATAGAAGCACAGAATACTAGAGCTGGAAGGAACCAAATCTATAATACTGTCCAACTCTAACTAGAATATGAATTTCCTCTATGGAATGTTTTACAAGTTATTAGTTAGTCCCTAATTTCTCAACCCTGAATTCTTTAAAATAGATCAATAAGAGAAATGTGAGCTCCGGTCATCATCTAAAATTCTATTTTTATAATGATAATTTTTCTTTTTCAGAAAGTATTGTAATGGTTTATTTTCACTTAAATTTGTCTTTTTAATATGTAATTGATCCTTCCTACCAACTTCTACCCCATTAGAAAAAAGAAAAGAAAATCTTTGTAACAAAATGCATGGTTAAGCAAAACAAATTCTTTCACTGGTCATGTCCCAAGATTGTATTTCATTCTGTACCCTGAGTCCATTATCATTCTGTTAAGGGGAGATGTTTCATCATCAGTCTTCTGCAATCATAGATGGCTATTACATTAATCATACCTCTCATGACTTTCAAAGTTGTTTGCCTTTATCGTATTACTGTTGTAGAAATTGTATCTATATATTTGATATAATGTTTATTTTGTATATTTATATTATGGCATAAATTAGTCTTTTGATTCTCCTAATTTCATTCTGTATCAATTCACAGAAGTCTTTTCCTGTCTTCTTGAAATTATCTTTTAAAAAAAATTTCTCATAACACAATACTATTCCATTCTATTTTAAAACTATATTTTATTCTTTAATTGATAAAATTGATTCATTTTTCAATCTTATTTGAAGAGGATTTTAAATAGTCTTTTGATCCCATCTATTTATTGCATGAGAAATAAATGAAAAGAATGGAGTTTACTAAATTTGGTTTTTATTTTAAATTTAAATTTTCTTTTAAAAAGCATTTTTAGTTCCCTCTCAATTGTGTCCCTTCTGTCATAAACAACACCCTTCAATGAGGAAAAAAGAAAAAGAAAAAGAAAATCCTGTCACAAGTACACATAAATGAAGTCCTCAGATTTGCATTAAGTTTAAAATTATTCCAGGTCATACCTCACCTAAACGTGAACAAGAATTTATTACTGCCTGTTAAGTGCTTAAAAAAAAAAAAACCAAAAAACAACTCTCTCTCTCTCTCTTTTTTTTATTTAAAAAAATGTCACTCAATCATCTTAAAAGTAGTTAGGAAACTTTGGTAAGTCAACAGGGTCTTTGGAGATCCGTATTTTTCTTAAGTACAAATTAGAAAAAATCGTTTTCCTAATCTTGTGATTTCTAAGTCAGAAACAGCAAAACATGAGTCAATATAGAGGGATATTTTATAGACTTATAAAATAAGCAAGCTTCCACATCTCAGCACAACATCACAGACAAAGAGAGGTGATAAGACTATCATTACAAGGCATGCTTTCCAGCTTTGTCTTTTTCCTATATTAAATGGGACAAAGATATCTCTGGGTCCTGGGAAAGAGATTTTAATGAGTTGAAACATTAAAGAATAGTGATGGTAGTAAGAAAGCTAGACTTTATAATTTTTCATTTGACAACATAAAGAGAGATCTAGTACTTGGTTGAAAAAATAATGTTTTGACGTTATAACCACTATGCAATCTTCCTGTTTTTGTATTTGAACCAACATTTCATCTTTTTTGGCTTGCTATATTGCAACAAGTCTATAACAATACATTAAAAAACTGCTTGTGAATATGAAAAATATTTGAAAAACAGAGGAGAGTTTGGAAGACTGAACCCAACTGGTTATTTACTTTTCTGTAAAAAAGTACAGCTTACAAATACAATAAAACTTCAATTAAAGAAATATTTGTGCAGGGGTTATTTTATTTACCTATATTTTAGAAAAAGTCTTTTCAATTCAGACCTTGTTGTTGAAAGCCATTTTCAGATGTTCTATTTCATATATATTCTTTAGTAAGTAGAATATGGTAAATAAGCTAACATCAAATGGTATAAACAGTGTCTGGTATTGATGTAAAGTGCATTTCTCTCCCTTTCTTTCTCTCTCTCTGTCTCTCTCCCTCTCTGTCTATTTCTCTCTTTGTCTCTCTGTCTCTCTCCCTTTCTCAGTCTGTTTCTCTCTCCATCTCTCTGTCTCTCTTTCCCTCTGTCAGTCTCTTTCTCTCTTGTTTTCTCTCTGTCTCTCTGTCTCTGTCTTTCTGTGTTTGTCTTTATCTCTCTGTCTGAAAGTGTCTCTCTCTCAAGAGTATCTCATTGTCCTTCAAGGTTATAAATTTAAACACGAGTTTTCATTGTGCTCTGCTGTAGATCACATCATAGGATCTGGGATTATAGAGGGAAACTTAGATAAAACACCTTTTTTCAACCCTTTCATTTTCTAATTAAGAATACCCAAGGTAAACAGCTTGCCTGAGGTCACGGGTGCTAAACAGAAAATTTAACTCTCAAAACATAGTCATGGAAACATAGAATGATAGATTTAGAACTCAAAGCTATCTGGAAAGTCATTCAATCTATCTCCCAAAATTTTACAGATAAGAAAACTGAGACCCAGGGACATAAATGACTTGCAGAGTCACACAGGTGAAGAAGTAGGATTTGAACTCATATTGATATGATTTCAAATTTAATGCTCTTGCTACTACTCTATTTTCAATTCAGTATGGGATTTCCTCTATTAGCCGCATTGTAGCATCCTATTCCATACATTGAATTCTGATTCCAAAAAATTTGGAATTAAAGTTCTCAATATATGGTGAAATCTTCCAGTTATTCTAGTTGGTCCTTCAAAAATTGATGGACTGATTGCATCATTCCTTATAATAACATGGAGTTTCTAAAGGAAGTCTAATTACCCACATCAGAGAGATCAACTTACAAAAGAATTATTACCTTATGATATATAGTTGACTAGACAAACTATAGTCCAAAGTTAAGAATGAGGAAAGTAGTCGAGATTGATGTTAGGTATTTTCTGTTGTTGTAATGATTCCCTCCACCAAGTTTCTTCCTAAACAAAGATTCATCTTTTTAAATAAAGATATCCTTTTAATTACTCTGGTAGGCCTTTTTGTATTAGCTAGAACAGTTTTAACCTACCTCATAGTTTAAGACACTGGTTTTCAACTCAAATAGAAAGGACACTTGCTGGCCACTGACTTTTTGTTGTTGTTTAGTCATTTTTGTCACGTTTGACTTTTTGTGATCGCATTGGAGTTTTCTTGGCAAAGATTTGAAAGTGATTTGCTATTTTCTTCTCCAACTCATTTACAGATCATAAACTGAAGAAAATAGTGTTAAGTGACTTGCCCAGGGCCACATAACTAGGAAATATCTGAATACTGAAATGAACTCAAGATGAGGCTTCTTCACTCCAAGCCCAATATGCTATCCACTGTATCAACTAACTGACCAGTGTACAAGTACCTGCCTAATAAAAACAAGGAGGAAAATTGGTGACATTTCAATCTCAGTCTACTGGGAGAAGATGAAAGAGAGAGGAAGAATGGAGTAAATTATCTAACATAAAAGAAGCCTGAAAGAGATTTTTAAAGGGAGAGGGAAATGTGGGAAACAGAGAAGGAATCTGCCCATGAGAATTGGCTCAAAGAGGTAAAAACACACACAACTCAGTTGCATGTAGACATCTATCTTATCATACAGAAAAGGAGAGAAAGGGGATAAAAGAAGAGGTGGGGGGAGTTGAGAGAAGGGAATTCAGTTTAGAAGAGGTAAAAGTCAGAAGCAAAACACTTTGGGGGAATAGACGGGGTAAAAGGAGAGAGAGAGTGGGGGGAGAATGGAGAAAATAGAATGGAGAAAAATATATAGCTGATAATCGTTACTGTGAAAAAAATTTTACAGTGAGTTTCTTCACTTTTCAAACTGTAATGCTGGAGAAACTGAGGCAAGATAGAGATTAGAGAGCATTTAATAATTTATTTAAAAGGGAGAGATTTACTGGGACCAAATGGATCCATGGTTTGGTCCCAGGGCTGAATAAGACTATCATCTCCAAAAATCCAGCAAACAATGTGAGTTCTCAATGACATATATACACATGGCTCAGACTCAGGGGGTAGAGCAAGGCAGGGGCGGAGTTCAGGGGCTGAGAGTGGGAACAGGACTCTGACAGGGTGGAGTGAGCCTTTGGAGAGGGGGATGACATAATAGGGGGAGGCACCCTAGACATCAGGAGAGGCATCTTGATAAGATGTTATCTGATATTCTGATAGCTTGGGATGGGAAGAGACATTCTGATATTCTAAAAAATAAGATCTTTTATCCTTATCAAATATTCTGATAAAGAGAGAGGAGTGGTTTTGCAGAATTGAGTACACAATTATAAACTGAAGCAGAACAAGGCAGGACTGGGTCAGGATAATTAGGGAAACTGAGTCAGGGCAATAAAAGAGAACTGTGGCATAACAAAACATATTAAAAAAATAAAACTTAGTCAAATGTGTAGAAATAGGAGTCATTCCTCAATTGATAGATGGTCAAAGGATATGAACAGGTA
Source organism: Antechinus flavipes (assembly GCF_016432865.1). Classification (NCBI taxonomy): domain Eukaryota; kingdom Metazoa; phylum Chordata; class Mammalia; order Dasyuromorphia; family Dasyuridae; genus Antechinus; species Antechinus flavipes. Next base: position 209,781,690 of record NC_067400.1, on the reverse strand, counting down.
GTTTTCAGATAAAGTAATCAAAGCTATCTATAGTCATACAAAAATATTTTAATCACTATGAGAGAAATGCAAATTAAAACAACTGAGTTACTATCTCACACCTGTTGGGTTGGCTAATAAGACGTAAAAGGAAATTGACAAATGTTGGAGAGGATGTGGAAAAATGAAAACATTCATGTACTATTGTTGTATACTGATTCAATCTGTCTGGAAAGCAATTTGGAACTATGCCCAAAGGGCTATAAAACCATGCATACCTCTTGACCAGAATGCCACTACTATATCCCTATCCCAAAGAGATAAAAAACAAACCTCCCCCCCAAAAAAAACCCCAAAAAACCTACTTGTACAAAAATATTTATAGTAGCTCTTTTAGTGGTGGCAAAGAATTGGAAATCAAGGGCATCTCCATCAATTGGGGAATGACTAAACAAGTTGTTGTATATGATTGTGAGGAAATACTTTAAGAAATGATAAGCAAGATGCTCAGAAAAACCTGAAAAGACTTACATGAACTGATGCAAAGTAAAATGAACAGAACCAGGAGAACATTATATACAGTAACAACAATATAGTATGATGATCTATAATGAATAACTTGCCCAGGGTCACATAGCTAGAAAGTATTAAGTATTTGAGGCTAAATTTGAACTCAATTCCTCCTGACTTCAGAGTTGGTGTGCTATCCACTATATCAACTTCCCTTCTATGTAAACTTTTAAGGGTTCCAAATGAGTGCCTCGGGGATCTATATTTGACCCTTTATTGCTCAATATCTTTATCATTGACTTGGAAAAAGGATCCACATCACTAATTTGTAGTAGAGCTAGGAGGAAGAGCTAACATGCTGGATAAGAAATTCCAAGATCTTGAGGCTAGAAAATTGAGTTGAATCTAACAAGTTGAAATTTAATAGGGAAAAATAGGATAGAGGCATGCTTAGACAATTTGTCTTTTTAAAAAAAGACCTAAGTGCTTTTGTGATTAAGAATATAAAATCAAAACAACAACAAAAACAAATATGAACTTGGGCTGTATCAACAGACAAGATTTCCAAAAACAGAATTGATATTTTTACTGTATGCTGTCTAGTTAGACTATATTTGAAATATGTTTTTTAAAATTTTTTAATAGCTTTTTATTTACAAGTTATATGCATAGGTAATTTTACATCATTGACAATTGCCAAACCTTTTGTTCCAATTTTTCCCCTCCTTTCCCCCACTCCCTCCCCAGATGGCAGGCTGACCAATATATGTTAAATATATTAAAGTATAAATTAAGTATAAAATAAGTATACATGACCAAACCATTATTTTGCTGTACAAAAAAAGATCAGACTCTGAAATGTTGTACAATTAGCCTGTGAAGGAAATAAAAAATTCAGGCAGGCAAAAATATAGGTGTAATGACCGCATATTTAAAATCAGCCGGAGTCAGGAACTCAGGTTAAGGGAAAAATCTTCAGTCTTTATTGAAGTGAAGAGGTGAAAAAAGATTGCGATAGCAATATGGGCAAGAAGGATTGCGATAGCAATATGGGCAGCTGTGACAGGAAGCCAGCTAGCAGAGAGAGAGAGCGAAAGATCTGAGCTCTCCTCCCCTTCCTTTTTCACTCCGCTGCCTCCACCCATCAGAATCGTCATTTCCTATACAACACATCAGGACTTGCACAAAGAGTAGGCGGGGGCCATTCTTTCTCCAAGCTTATATATTCATAGAGTATGGTCCAATTACTATTTAGCCTCATGTGCTTGGGACCTCAGTGCATCAACTCAAGCCTCAGCCCATTACATATAGGGATTGGGAATTCAATGTAATGGTTTCCCAGAGTTCTTTCGCTGGGCGTAGCTGATTCAGTTCATTATTGCTCCATTGGAACTGATTTGGTTCATCTCATTGCTGAAGATGTCCAGGTCCATCAGAATTGATCATCATATAATATTGTTGTTGAAGTATATAATGATCTCCTGGCCCTGCTCATTTCACTCAGCATCAATTCGTGTAAGTCTCTCCAGGCTAAAGGCATTATTTTAAAGAAAGGTGAGCTGAAGAACTTCCAGAGGAGAGCAATTGACTTAGCTTAAGGTCTTGAGGTAATGGCATATGAGAAAGTTAGAGGAACTAGGAATATTTAACTTGGAGAAGACTCAGGGAGTATATGTTAACTATCTTCAAATTTTAGAAGGGAAGTTCATTTTATATTGATCAGAATAGATTGTAGAACTTGCAAAGAGAAAATTTCACTTAAGAAAACACTTCTTAGAGCTTTCTAAAGAAGTGAGACTTCCATTAGATGGTTACTGAAGTCTCAGCTTAGAAAATATAGATTGTTTTGGACATTTCTTAAGCCTGGGAATTTAGTTCAGTTGTGAATGTTCTTTTATTCATTTTGCCCCATCTACAACCTCTATGTGACAATCTAGCTTTTATTACAGGGTATAGTAAATTAAATTTGTGTCAAGATGGTACTCTGAGAATATTAATTTTTCAATACAGAAAAAAACAAAAACAAAATCACCATTCTCTTATTCAGGTTTCCTGAAAGATGTAAAATCTGTTGATATGTAGTTTAAGGTGACCCAATTTTTTTTTTTATCAGTTTTTCTTTTTAAAGCACTTTGAACCTATTCTTTTAAAGCTCCTTAGATGATTTTTTAAATTAATAGTGGGAAATAAACTGCATCTTTTTTAATAAGATAAATCCAAGGACTGCTTGTTTGTTTTATTGGGTCACATTATTTAATGTGAGTACTTAAAAGTCTAAACTACAATTTTCCGGATGTGGTTAATAGCAAAATTTACAATTCATATGAATGTTACTCTTCAGTCATGGATCAATACTAATTTATAAAACAAAATTTATAGAAGAAATTTTATTTATTTACAACACAATGAAAAACTCTGATGATGCTACATACATCAAGGCCAAACTTGGAAAATAAGTCTCTCTTAAAAACAGCATATGAGACAAATCTCAAGTGGACCAGACATTCAGAGATCGGCATGTTATTCTTACTACAAACTTTAGTTAATGTTTTCATTGTTTTTTTGTTTCAAATCTTGTGGACCTGGATGTTTGAAAACTAGAAGTTAACTTAATATGATTTTGAAAACAAAATATTTTTAAAAACAGTGCCCCTAATGCTGTACAATTTTGCAATTTTAAATGAAAACTCAATGTTCCTCAGTGAATTTCCTTTGTCATTTAATAATAAAACTTTCCTAATTGAACTAAAGTCTATATTACAATTCTAAATCTCATATAGACCATAGAATTAAGCATAGTATGATAATGTGATTGTGAATACAAGTTGTAATGGAAATAATATACTCATATACTCTATACTAGTGCTAATTTGATATGCCCCAGGTGTAAGTAGCATCAGTTACAGAAGTTGTAAAGAAATGCAGGTAAATTATTTTAGTGCTCAACAGATTTTCTATAGCATTTAAAATTCATTGGGGATGTTAAAAGGAAAGTTGAGAAAATAGGAATTATTCTAGGCTAATAAATATTCATAGTTCCTTCTTCCAGTATCAACAACTTCAATAAATAAAACTATTTTATTGTTATTTTCAGGTTACTTCTAAGTTCCCTTCTAGCTCTGAGGCTAGAAAGGCATTTTGTGGGTCTGCATTACTCAAACCATAACTCTTGAACTTCCACTGATACTGTTTAAGGAACAGTCAGCTAAAGGACACAATTAGTTCAAAGCAAAGACACTTGAATTAGTTCAAAGCTATTGAAAAATAGCAAAAGAAGAAAAGAAGTATTAAACCACTTCTACAAATCTATCACAATGTAGCACAAATACTTAGACTTAGGGGAAAAAGTGAATGTCTATAGGAATTTGTCCACTATACACATGTAGGGAACACATATGGCAATGGTACACATGTGGAAGGGGCAATCATGCCCCTTCCAGACCTACTTCATACAATCAGTCACAGAATTTAAGATTTGTTAGAGACCTTAGCAATCATTTAGCAATCACCTATATGTGAAAGGAATTACTGGTGTAATATATGCCTATCTAGTCTTGTGGCCACCACTTGACATTGCTCTACTGAACTTGTAGTTTTCACTGCCAGACTCTGTTCTGTTGGATTTTGACCACTGAATTTAGAGTATCTCTTAGACACTGCTTTCATGGAGTCTCTAGCTTCTGGCATAGCTGACATTCTTGGCTAGCTCTTCAAGAGAAGAGCAGATGCTGTCATGATCTTTTAGCTTAAATGAAGCATATAGTTTTTCCTTGTTCTTTTAAAACAAGGCTTCTAAAACTTTTTTTTCCCACCCAAGAAACTTTTATGAGATTCCAGGTATATAAGTATATACTAGATATACAAATCAAACATTTACTGATAATAAATCACAATTTCACAATTCCCATAGTCACTTATGTGACCCCTTGTAGGTTTGTGACCTACAGTTTAAGATACTTTGCTTTAAAAAAAAAAGTAGAAACTATAACTCCCCTGCATTTTTTTTCCTCAGAATTTTTACTACTAATGCTTTCTCATCTTCCTAGAAGGAGAATTTCATCTGCAGGTTGAAAGTGTTTTAATAATAGATAGCATTTATGAAGCACCTACTATTTTCTATGTACTTATGCTAAGTGATTTATAATAAACATTATTTCTTTCTCATAGCAATCCCAGGAGGTAGGTGCTATTATCCTCCATTTTATAGTTGAGGAAACTGAAGCAGAGAAAAGTTTAATAATTTGTCCAAGATCACTTAGCTAATGTGCTGAATCTGAGCTCAGATCTTCCTGGCCATAAGTCAAGCATTTTACCTACTGCTATCTAAACAATTTTTTTTTTGTTTTTTGAAGAAGAGCTAAGTTCTGTCAGCTAATTACACTGTCAAGTTCACTCTTTCTTTGGGCTCTTCTCCCTGATCTTGTAGGTCTAGTCTTTCCACCAGAGATCTCATCCTAGCTAATGGTGCTGAATTTCCATTCCTGAGTGCTAACCTATTAAGAGGAGCAATGATCATTTGGGGTTCCTAAATTTTTGTCTTTTTTAGTTCTCCTATGTAGATGAACAAGACAGAAAAGACATGTACAAAAGACAGACATAGTTAAGTGAAATAAATTAACAATGTCTGAAAATTACTCTTACCATTATGTCCCTTGGTCTAATGTATCACTTTTTTTTTTTTTTTGCTGAGTCAGAAGTTGTTTCATCTTCCATATTCTGAAGTTTAGCTCACCACACTGATGAGTTCTGAACACCTTCAAATTTTTCTCAGTTGTCCTCTGACAACTTCTACCTCATTCCTCACATAGTCATCACTTGAGTTCCAGTCCTTCTCTTCTAGATTATTTCAACAACTTCCTGCCCTAAATCTCTCATCACTTAAATCTATCCTCCTCAAAGCTATCAGAGTGATTTTTCCTCAATCTCATAGCCATTCCCCTATTCAATAAACTCCTTATTGCCATAGGATAAAATATTTTGTTTAACTTTAGACCCTTCACATCCAAATCCCAAATAATCTTTTCAGTCTCATTGGACATTACTCCCCTCCTTGTACTCTGTGATACTAATTGGTCTTGGCTTTGTTCCTTGACCCATTGAATTCATCTATGAACCCCATGTCTTTTCACTGGCTGCTCCCATGCTCTGGAACAGACACAACCCTCATCTCTGTCTTTCCAGACACAGCCAAACACTTCCTTTCACATGACATCTTTGCCCGCCTCTTCTCTATTTCCAGTCAAGCCAATAAGCATTCATTAAGTGACTACTATGTACCAGCACTATTTTAAGTACTGGAAATATAAGAAAAGAAAAAAAAAAGCCCTAGTTCTTAGACTTTTCTTTATATTTATTCTATGTACATTTACATATGTACTTTGTTTCCTGTCAAATATTAGAGATTATTTCATTTTTTGCGTCTCTTTCTCTAGCATGTTGAAGTGTCCTTCAAGTATTTGTTTAGTTGTGCCTTCATTTTTCTAATCCCATTTGGAGTTTTCTTGGCAAAAGATACTTGAGTAGTTTGCTATATCCTTCTCCAACTTATTTTACAGATGAGGAAACTGAGTTAAATAAATTGCCCAGGGTCACACAGCCCTTAAGTGTCCAAGGCCAGATTTGTACTTAGTAAGATAAATCTTCCTGATTCTAGAGCTAACACTCTTATTTACTTCACCACCTAGCCTCATCCAGCAAGTAGGAGGAGTATACATGTTGGTTGTTTGATTCTCTTAATTTCGGTCAATGTGTAAATTCTTCTTGCTTTGTTCATTTCACTCTGCATAAATTCATCCTAATCTTCCCTTTTCTCTAAATTCTTTATGTTTATTGTTTTGTTTTCTGTGCAGCTATATTGCTCAGTGACTATATACCATAAATTTGTTTGGTCACATCTATGTTGAAATCAATTCCCTCTTTACCTGGAAGTCTTTCCTTATTCTATTCAAAGTTCAGCACTTAAGAAGCCTTCTCCAGTTCCTCAAATTTGTAGCTTGTCTCAAGAAAACATTTTCTATCTATTCCGTATAATGCTTTAACTTGTTGTTTAATTCAGTATTACATAAGCTTGAAAAAGCCAGCTTTCTTTTTTTTGCCATTGTATCCTCAGTGCAGACACTGCTCCTAACTGCTTGTTGAATTAAATGATATTGAACTATTGATTTTTTTTTCCTATGGAAAAATGTGTTTGGCACATACTCCAGATTCTTGTTTTTAGCATACATTTGTACAGGGCTTTGAGTGCATTCATGCTTGTTATTTCATTTGATTCTCACAACTCTCTTGAAAAAAATTATAATCACCTTTTTACATTTTAAGACACTAAAGCTCAGATGAAATGACTTGTATAAAAAAGTAGGAAGGGTAAAATCATCACAAATTCTCTCCTAGTCTCCTCTGCCCTCTAATGGGAAGGCTGGAGGATGAAGAACCAAACTCTTTCCAATGCCTCCCTTTATAAAGGTCAGAGAATGGATTTTAAACTCATTCCACTTCGCATTTGCTGCTTAACCTGATTTCAGCTTCAGCATTGCATAGATACCCTTAGCTATCCACTCTCCAAATTCAATTTTAAGCTCCTTGAGGGCAGGTCTTTCTTTTTATTGTATTCTTATCCCTTGCTTAGCAAGCATTCCAATGCCTGGTATATAGTATATAGTTAATAGTTGTTTACTGGACTGGATTGGAAATCCAAGTTCTTGGACTCTAATCTAATAAATACATGCTTTCCCCACTATATTAAGCTGGAAAGACATGAAGGGAAAATGAAAATAGCTCTACAACCAGGCCACAAGTATATAATTAAGTATGTAGTTATCTGTAGGGGATACAAATAAAATAGTTCCTGTCCTCAAGAAGCTTGCATTGTCTGGATAAAATGTTGAGCAGCATACAATTGAACAGGAGATGTGCACTTTTATACCTACATATCAAATATGTACAAGCGGAGATTTAGGGAAACATCTTATGCAGTTCCCCTTGTATCCTAGGCTTTCTTTGACTATACTTGCTATAAGCATCTGTGGGAAAGTGCAGGAAAATGGCAAATTTTCCTCCCAAACCCTCCCACCCTTAGTATCTTATTCGATTTCAATCTTAAAATGTCATTAATTTTTTAAGTTTAACTTCCTTTTAAAAAGTAGAGGGAGAGGAAGCTAGAGTTATATTGGACTACAGCTCGGGGAAGTCCGCAGAAGCATCTTTGCAACACCCTAAGCACCGTGTGGCAAGGAGCAGGGTTCCTATTTAGCAATCGGCACGCGTGCACGCGTACTAGCTCGAAGACTTTGGCGCGCCGACACGTCACGGGATCTCTTCGGTACTACGGCCCGCCCCTTCTCCTCCCCAACGATTCCCCCACCAGACCCCGCGCTCTTCCGGGCTGCGGCCAAAGCCTCGCACCTTTCGCTACCCCGCCCTCCCCACCGGGCCCTAGATATCGGGCATGCTCAGTAGCCCGCGGCCACCCGCCGATCTCCTTCTCCGACCACTTCTGTGCTCCCATGGGGGGGTAGGGGTCCGTCTCTTCACCCCCCCTCCCCCACCTCCGCGACGTCGGCGTGGCGGCGGCGTAAAAATAAAAAGGGGTGGGTGAGCGCGTGCGCGCCGCGCTTTTGCGCGGGCCAGGTAGCTAGAGGGAGGAACAAGCCTGGGAGACCGGGCGGGTGGGGGGGCCGAGGGGCCAGGCAAGAGCGCAGCCTGAGCGGGAGGCGGAGCTGAGGGAGGGCTAAGGCGGGAGGGGGGAAAATCCGGGCCGGAGCTACCTCTTTCTCCGCCCCCCACCCCCCCGCTCATTGCGCGCCACCTCCCCCTCCCCATTTCTTTCCCGGCCCCCCCCCCCACCGCACCCCACCCCCACCTCGCGCACTGCTCCTCGCGACCTGGATTTTCTCCCTCTGCCACGATGAACAAATGAGCTCGTGCGGGGGAATGAAATTTAAATTTCAGTCAGGGGAGAAAGTGCTGTGCTTCGAGCCCGACCCCACTAAGGCGCGAGTCCTGTATGATGCCAAGGTGCCACTGAGCGGGACGAACGGGCGGGAGGGAGGAGGGGAACGGGGGAAAAGGGATGGAAGGGACGCCAGCGGAGGGCAAGGGAGGAGAGGGGATGGAGATAGGTGCGCGGTTTCCCCGGGGCTGGGAATGGGAAGACGACGCTTCGGGGAGAGAGGGGGGAGAAAAATGACGTGCTCCTTCCAGGCGGTTCCAGGGAAAGGGCGCCAACCGCTCGGGTGGGTGAGAGGGTTGGGGAGAACCGCGCTTGGCGCTGGGAACTGCGCGCGCGGAAGCGAGCCGGCCGGCAGGTCCCTGCGCCGCGCGGAGGGCAGCGCGCGGGGGGCGCGCGGAGGGGAGGGGCCGGGCCGTGGGAGGGGCTGCGGCTCCAGAGGTTGCGCGCGCGCGCTCCAGCGCGAGGCTGTCAAAGAGCTTGGCCATGCTGGTAATATCACACTTTATCTCCTTGTTCCCCCTTCATCCCCAAAAGACCCCAAGAGGGTGGCGCTGCAGCTGCGTAAAGTAGAGTGCATTCTCGCACCCCGTCTACCTGTGGAAAAGCATCCTGTGTTAAGGAAATTTTTACTACCCACTTGTTCTTCCTCCCCTTTATTTTTTATTTTGCGTTTTTTTTCCCCACCAACGTGAGTGGTGTGTGCACGAGAAGGGAGTAACATTTATACGTCTCTCACGGGTGTTCTCTGAAGTGAAAAAAAGAAATTCTAGGAATTAAGGAACACTGCGATCGGGTTGTCTAGAGCAGAGGTTTTTGTGACCCTAGGCCAGTCAACCTTTCAGGCTGGGTTTTTAATGTTGTAAAAATAGGTATGATAATAATAGCACCTACTGCATACGGTTGTTGTGAAGGTGAAATGAAATCGTTTTTGTGAAGTACTTTGCAAACCTTAAAGTCCTCTACATATTCTTGTTTTAGTCTCTTGAACCCCCTTGATGAAACCAAGGGGCATCTTCTTAGAATAATGTTTTTAAATGCATAAAAAATACAGGATAACAAAGGAAACCAAACATTGAAAAATTTATTTGTAGCCATCCATATCAGTCTTTACATATATCTTTTCATTTCTTTTTATACCTATATATACCTCTTATCTATATCCCACCTATTTATCTATCATCTATCTCCCATCTATATTATTTACCTACCTGTCTGTATGTTCTATAGGTATCTCTATTCCTGTCTATATCTTTCATCTGTCTCTTATCTATATTATTTACCTACCTGTCTGTTGTTAATATATCTATTTCTGTCTATATCTTTTATCTGTCTCCCATCTATTTATATTATTTACCTGTTGTTCCATAGGTATTTCTCTTCCTGTCTATATCTCTCATCTGTCTCCCATCTATTTATATTATTTACTTACCTGTCTGTCTTTCTCTAGCTATGTATCTGTCTCTATATTAAAAACCAAGTTCACAGCATCCAAGTTAAGAACTGAGGTCTTGATTTAGAAGAAGACTGGTTTTAGATGGGAAAGAAAAGTGACATCCCCTGGAGAGGTCAAGTTCATTTCCTTTCCAATTACTGGGAATTTACATTTCTCTGCTGTCTGTCTTCAGTATTGTTCCTCAGTAGCTTCCCTCGGCCCCCACTGGTTGCACAGTTGTGCTCCCTGGCGCCAGCCTTCTGGCATGACTGTTGTTTGCGATGGTTTTAGCAATCCTTCCTCTGCCCTCCTTTGCCTGCATCACCCTGGTGTTTTTCCCTCCCTCAGCCACTGGTGTCTCTCGCTTGCTTTTCTCCTCGACTGCCTCCCAAAGGCCCTTCCGTTGTGGCTGCCTGCCCTGTATAACTTTAAAATGGGCGCCCCCAGCATGGTTCTCTGTGATGCAGCCCCCAAGTCACCACGTAGCTTCCGCTTCCAAATCTTTGAAGCCTGTGGCAAGGATGTATTAAAAGAAAATTCTCCAATTTAAGGGAGGGGGTTGTATTGTGATCGACAGCGAACGAGGAATTATATGTCTTGTCTTGGAGGTAAGCAGTAAAGAAAAAGTTGAAAGAGTCTGCTCAGAATTTCCAACTCAAGCTTGAAAGAGGTGGAGTCCTGGGGACTACATCTCCCAGACTTTCCCATGGCTGAGGCCAAGTTGTCCTGCCTATAGTTTGGTGTTTTTTTAATGATAGGTTCCCTGGCCAATGGGGTGAAGAAAATAGCCCTGACTAAAATCCACGGAGACCAATTAGAAGGTAGCTGGGTGGATACTTCCTATTCCAAGTGGGATGCATCCACTAAAGAAAAAAAAACACGGAGATTTGGGAAGAAATTGTCATTCCGGCACAGATTTAAAAAATGAGAGAAATCTGTTGAAAATTATTTTTGGTCACTCTGATCAGACTCAGAATTTCTCATGTATGCCTCCCAATGTATAAATGATATCTCACCTGTTTTTTCTTATTTCAGATTGTTGATGTTATTGTTGGGAAAGATGAGAAGGGCAGAAAGATCCCAGAATATCTGATCCATTTTAATGGTTGGAACAGAAGGTAAGTGTAGACTACAGAACAGATGTATTAGGAGACTATGAAAAACATTAAAAAAACAAAAAACTTTTAACAATACTTTTTTTTACCAAGAAATAATTGTTTTCATTTTCTAAAGAATGATATTTGGCAGACTATATGTTTTGAAAATCTATGGGTAGTTAAGGAATCCTAATCTTTCAATATACTTTATTTCTTAATTATTTGACTACTTTTTGATTTTAAGCTATTTGAATGTGCTTCTAAAATTGAGGGGGGGGGGAAGTTCTATGACATCCTTTTTTCCATCTGCCCCTGCTGCTTTCTTATAGTATCTTTATTGTAATTTTAGAATTTTGGATATTTCAAGTTACTTTTTTCTTCTTTTGTTTCCTCAGCTGGGATAGATGGGCAGCTGAAGATCATGTTCTTCGGGACACAGATGAAAATCGTAGATTACAACGTAAATTGGCAAGAAAAGCTGTAGCTCGCATGTAAGTGTTAAATTTATGTCAGTGTAAATTTTTACATTTTGAAGTAATGTGTTGTAAACTTAACATGTGAATCAAATATAAATAATGAACATTTGCTTAATTTTTAAATGAACAAGGAACCATTTAACTTTGAATCAGTTGTTGGAGTGTTTGTAATGATTGTATTAGGATATTAAAAACTGATACTAACCATTTTACCTTATTTAATTTTAACTGTTTTTTTTTTCATTTCTTCTATTTAAGTTGGTAAATTTACATAGATGAAGTTCAATTGAATTTATCTTTTTTAGGAGAAGAAAAGGAAGGAAGAAGAGACGCTGCAGGTTGCCTGGTGTTGACTCTGTGTTAAAAAGTCTTCCTGCCGAAGAAAAAGATGAAAATGATGAAAACTGTGAGTTAGCTAATTTACTAGATAATAAGTTTACTTTTTTCTTTTTTTTAAATTAAAGCTTTTTATTTACAAAGCATATGCATAAGTAATTTTTCCAACATTGACTCTTACATAACCTTTTGTTCCAAATTTTCCCTTCCCCCATCCCCTCCTTTAGCTGGCAGGTAGTCCAATACATGTTTAATATGTTGAAATACATGTTAGATCCAATATATGAATACATATTTATGTAGTTATTTTGTTGCACAAGAAAATCGTAGTTTAGAAAGGTAAAAATAACCTGGGAAGAAAAACAAAAATGCAAGCAGTCCACACTCATTTTCCAGTGTTTTTTTTTTTTTTGCTTGGGTGTAGCTGGTTCTGTTCATCACTGCTCAATTGGATCTGAATTGGATCTTCTCATTGCCAAAGATAACCATTTCCATCAAAGTTGATCCTCATATAGTACTGTTGTTGAAGTGTATAATGATCTCCTGGTTCTGCTCATTTCACTTAGTATCAGTTCCTGTAAGTCTTTCCAAGCCTCTCTGTATTCATCCTGCTGGTCATTTCTTACAGAACAATAATATTCCATAACATTCATATACCACAATTTACTCAGCCATTCTCCAATTGATGGGCATCCATTCAATTTTCAGTTTCTAACCACTACAAATAGGGCTGCTACAAACATTTTGGCACATACAGGTCCCTTTCCTTTCTTTAATATCTCTTTGGAATATAAACCCAGAATATAAACATAAAACTGCTGGATGAAAGGGTATGCCAGGTTTGATAACTTTTTGAGCATAGTTCCAAATTGCTCTCTAGAATGGTTGGATCTGTTCACAACTCCACCAACAATGCATCAGTGTCCCAGTTTTCCCACATCCTCTCCAACAATCGTCATTGTCTTTGCCTATCATTTTAACCAATCTTGACAGGTATATAGTGGTATCTCAGAGTTGTCTTAATTTGCATGTTTCTGATCAATAGTGATTTGGAACACTCTTTCATATGAATAGAAATAGTTTCAATTTCATATCTGAAAATTGTCTGTTCATATCCTTTGACCACTTATCAATTGGAGAATGGCTTGATTTCTTATAAATTAGAGTCAGTTCATAATTTTGGAAATGAGGC